>NC_141051.1:59654995-59657495 GCF_041138505.1 Cibotium barometz
AGTCGTAAAAGTAATGTACACACCCCATTTCCCTGGCATTAAACCTAGGTTTCTTGTGACCACTGCTGGATTTGTGACGGTGCCTTTGTACACTATTCCTGAAGCCCCCGTCCCAATAACATTTTCCTCACTGAAGTTATTTGTTGCTTCCTCAATATCTTCCAATTTTAATCTGAGAAACGTTGGGTTGAGATCCCAAGGAGCAGAATTCGCTTCGTTGCCGTTGGAGCTCTCCCTGTAAAATACCAAACCAAAGCAGAACACCCAATCAGAATCAGTAGTGTTTGTTGAACTAGTGGGGGTGCCCAGGCCCCAGACTCCGGAGGCAATCATGTACTCTGTCTTATTGTTACCTCAAATAAATTCGCCACGCCCCAATCAGTAGGGCCACGACTAGTGCAAGGAAAACAAACGAGGCTGCAATTGCCAATCCGATCTTTGCTATCTTCCCCAAGCTGCCGTGGCCGGACGACAGACTGCATGTTTGATTTAGAATTCCGCCACAGAGCCCCGGATTCCCAAGAAAGGAAGCCGAGGTCGAATTGCTGAAGACCCCTCCGTCAGGAATTCTACCTTGTAGACTGTTGTATGAAAGATTGAGAAACACCAGAGCCTTCATGGCGGCCAACGAGGAGGGAATCGTACCCGTCAAAGCATTGGAAGACAAATCTAGCTGCTGTAACGAACGAAGGCTTCCCAGTTGCTGTGGAATGCTCCCGCCGATGGAATTGTGGGACAAGTTGAGCGCTTCTAGACTCTGTAGCGACGTGCTGAGAGACGAAGGGATGGTGCCATTCAAGGTGTTCGCGGAGAGGTTGAGCGAAAAGAGGTTCACGCAACCTGCAAGTTCAGAAGGCACTGGACCAGATAGTTGATTATGTGAAAGATCGAGATTCTGAAGGTGGATCATGCCTCCAAAATCAGGAGGTATAGTACCAGACAGGCTGTTATAAGAAAGATCAATAGTAAGAGACTGGGCCACGATAGCAATAATTACAGATCTGGGGATTTCTCCAGTAATCAGATTGTTGCTGAGAGAGAGTTGCGCCATGTTCGTGCAGTTGGAGAGTCCGAGGGGGAGGCTGCCGGTGAGCATATTGTTCTGTGCTGTTAGAATTTCTAACTTAGCTGAGAGGCCAACGGAAGAAGGAATGGGCCCCTGAAAACGATTGCTATAGGCGAGCAGGTGCAGTAACTCCGTGCAATTGAACAATTGGCCAGGGAAATTTCCAGAGAAGAGATTGTTCTGCAAGGTGACACCTTGGAGCGCCGCAAGCAGACCCAGCTCTTGCGGAAGGCTGCCCGTGAAGTAGGCGTTGTTGAGAATCAAAATTTGCATGAAGGTGAGATTCCCGATCTGAGGAGGAATGCTGCCGCTGAGGTTGTTGGCCTGCAAGTCCAAATGCACAATTTGCGCGGCTCGGAACAACGCTTCGGGGATGGTGCCTGCCATTAAAGGATTCCCAGACGCGGTGTTTAATTTATAATAGAAACAGATGTATAGGCGTGCGCTGAAGAGATTCTTGGAATTATATGAAGCAGCAGCGTGCCAGATTATAACGCCTTAAACACGATTAAAGGACGCACCTGAAAGACTGTTAAAGCCCATTGGCAGCACCGTGAGGCTCGAACAGTTTCCGAGAGATGCAGGGATTGAACCAGTGAACGCGTTTTGTTCCAGCGTCAAGGCGGTTAATTTGGGCAGCTTTGATCCTAAGTCGGGAGACAACTGTCCCGTAAAAGAATTAGAGTGCAAATCCAGTGTAGACAAGTCGCTGCAATTTGCCAGCACGTCGAGGATCCTACCAGTGAAACTGTTCCCTCCCAGATCTATGTATTGAAGTCGGGACAGAAGCCCGATCTCCGGTGGGACGACGCCGCTCATGCCGAGGGTCTGATAGAAGGTGAGGTAGGTCAGGTTCCTGCATCCCAGGCCCAACGAGGCCGGTATGGTGCCAGAGAAACTGTTGGAAGCGAAGCTGAGGACCTGCAGCGCGGAGCAGTTGCCTAAGGAGGGAGGGACGGGGCCTTGGAGTTTGTTACTGCTGACGTCAAAGGAAGTCAAGGAGGAGAGGTTGCCTAGGGAGGGAGGCAAATGGCCGGTAAAGCCATTATAGGAGAGGTTGAGGAATTGCAAGGAGGAGCAGAGGGAGAGGGAGCTGGACGTAAGGGAGCCAGAGAAGGAGTTGGAGGAGAGGGAGAGGGAGAGCAGGCGAGGGAGGCACGAGGGGGTGAGGAAGAGTGGGCCAGAGAAGAGGTTATTGTCGAGGGAGAGGGATTGGAGGGAGGAGAGGTTCGGGATGGAGGAGAGGGCTAAGGAGCCGTGGAGGGAGTTATGGCTGAGGTCAAGGGAGGAGAGGGAAGGCGGAAGGGAGAGGGCCAGGAGGCTGGAGGAGAGGTTATTGACAGAGAGGTCGAGGGAGGAGAGAGAAGGCAGGAGGCGAAGGGAGGGGGAGATGGAGCCTTGCAAGGATTTGTTGCGGAGGTCGATGCCTGTGAG
>NC_141051.1:60369995-60374995 GCF_041138505.1 Cibotium barometz
TAAGCTCATTATTTGGGATGAGGCTCCATTGATTTATCGTTATGCTTTTGAAGCATTGGATAGGAGCTTACAAGATGTATTATTCTGAGATAAGCCATTTGGTGGAAAGGTTGTATTAATGGGGAGAGACTTTTGACAAATCTTGCGTGTTATTATGAAGGGACGACGTGAGGATATTGTTAATGCAGCATTGTGTCGTTCCTTTCTATGGAACTCTATCAAAGTTCTAAAGTTAACTGGAAATATGCGTATTCAATCAAGCAATACTAATGGATGCAATGAGTTTAAACAGTGGGTCATGAATATTGGGAATGGAGTGGATTATAGCGATAATAATACGATGGTGACACTACCAAGTAATATGGTCTTGCAAAGATCGACTCTTAAAGACTTGGTACATTGGGTATACTCTGAATTAGCTATCACTACGACATATGCTTCAAACTTTAGTGAGCGTGCTATTCTTGCTCCGATAAACAGTCAAGTGGATATTGTGAATAAGACAGCTTTGGATGCAATGCCTAGTGAGCCTAAGCAATATTTCAGTGCAGATTCAATTCTTGAAAATGATGAAAATTCATTCCTATATCCCACAGAATTTTTGAACACAATCGACCTTCGGGGCGGATATCCACCTCACTGCTTGGTTTTAAAGTTAGAGGCTCCTGTTATTTTGCTTCGTAACTTGGATCCAAGACGTGGACTTTGTAATGGTACACGGATGATATGTAAGGCCTTTCACTCTAAAGTCTTGGAGACTGAAATCATCACTGGTACTAAAGTTGGTGAAAGAGTATTTCTTCCACGGATTGCCTTTATATGCAGCGAGGCCCAACTACCATTCACCATGAGGCGGAGACAGTTTCCCGTGCGGCTAGCATTTGGCATGTCAATAAACAAATCACAAGGCCAAACCCTAAATGTCTTGGGGTTGTATTTGGTGACTCCAGTGTTTACTCATGGAAAATTGTATGTCGCGTTGTCACGAGCACGGTCTCCTCATGCTGTGAAGGTGTTACTTGAGGATAACCCTAATGTGGAGTGTCCATTTGATGATCTTCAAAGTTATACACCTACAACAAACAATATTGTTTATAAGGAGATCTTGATGACTTCAGAGTGACAAGTCAGGTTTCTTATTTAAGTTCTGCAATTTGATTAATTTTGTTGTGATTTCTTTTTTTATACATATTTGTCCATGGTAAAAGTACCTATTTTTGTTGTTTATGGTTTGACAGACATGTCTAAGATTACCTTTACATTGGACATGCCTTTGTCGAGGATAGTAGGTGAGTTATTCTCTATATTTGCATAACTTTTCTTGATTACAAAGTATGGAACATGACATTCTATACTATGTCTATCTGTATACAGAGATCGCTATGGTCAGCTCCTATTACTGCAGGCAGGGATTAAGATTGATGCTTACAGGGATAGGTAAGTATAAATGTAATTGTTAGGCATTGTATATTTGAACCTATATATAAATAATTGTATAACCTATTTGTTATGCTTTGATTTTAGGATATTGCATGACATTGATACGTTTATGGTAAGAGTTGTCGACGAAGGCATCGAGATGTACGGGGGCAACCCCACCTCCCTCCACGTGGGCAAAGGAGGTGGGGCTAATTAAAAATAACCATTCCTCCTACAAGCGTGAAAAGGAGCCAAATCTCACATCTTCCAATGCAATTTTGAATTTGAATCTAAGAAGATCTCATCTCACATCTTTCAATGAAATCTTTGTATACATGCTTACATACCTATAGATACACACACTTATATATATTATGTATGTATGTGTATCTATTGGTATGTAAGCATGTATATATAAATAGATTTATATGTATGTCGACGCACACACATGTATGTTCATGCACACACACACACACAACACACAGACACCAGCACATGATACGTACACACACGCATACAAACACACATACACACACTCGCACGTATGGACACACGTGCAACACATAGAGATATGCACACTTGCACACATACTCAAGCTTGCACATACACACACAAACATATATATTATGTGCATGTGTAAGAGAGAGAATATACATACACACACACGTATATATATTATGTATGTATGTGTATCTATAGGTATGTAAGCATGTATATATAAATAGATTTATATGTATATCGATGCACACATGTATGTTCATGCATACACACACACACATAACATATAGACACAAGCACATGATACGTGCACACACACATACACACACTCGCACACATGGACACACATGCAACATATAGAGATATGCACACTTGCACATATACTCAAGCTTGCACATACACACGTGTATACATGCACAAAAGCACATAAATACACTCACATACACAAGTACATGTGCACACACATAGACATGCACACACTCACACACACACATATGCACCTGCACGTGCACACACATAGATGTACACACGAGTATATTCACATGCTCACACACACGTACATGTAGACACTCGCTATGTGAGAGAGAGTGTGTGTGTGTGTGCATGAGAGAGAGAGAGAGAGTGAGAGAGAGAGAGAGAGAGCCTGAGAATTTCTATGTAGGAGATAGTTTGTGTGGGAGGAGATAGTGTGTGTTTTCATTAGTGTATGTGTGTGAGAGTGTGTAGGGGGAAAGAGTGTGTGTTTGCATTAGTACATGTGCATGTGTGCATATGTGTGTGTGTGTGTGTGTGTGTGAGTGGAGGGGAGAGAGAGAGAGAGAGAGAGAGAGAGAGAAAGAAAGAAACACACAGAGAGACAGAGGCATAGAAGTCTATGTGTGAGAGTGTATAGGAGGAAAGAGTGTGTGTTTGCATTAGTACATGTGCATGTGTGTACATGTGTGTACATGTGTGTAAGAGAGAGAGAGAGAGAGAGAGAGAGAGAGAGAGAGAGAGAGTTTCGACATTTGAGAGTGTGTGCATGTGTATGTGAGAGAAAGAGGGTGTGCATGTGTGTGTGTGCGTGTGTGTGTGTGTGTGTGTGTGTGTGAGAGAGAGAGAGAGAGAGAGTGAGAGAGATTGCATGTAAGATGCATTTATTTGAGAGTGAGCACACCTCACCACTCATCCCTACCATTAAAAGTTAATCTAAAATTTAATTAATTAAAATTACATATATGTGTGTAAATCTATTTAAGTGTGTGTGTGTGTGTGTGTGTGTGTGTGTGAGAGAGAGAGAGAGAGAGAGAGAGTTTCTATGTGAGAGAGTGTGCGTGAAGAGAGAGAGTGTGTGTGTGTGCATGAGAGAGAGACTGAGAGAGAGAGAGAGACTGAGAATTTCTATGTAGGATAGTTTGTATGGGAGGAGATAGTGTGTGTTTTCATTATTAGTGTATGTGCAGTGTGTACATGTGTGTGTGTGTGTGAGAGAGAGAGAGAGAGAGAGAGAGAGAGAGAGTGAGAGAGGCAGATAATTTCTACGTAAGAGATAGTTTATGTGGGAGGAGAGAGTGTGCATTTATATTAGTGTATGTGCAGTGTGTACATGTGTGTGTGTGTGTGTGTGTGTGTGAGTGTGAGTGTGTGTGTGTGTGTGTGTGTGAGAGAGAGAGAGAGAGAGTATATACATTATCATCTCTGACTCATGGGAAAAAAAAAAAAAAAGAGAGAGAGTATATGCATGCATTCCTGTCCAGGAATATTGTGGAAGAGATTTCGAGAAGAAATGATAGAAGATTTTCTATACCAGTTATCGAGAAGCAGGGGTCAATTTATTTGGTATTGAACAATTAGCTGAAACTCATGCACTACTACATTTAGAAGAAATTTTTCGTGCTCAGAGATGGACATTGGCAGATTTTGAAGGAATGCCTGAACTAAATAGAACTGATTTGGAAATCTTGGGTGAAAATAGATTGCTTTTGGAAGAGAGATCTTTTGATACTATCGAACAATCTAACCTGTCAAGTGCTATGGAGTCAACATTAACAGATAGCCAACGTGTTTCTTTCAATGCTATAATTCATGCAATTGCGACAAATGCAGGTGACATTTTTTTCCTAGATGGCCCGGGGGGATCAGGCAAGACCTATTTGTATAATTGCTTGCTTGCGCGACTACGTGGACAAGGGTATGTTGCTTTGGCCACTGCATCGTTAGGTATTGCTTCTCTAGTCTTGGCGAATGGACATACTGCACATTCTAGATTCAAGATACCTCTGGAGCTAAATAATTCTTCAACTTACAAAATCCCTGTACATGGACAACTTGCTGACGTGGGCAAAGGAGGTGGGGCTAATTCAAAATAACCATTCCTCCTGCAAGCGTGAAGAGGAGCCAAATCTCACATCTTTCAATGCAATTTTGAATTTGAATCTAAGAAGATCATCTCAGATCTTTCAATGAAATCTATGTATACATGCTTACATACCTATAGATACATACACTTATATATATTATGCATGTATGTGTATCTATAGGTATGTAAGCATGTATATATAAATAGATTTATATGTATGTCGACGCACACACATGTATGTTCATGCACACACACACACACACACACAACACACAGACACCAGCACATGATACGTACACACACAGACACAGACACCAGCACATGATACGTACACACACGCATACAAACACACATACACACACTCGCACGTATGGACACACGTGCAACACATAGAGATATGCACACTTGCACACATACTCGCACATACACACACAAACATATATATTATGTGCATGTGTAAGAGAGAGAATATACATACACACACACGTATATATATTATGTGCATGTGTAAGAGAGAGAATATACATACACACACACGTATATATATTATGTATGTATGTGTATCTATAGGTATGTAAGCATGTATATATAAATAGATTTATATGTATATCGACGCACACATGTATGTTCATGCATAAACACACACACATAACACACAGACACAAGCACATGATACGTGCACACACACATACACACACTCGCACACATGGACACACATGCAACATATAGAGATATGCACACTTGC
>NC_141051.1:60379995-60387495 GCF_041138505.1 Cibotium barometz
CAACTACCATTCACCATGAGGCGGAGACAGTTTCCCGTGCGGCTAGCATTTGGCATGTCAATAAACAAATCACAAGGCCAAACCCTAAATGTCTTGGGGTTGTATTTGGTGACTCCAGTGTTTACTCATGGAAAATTGTATGTCGCGTTGTCACGAGCACGGTCTCCTCATGCTGTGAAGGTGTTACTTGAGGATAACCCTAATGTGGAGTGTCCATTTGATGATCTTCAAAGTTATACACCTACAACAAACAATATTGTTTATAAGGAGATCTTGATGACTTCAGAGTGACAAGTCAGGTTTCTTATTTAAGTTCTGCAATTTGATTAATTTTGTTGTGATTTCTTTTTTTATACATATTTGTCCATGGTAAAAGTACCTATTTTTGTTGTTTATGGTTTGACAGACATGTCTAAGATTACCTTTACATTGGACATGCCTTTGTCGAGGATAGTAGGTGAGTTAATCTCTATATTTGCATAACTTTTCTTGATTACAAAGTATGGAACATGACATTCTATACTATGTCTATCTGTATACAGAGCCATCGCTATGGTCAGCTCCTATTACTGCAGGTCACGTAGCAAGGATTATGATTGATGCTTATAGGGATAGGTAAGTATAAGTGTAATTGTTAGGCATTGTATATTTGAACCTATATATAAATAATTGTATAACCTATTTGTTATGCTTTGATTTTAGGATATTGCATGACATTGATACGTTTATGGTAAGAGTTGTCGATGAAGGCATCGAGATGTACGGGATCGGTGTTCCTGATGAGGAGTGGGGTGTCTATTTGTTTTGGAGAGAGATGGACATATGCTTTGCATCATTTGAGGGGTATTCAGTACCCGATAGTAGCTGGTTGTTTCTTACATCCATCATGACCATTGGTATTCGTTATGGGTTTTATACTAGAGCTCCTCATGTACCCACTCGTCGATGTTCTATTGTACGAGGTAATTTTGATTATGTTTTTCTATTATAAGATTTTTTTGAGATTTTATGTGTCGTTATGTGTAGGTCCTTTTGAGATTTGATTTATCGTTGTTTCGTTTGTGCATGTCCTTTGCATTCATCGATAGTAGAGAATGTGCGGGATGGATCACCGCTTTACAATAGAGAGCATATTGTGAGGAGACAAATGAATGATCCTTCTCATAAGAGAAGAATTCAATTTGTTGATTTTGACATTACTGACTGATAATATGTATTTTGTGGTGCATTTTGAGAATATGTAATATTGTTTCTTTTTTGCATCTTCGTATGCTACATTACTATGATATTTTTGTTTTCGCTAAATCTACGAGACATGGATGTTATTTTGAGATATGTATATATGAAGTCACTTGAAATAATGTATTGTGTTTACTTAAAACATGACCTAAATTGGAGAAACTGAGCCTATTTTTTCTGGAACTCTACCTGTCGCCGCTGCAGCAACGCGCGGGTCCAATACTAGTATAACTAAATTTCCCAAAACCCTTAGCATATAACTAAATTTCCCAAAACCCTTCCCTTCTTTTGAAGGGTAATTTTTTTCACCCTTCTTGTGAAGGTTTTGACCCCCTTGGAAGGGTACTGCAACTTTCAAATTCTACAGTGGGAAGGTCGCCATGGCCTTACCCTTCCAAAAAGAATCGTTGGATTAGAAGTTAAGGTAGTATTTAAGGTTACTCAATAAAGAGACTAGTAGGTAATACCACCACGTCACACACACGCACACACACACACACACACATATATATATATGTCGACATTCATATATAAATATAAATATATATACATATACACGCGCGCACACACACATGTATACATACATACATACATTCATACATACATACACACACATGCACGCGCGTAGAACCATGTTCTGGTTTTAAAAACTTATTAATACTTTTCAAAAAATGAGACAACAATATATTCTCTCTCTCATTTCAATTTACCTTACCCCTTCTTTTTTCTATGCGGTTGAATTGAATGCAGATGCGGTTGAATTGAATGCGGATGTGGTTGAATTGAATGCGGTTGCGGCGGTTGAATTGAATGCGGTTGACTGCGGTTGAATTGAATGCGGTTGAATGCGGTTGAATTGAATGAATTGAATGCGGTTGAATTGAATGCGGTTGAATTGAATGCGGTTGAATGCGGTTGAATTGAATGCGGTTGCGGCGGTTGAATTGAATGCGGTTGCGGCGGTTGAATGCGGTTGCGGCGGTTGAATACGGTTGAATGCGGTTGAATGCGGTTGAATGCAGTTGAATGCGGTTGAATTGAATGCGGTTGAATTGAATGCGGTTGAATGCGGTAAAACCCCAATTCACGAATTAGCATTTCACGGCGTGAAACAGACCCCTATGCGGCTGAAAAAAAAATTCGTGAAACCCCAATTCACAAATTAACGTTTCACGGCATGAAACACACCTATTTCATGGTGTGAAACAGACCCTCGCGGCCAAAAAAAAAACTGTGAAACCCCAATGCATGAATTAGTGTTTCACGAATTAATGGTTCACAGATGAGCGTTTCACGGATTAGCCAGTTCATGCCCAAAAAATATATATATATTTTTTAGCGTGAAGTCCACTTCATGTCGTGAAACCTTTCTAGTTCACGTGAAATAGGTCTGTCAATTTTTTAAAAAAACCATGTTTGGAGCCCCATATCTCTTAAACCGTGAATCTGTTGAACGCACTCTAGTGCTCATCGAGAAGCTAGCATCGAGCTCTTTGAAATTGGCCTCGAGTGTCCAAGGGCAGAAAAATCCATCGTTTTGGCCTCCAACCAATAGCCTCAAAATTCACCCAAAAATCGACGTAAAAAACAGCCCTTAAAGCACAAAATCGCCCAAAATAGCCCAAAAAAAGATTACGAATCATATTCGGGCTACTTTTTGAGTGTCTAAACGACAAAATTACAAACAAATCAGAGAGACAAAGTTGTAGTACTCCAAAAATACTACAACTCTCTCATACAGAGTTTTTTCAAATTCATGGTGGAAGACATTCAAAAATGGGCTGCAAAACAGGAAAAATCTTTCCAAAAAAAACATCTTGAGATAATGATGGAAAATAGGTTTTGAGACCTCTTCCATCTGGGCTACTACTAGCATGCACTTCTTATAGAAAAGTTCATCTTGAGAGGGCATTCACATGTGCTTTTAAGACCTTGGCTTCCATCTGGGACACTAGTGATACACACTTTTTTTGAAAAAATATCTCTAAGATCGTTCACATGCGTGTAGCACCTAAGCTAATTAGGACAAACAGACACTCATTTGACCAAGTGAAGGGTGCACTAGGCCTCTTGAGGCTATAATAACGGGCTCTAAGAAAGCCTAAAAAGCAAAAAACAAAAACACCTATGCTTGCTCATAACAAGCAATTGACAACATTAAGATATGGCAACGATAAAAGGATTACCAGGGCTCACACCTAGACTGAACCCAATGACTGATATCTTCAAGCCAATGAGATCCATGTCCCAAATGCATCTCCCAATTCCTTTTGCCATGCCGATAACAAGAGTGTCATCGAGTTTTACACCCCCTATCACATCAATCCCTCCGGGATTTGGTCCCTTGCCTTGCACTACCACAAGTCCTAAACCTTTAGGGGGGTTAGGTACCAACCCTTTGCAATCCCTAAATGCCCACACCTTGGACATATTAACTAATCTAGGAAGGGGGGTTGCCCAAGGACTAAATGAAGTCCTAACCACATTAGCACCCAAACACGGCCTAAGTGACTCATCCAACAACACGGCCATACATATTTCCAAAATCATAGGCGAGTACGATGGAATGATTGATCTTGTTCAATTCATACAAATGTTTGAACAAAGATGCGAAGCCTGTGGAAATCCAAACTTCCCCACCAAGGTACATGCGTTGATTAGTGGGAAAGTCTAGTCGATGGCTCATCACATTGATATTGGCGATCAAGACGAACTTCAAGACCTTGAAAATAGCCTTTATTCACGGCTTTTCAAGACAAGATGAAACAAAAGAACTCTATTCAATTGAGCATAAACAAAAAGAAACCAGTAGAGATTTTATCCTTCGGATAAAAATCTTAGACTCACGATTGGAGCCAGGGAAGAAACTAAACGATGCTCAATTGCAGAGATGTTTTATGATGGGCATAAACAATAATAGCTTACACAACTTTATGGTTGTATCCAATCTGGAAACATCTAATCAATGTTGTAAAGAAGTAATATATTTAGGTTACAACATGATGGAGAATGATCACGATACAAGATGTTCCACATCTAAACCAAGTGAAGCAATGGCTAAAGAAAAATTGATCTTGGAATTGTCATTCCCCAAATTCTATACTGCCTTGCTTAAAATCTTTGAATCAGAATCTCCAAGAGAGGATGAGCTCCCTTAAACCCAAACATCCTTAATGCCTCTCAAAGTGATGGGTGAAATGCCTTGTCTCATTAGGACATTTTGGAGGTCATTTGTAGGGCCTTGTAAGAAAATTGTCGATTCATATTTTCTCTCTCTAGAAAAAATCTTGAAATATTAAAATAAAGAGAATATAAGAGTCATAAAAGTGTACTCTCTGAGCCAGAGAGGTAAATCTTATCCTAGGCGGCCGCATAAAGTTCATTGGAACCTTCTTTGAATTGATACATTCAAAATTGCAAGAATAAAGTTAATTCAGGAGGATGTTATTGCACAGAAGACAGTTTGGAGGGAATGAGAACCTTCATCTCCAATTTCAAAAGACAAATGCAAGACTTCTCTCACCATAGCGAGACATATTATTTCACTCTGCCTCATATCCAACTTATTCATTTTTAGAACACTTAAATGGAGAACAGCCATGTACACACTCATTATATCAAAGAGTCTAATCATGAAAGCATTAAGAGAAAGTACCATCTACACATTGATATAGAGAGTGAGTATGTATCCATTCAAAAACATAGAAGTGGTCACAACATTTCTCTCATCAAATGTCAAAGATCATATGAGGTTGTCGAGGAAGCAACATATAGATCTTTGGTGTGATGGCTCCATCTATCCTATTGACCCCCGTACTACTTCACATCCTCCATTTTTTAAATCCCATAACTCTCTTGCATTTTGCAGGTAATGGTGCCAAAGGCTTACTAGGATATTGCAAGCCAATTTCTTACATGCAAGATAGAGAGAGGCATTATTCACAACATTTAGCAACTGACCTTCTTGGCTTGTCTGCTGAATGCAAGACACAGAAAGTTAGATTGGAAGAACAAGAGTGTCAAATCAACAAACTAAGAAGTGACCTCCACAAATAGAGAGAAAAAGACACAAGCATTGGACCACACATACAGAGAAGAAAGCTCAAAAATGTCGAGAACATGAGGCCCGATTCTGAAGGCCTGAAGAAGAGAATCCAAGCCATAAGGTAAGATTGCACTCAATGTATTCCCATTCACATGTCTTTTATATTATCAGTTAATATTATTTTATTTGCAGGGCTGCTTTATGATTTACATGTTCTCTATGTTAGTAATGAGTAGTGTTGTATTTGTAGGGTTGTCATACATCCTGATAAAGAGAATATCAATAACACCATATTGGGGAATATGGGAATTTCCCACAAGTTTGGGACACGTGGTCAAAAGTTTGGATTAACACCACTAATCCAAAATGAGCGATTTATAGCTCTTTAGATTCCATTTTTCAAGCGCTTTCCAATGATAGGTCATATGGCAGGGTTTTGAGAAACTTACAAACATGTTATCCATGTCCCCTTTTTTTAAGTATTCAAAAATGGGAATTGGGAAATTCCCAAATTCACTAATATGGTGTTAATCCCAATCTTAATCCAGCAAAGCAACAGTAATCATTGGTAACATCAAGAATGGCAAGAGAAATGATAAAGGAGAAGAAGTTCAAGGTGGTTCAACGAGATATAGTGGATGAATTTGTAACCAACAATACAATTTCGGCTGTGGATATTCAATCCGCCATGGATTCAAGTGGAGTCAATCGTAAGGGTTATAGTGCCATCTAGAAGTCAGTGTCATCAGTCCTTGAGGCCAAAGGAAATAAAGCAAAGCTACTTCCAACACCTAGAAAAGTTTGGAGACATAGGGAGGATTTAAACACATAATAGCTTGGTCACTCATATCACATTGTAGAAGAGTTTAAGGGAGAAGGTGAAAGCATATTCTAGAATGAACACAACATTATATTCATGGACTTGGAGCTCTTGCAAAAGAGAATGGTGGAGTTCTATGATATTACATTTGAGGAGATAAGAGGTGTACTTCAATTTGTCATCAAGTTTGATGAGTGCGAGATTATCAAGGAGAAAAAGATGGAAAGGGTCACAATAACACTTATGAATAGGGCTCTTTCTAATTGCAGTAGGGATGATCCAAAGTATTCTAGCATGCAGTCTGAGACAAACATCTGGTGGCTAGGTTCATTTGAGGTCAAGAAAGAGGACAATGAATCCTTGTTTTGGGTATTTCATCATACCCATATCCCCAATCTCATCAAAGAATAGATGAATATGTAACCAAGATCCTCCATGTAGAGAAAACGGGGGACTTTCAAGTTGAATGGCATCTTGCAAGTGACTTGACGACTCTCAAGTGCTTATTTAATTTTGCAGCGAAGGGGCCAATGCAAAGTCTCCATGCCTTTACTGCATGGACTCCGCAAGGGTGATGGACTCTAAGTGGTGGAGACGACCACCAAATAGACAAATTTTGGATGAGAACTTTAAACTAGTGTTTAAGATTTCTCTTTCCAATGTGCATATATGCACGCTTCATGCTTTGTATCATATCATAGAGAAACTGGTATATCTCTACATTGGCTTTGCTTGGAAGATCAAGAATGTAGCAAAAAGAGGAAAGAAGCCATCCATGCATTAGAGAAGGTGCTATCTGAAATTGGACTACATGGAGGTAATAACCAAATTCTAAAGGACACTAAAAAGTCATCTAATGAAAAGGAAGTTCCAATGAAGCCCTCTATTAGAGGTGTTAAGGAAAGAAGATTTCTTTCCAAGACAATGAATAATCAGCAACACAAACCCACAAAGTTAGGAAAGCACTATAAAACAACCTATACAAGCAGAATCGAATACCAACAGTGAAAAAAGCTGCATAATGTAGTGAAAGACCATGAAGGTGCTTCAAGGAATGTCAAAGTAGATGTTTGGCATTCAATTGATACTCTGTTTCCAAATGTCTGAGAAAGTCAACTACTCCCAACAAGACAAAAAGAGCTTTCAAGACAACTTACAAGCATTCAAAGCTGCTTGGATTGACACCAACATTACAAATTACATGGTATGTTTCTAGCTTACTCTTGTTTCCTAGCCCTAGATACAACTTACATTATTGTATATTTTCTTATGCAACATATTCTCTACAACCACATGCCTTACTTTATCAACAAGTATGGAGATCCTATCATTTGGAACACAAAAGAACTTGAGAAATCACATTATATGGCTCAAAACGCATATTTCAAGCATACAC
>NC_141051.1:60392495-60884995 GCF_041138505.1 Cibotium barometz
AAGCAAACTGAAGAGACAGAGCCAAGGCTGATGAGGAGGTGAACAATGGAGAACCCAAGGCTGATGAGGATCCCAAGGTTGATGAAGATCCCAAGGCTAATGTGCCCGATGTAATGTAACCAACTCAATTTTAATAATTATTTTTATTAAGTGCTTCTTGTCCTTTAACAATGATTATAAGTTTCACTCATATTAACAATGTTTAGAAGTATGCATCATGTTAATAATGGTTCCAGACGCTGAGGAGGCTTATCATCTTGGATGTGAATGGATTGTTGCTTAAAAGATAGCCCAAGAGCAAGTGTTACAGGGACTTACAAACTCAGGGGGATGCATGTCATGCTAAGGCCCAAACTGTATCAATTCATCAACTTTGTAACTAAGCACTTTAGATTGGCCATCTGGTCCTCAATGATGACGCATAATTTGAGGCCTCTTATTACGCTAATTTTGAGAGAATCTAAGATTGAGGAGACAAAATTGTATTTTGTATATGACCAAAGGCACTGTTATCGTGACCCAGGTGTTTGTCATGCCAACAAATCTAGGGTACTATTACATATGAAGCGCTATGAGGATATCCAACATCCCTATGATCCCACAAATACATTATTAATTGATGATACCCCTGAAAAGGCAATGTATAATCCCATTGAAACATGGATATCACCCCTTCCTTTCAAAGATAACCTAGATGATGTTTATTTGAAAGAACAATTGATTCCATATTTAGATGGATTGTACAAATCAAAAGACTTTGTACAAGATTATGTAATAAGAAACCCATTTTTGTAATGTAATGATTTCAATTGTCCTATTCTCATTGAAGTAATGTGTCCTAAAAAATAGTATACATTGTCTTGGTTTTTGAAAATAAAAGTTAGACAAAAGGCTCTTGATTAATTATAATAAAAGAGAACATTCAAATGGGTAATGTCAAGTAGGAGTGTCATTAACAAGATGGACTTCATTAATTATGTTGAGAAGAGTACATTGAAATGGGTAGAGTCAAGTAGGAGTGTCATTAACAAGATGGACTTCATTAATTATGTTGAGAAGAGTACATTGAAATGGGTAGAGTCAAGTAGGAATGATCTTGAGTGTGTTACCCAACATTGTATTAGTCGCTCAAATCTGGTCTGGTGATCGTCATGTAGATCAAGCTTCCTACTATGCGCCTATACATAGTAGGATCCTCCAAGATCTCTCCTGAATCTGCACTGAACTTGCCATTCTGATCCAATGGCACAGAAATAGGCTTACAGCCTGTCATACCATACTTGGACATGTCCAAGCCATACTGTCTCTGTAGTAATCCAATACCATGTGGTGACCTAATCACCTCAATGCCCAAGAAATATCTGAGCTCCCCCAGATCCTTCATCTCAAACTTCTATCTAAGCAAGATCTTTACATCAAAGATCTATGCATCATGGTCCCCCGTAATGATCAAGTCATCTACGTAGATGACAATAAGCACAACCCCTCTATCACCATGTCTCACATACAGCGAGAAATCTGCATTGGCTATAAGCACAACCCCTCTATCACCATGTCTCACATACAACGAGAAATCTGCATTGGCTACATGAAAGCCAATAGTGACAAGATATTCAGAAATCTTGTCAGACCATGCTCTTGGTGCTTGTTTTAAGCCATACAAGGCTTTCTTCAACCTGCAAACATGCTCGGGGTGACCCACATCCTCATAACTAGGTGGCTACAAGTTGCAACATATACACCTCTTCTTGCAAATCCCCATGCAAGAATGCATTCTTTACATCCATCTGATGTAAAGACCATTGCTTTGACGTAGCCACTACTATCACAACTCTCAAAGTTGCCACTACTATCACAACTCTCAAAGTTGCCATCTTGGCAACTGCGCTGAAAGTTTCCTCATAATCAATGCCATATGTCTGCGCATACCCTTTGGCTACCAATCTAGCCTTATACCTGTTTATGCTTCCATCACTGTTATGTTCTACTTTGTACACCCACTTGCATCCAATGGCTTTCTTGCCTTCAGGCAATTGCACTAAATCCCAAGTCTCATTTCCATATAGTGCATCCATCTCCTCATCCATAGCTTTCTCCCAACACACATTTCCAACAGCCTCATCAATGCATGTGGGCTCAACAACCTGCACAACTTTTGCCATATATGCATAGTGATGTGCCACATAACCATCATAGGTAAACCTTTACACAGGGTTTTTCACTCTCCCAAATCTTCGCAGCTTTTCATTCATGGCTTCCATAGCCTTCTTTACACCAGGTGTTCTCATAGCTGGGATCCCAAGCTCCTCATCAAGGCTCATATTTGAGCCACTAGACTCTCCATCAACATGAGAATGCCCTGCAGATATGTCAGGCATACCATGGGGCTCAACCACTTTCTCTTTTCCTTTACGTGATGTACTAATCGCATTTGAAGGACTGGTATTATGATACAGCCTGCCACTCCATGGTCTATCAAACAGACCCACTAGATGAGGACTCTCCTGGTCCACTCAAAGACTGTGATTGCTGACCTGCATTCTGTGCAACCACACTTCCACTCACATCAGCCCCAACAGCTTCTTTTTCAGTAGCATACCAGCTGCTCATCTCATCAAAGACATCCCTGCTTACCCTCAACTCACGTGTAGCAGGGTTATAACACTTATATCCTTTTTGCTCAAGGGAATATCCAATAAACACACATTTTTCAACTTTTGGATCCAGCTTAGTTCTCAGCTCATCTGGCACATGCACATATGCAATGCATCCAAAGACTTTCAGATGAGACAAATCAGGTTTTCTACCAGTAAACCTCTCCTCTGGAGTTACATTATGTATGGTTGCAGTCAGAGTCCTGTTCATGATGTATACTGCTGTAGAAATAGCCTCAGCCCAATAGCTATGCGGCATATTCTTCTCTTCCATCAATGCTCACGCAATTCCACGTCCTCTTTGACTCCCCCTGCCTCTGAATTTGCCTCTTCCACCTGTGTGTTGTTGATGTTATTGTTGTGTATTCTGGGACTGTTGTTGTTGCTGCTATTGGCCATAATTGTGATTACCTGTTTGGCCACCTCCTTGACCGTGTCCACGGCCTCCTCTACCTCGTCCTCTACCTGAACTTATGTAGAAGGCATGTTGCTCTGAACTGTTTTTGTTTTGTGAAGACTATTGGTCTTCACCCAAGCTCTTCTCTTCTATAATCAGCATCTATAATCAACATAGATACCAAATCTGTAAAGTTGGGAATGTTTTCCCGAGTCTGAATAGACATCTTGAACGCCTTGTATTGTGGCCCGAGACCACGTAGACAGACTTCCACCTTATCATCATCATCTATTGACACACCAATAGATGCAAGGGATTCCACAATACCCTTTATCTTCAATGCATAGTCATTCACAGACATACTCTTTTTCTCCACAGTATGAAGTTCATTCTTCAACTGTATCTTACGTGCCTTGGTATTTGTTTCATAGAGTTTTACCAAGGTGTCCCACCCCTCCTTGGGGGACTTGGCATCCTGAATGTGCCCAATCATGGTGTCCTGTATACTAATGGAGAGCCAATACATAACTTTCCTGGCTCCTTGGTTCCAGTCTTTAAACTCTTTCACATCTGCAACAGTCGAATTTATGTCCGGTAAGTGTCTCCGTCAAAGATAGGTAAGAAGTGTGAGTTCTACAAAGATCACTTCTTGAGACTCTCTGAGGATGGATTCTTTGAGATCGCGGGATACATACAGATACACGTCACATGTTATGCATATCGCGATCAGCCAACTCAGGGTATCCTCCCATTGCCTTCAGAGTAAAGACCAGAAGAGTTGAGAATATCCCACATGAGTAGAGACCGGCAGAGCTGAGAATATCCCATGAGGAGAGGACATGCATAGTATGTACCATAGGATTAGTAGAGGATGAGGCCCATTATATGTTTAGTTGCTCGGCTTACTATAAGATATAGGGGAGATTCCACTGCCTCTTCCAAGAGGGATTCGGACCACTCACATGGGTGATACAATTTGAGAATCAAAGGTGCTTGGGCATGTACTTGATGGAGCTCAAACAACATAGGGATGTAGTGTTGAGGCACATGGTAAGAGACAGCCCCGACTCCAACAGGACACCACACAAAGAGCCATCACAGATTTATTTATGGTACACATCCACATAGGAATCCATTGCCCACAATAGTTCCTCTACTATGACATCAGAGAACACCACTATGAGGGAAAAAGGACGAAAGGACTAGATGTACAAGAGATCAAAGCAAATCAACACAGCATGAAATGGGTGATTGAGTGTATGTATGATGGTGAATGAAATCATGTACAATAGACCCTCTGATGTGAGGTGACTCTGAGCAGTAGACCGGCGCAGAAGCACAGACAAGGTGGAAGCTGAAGCACGATCTCGGGGGTGAGACAAATGCTCATGTCAATGTGAGGCAAAGGCACTCTGAGAGGCGGTCGATGTCGAAGGCTCGCATCAGTGGATGTAGAGGCACTCCAAGGTGGCAGATATCTGTAGTGGTGGGCAGTGGAAGGTGAAGTGGTGCAGGCTTTGGTGATAAGGGTGTTGTGGTACCTGAGGGGTGTAGACTCTGGTGAAAGGGTGCTGCAATACCTGAGGGGCGATGAAGAGCAAAGAGGGCTGCCATCCCGAATCGATGTCAAATAAGTAGAGAGGGCTACAACAAAGAGAGATCAGAGTAAATAGAGCATGATGCAGGTGAATGAATGAAGAGATGACTATAATGTGTGATCCAATACAAGATCTCGGTGTGATACGCTGATAGAGTAACCTAGTAGTGTGATAGACCGTTGGTGAAGCGCAGACGATATCAGAACTGATGGTACGGTCGGTGAAGAGGTAGTGGTAAACGCATATTTGCAGGGCTAAATAGGACTATAAAAATCACAAAAATGCAAATCTAAAAATGTTGAGATAGAGCAAGGTTCAGGGGTGTAGAGGGGCTGTGCCAGAACATGGCAGATATGAGGGGGAAAAGGATTGCTAGAATAGGGCAGATCTAGTGGTCAAGACGGCTGCCAGAACATGGCAAATCTGATGGTGTAAAGAGTTACCAGAACAGGGCAAATCTGTTAGTGTAGAGGGCTACAAGGGCACTATCTCTGGATGATTTGCATAAGAAAAACATTGAAGCGATGAGGATCCAGGTAGCAACAACACAAGATCCAGATATTGAATATGATGTGGTGTAATGCTGAACGATGAAGCAAATTATATATATATATATATACTATTGTGCTGCTGGTTGGTCCAGGGACAGCTATCGGCCAACAACAAGAGACAAAAATCCCAAATAAAATCAAATAGAAAAACCCCTTTTAGGGCTTGGGAACCACCTGTACCCACGCTCTAGCTCCATGCCCCATAGGAGTTCTTAGTAAGAGAGCTCGATCCATTCTGTGAGTAGACATCCCCGACCCAGAGCATCACGTCTCTCCACCACACAAAGGCAAACATCCCTGACCCCCAGAGCATCATGTCTGTGCCGACAAACATCCCCGACCCAGAGCATCATGTCCCTCCACCACACAAAGGCAAATTCATGAGATTCTCCGCCGACATGACATGCTCCCATCACACAGGCCTAACATTCACTCCACCATCAAATCGGTTATAACCAAGGCGGGTATCGTCATTAGTTGATCACAACATATCTCACTCTACACAGTATCATTGGGCTACAGTATTTGATGGATTTTGTCCATGAACTGACCGACCAGCTAGTCTAAACAAGCCAACATCCCCCCTATAGGGCCCCATGAACTAGCCGACCAACAGTCAACTAGTCTAAACAAGCCAACATCCCCCCTATGGGGCCCCATGACCAACAATATATGGTCGACTGGCCCATGACTAGCATAATCTAGTTGGCTAGCCTAGATGTCAACCAACCTGTAAATCAGGCCCCTTCTAGCCAATTAACTCCTACATGCCTAACACACACACACACACACACACACACACAGAGAGAGAGAGAGAGAGAGAGAGAGAGAGAGAGAGAGAGAGAATATCCCCCCATGCCTACCAAAACTGGATAAAGAAATGGGAAAAATGGACATCATCAGGGATGACTCCTGTGGTAAGCAAGATAGTCATGAATAGTCCATGTTAGAATGCCGCAAACCTGAAAGCTTCGTTCATCTGTAGTCTTGGACATATCAAGCACTTTTATCTCTTTCCATAGTTGTTTGTAGATCTTCGATGGAGTGGTCTAGGTACACACACTGATGTCTTTGACGTATGGTTTTCCTATATCGAAGTGTTGTATCGAGTTAGAGTTTTCAAGAAGTATAAACATATCTGGTGGTGGATACAATTTCAGATCATGTTGCTTGTGTATTATCTGGAATTAGTAAAATCAATACTAGATGCTCCTTCTTTATGGACATGAATGGTGGTAGGTTGTAATTAATCAACACCATCGGCCGAGTTGACCACTTACTTGATCTATGCGAAAATGGATTGATTCCATCTAGACCAACACCAAGTTTTAAGTCTCATGGGTCCATGTTTTATCAATGTGCTTAAAAGCTTCATAGTCAGACGGAGTGCATAGGATCTTGTTTGTGCTCACATTCTTTGCAGCCCAATCCATAAGCTTTGATAACTCTGGGCTCCGAAATAGGTACTCTATTCATGGGGATAATGAAAAATGTCTTTGAACCTTATGAGGAATAAGTGTTGCTCCCTCCTTAAAACATGAAGCACCACATTTGGGACAGAGAGCGAAGTTTTAATGCTCTCCTCCATACAAAATGCAATCATTGATGCATGCGTGGATCGTTTCGTTATCAAGTCCAAGACTCGTCTCATCTTTCATACCTCGTTCCTTGTTTTTGGGATTGTGTTATCAGGCAGTAGAATCTTACTAGAAAGTAATCTGATAACAACAATAGTTCATCAAGAAGATAAACATACCCTATCACTTAGCATCCATGTATTATTGTATATGACCCACTTATGTTAGTAATGTTGAAATTGATACATTACTCCAGGAGTAGCAACCTTGGAGGTTCAAGAGGAGGTTCAAGAGATGAGGAAGGTCATAGATAATCCCATCATAGAAGAACCCTCATAGATCTTTGAGAGTGCTTCTTCTCGAAGATATTTTTTCATGAGGATCACTATCATCTATATTACTATGTAACCAATCATCAAGAAATCTAGTCATGTCATTAGTATCATGATTTGCATCATCTAGTTGCTCTATTTGATATGTGTATTTCTCTCTCAACCTTTGAAAAGTACCATGATCCTTTGCTCTAAGAACTCGCATACACTCTCCTGACAACCAAGAGTGACCTTAATGATATAAGGGCACATTCTCTGCAATGTCATAGTCTGGAACCTGTGATCCAATATGAATTAGCTAATCATAAGATAGAATAATTCATAATAAGATAAGTGACACAACAAAGCACGAGTAAACACATTTGCAAAGTCTCATCAAATTAAATTTTGACATCATGTACACATGTTGTTTCAAATATACTTAAATTAATAGGACCTTTGGCACCACAAGGTATAATAAGTAAAAAATATAAATATACTACTAGAACGTCATAGATCAAAGCCCGTTACAAAAGACATGTACACTAAAAATCTTATAAATACATCTATTCTCTATGTGGAGCTGGCGGTCCCCTACGCTAACCATGATTCACTACCAACTCCTCACCAACACACAACGATCTAACAACATTGACTACAATGTTTCTAGGTACATCTCTACTCATGTGAACTAGCTCATGACCAGTTCACACTCTGCAAAAGTATAATTAGTTCTTTCATTCCTCCCTCTACTACTACTATTGATTAGCCTCAATATATTTCCTTGAGTGTAAGGTCTGCCACCATCGATATTCAATCTCTTTGATTCGTTATAGGTAATAACACTCAACCATTTGAAAATACAACTGGTCGTGAGTTCGAGCCCATTCTGTATTTGGAGGCATTGTACATAGTTATACGTACTATTATCCATAGACATGAGTATAGAATTAGGTAGACTATGCTGGCCTCACATTCTACCATTTGCAAACATTTGATCACTTTATATACTTTGTACTCTTGTATACTTACAAATATTTACATGAGCTTTTTTTTTTTGTTCAACTTTGTGCACAAATGTAAATTGTTGAAGTATAATTATGTGCTTACCGATGTTATAATCCGCCATATTGATCTTTACTCACTTGTGTGCTCGACCTTCGAGAGAAAGAGTTCTTTAATGTGTGCACAGAGAGAGAGAGAGAGAGAGAGAGAGAGAGAGAGAGAGAGAGAGAGAGTACTTTGATATTGTAGGTATGTGAGAGAGAGAGAGAAGTACTGTAATGAGAGAGAGACAGAGAGATAAAGAGAACCATCGCACTGTATTGTGTACATGTGAGAGCGATAGAGAGAACCGTCGCACTGTAATGCTAGTTTTTAATCGTTTAAAATATTCATTGCGCATTGTTTATGCGATGCCTATCATCGTTTACATGATGCACTGAGATAACCGTCGCACTGTAATGCTAGTTTTTAATCGTTTAAAATATTCATTGCGCATTGCTTATGCGATGCCTATCATCATTTACATGATGCACTGAGATAACCGTCTTTAGGTGACGCCCGAGCAGTAGGCACCACTTAAGCCATGCTATTGGCGTCGCTTAAGCAATGCAATGACGATGCTTACTGGAGTCGCATAAGTGACGCACCATAGCAACACCTGTAGTGATGCAAACAAGCATCGCTACTACGAGCGGGTTGTGTTGTAGTGAGTGGAGAATTCTACATGCTTCATCAAAGACAACGCTATTCTTGCACCACAAAATCTAGAGGTCGATGAGATCAATGAACTAGCCTTGAGTGCATAACCTGGACTTGAAAGAGAATACCTGAGCGTAGATTCGGTTGTTTCTTCTGAGAATGATAGAATATTGTATGCAATTAAGTACTTGAATAGTTTGAACTTAGGTGGTGGTTACCCTCCTCATCGCATGTTTCTAAAGATAACTACTCCTATCATGCTGCTCTGCAATTTGAACCCTAGGCGGGGACTTTGTAATGGCACCAGATTGATATGCAAGCAATTTCACTCAAAGGTGATAGAAGCAAAAATTATTACAGGTATAAACATTGGAGAGAGGGCCATTATTCTCATAGGATAACATTCATACCATCTATGCTTCAATTTCTTTTTAATATGAGAAGGAGACAATTTCCTGTGACATTAGCTTTTGGTATGCTAATAAATAAGTCCCAAGAACAAACATTAAGTGTGTTGGGACTTTATTTGGCCACACAAATATTCACACATGGATAATTGTATGTTGTTATGTCACGTGTTAGATCATTTGATGTAGTGAGAGTGTGTGTAAAGGATACTGTGGACCATGAAAGCATCATTGATGGTACGAACAAAGTCTACACAAGCAATGTTGTCTACAAAGAAGTATTGCAAATGGCATGTAGAAGAATATAAATGTAATCTATGTCCAAAAGATAGAGAACATGCTGGGTTTCCCTTGCACATCTCATAATATATTGAGAAAAGAAAGGGGTTGATGATCCTTCCTTGTATAGGCTCGTGCAACTAGGCAAGCAAGCAAGATGGTGAGGTTTTTGTAGAGTTAGATGTGTGTTATGACGAAACAAACGGACATGTCAAAGCTAAGAAGAGACAATGTGAGAACATTTAATCGACGTTTAATCCTCCATGCATACACCAGCATTTGAATAATAAGGTTGGTAATAACTATTCTCACCAACAATTAAGAAATTTTTAATTTACCCTCGTCATGTGCCCCTAATAATTGGAATTTGTATACTGTACAGTTTTCTCAACGGGTGGGTGTAGTTGGTTTTGAGACTTGAAAATATGAGGAAAGTGTTGCAATCACAAAAGTACGTCAATTAATGGTGCCGCGTGACCCCGCCCCTAGCATCCGATAGGGTCACCGGTGAAAATATGAGGAAAGTGTTGCAATCACAAAAGTACGTCAATTAATGGTGCCGCGTGACCCCGCCCCTAGCATCCGATAGGGTCACCGGTGGCGCCATCTTCGTTCTGAGCCAAGTGTATGGATTCCGCGTCACTAGCGTCTGGGTTTCTCAAAGCCGACTTGTGTCCTGTCAAGCTTTCATGGGAGCTTGTCCCGCCTTCTACCAACCCACTCGTCTGCACTCTGTGTGCTAAGGTAGATTAGATCTGTAAACCGCCGATTAGCATGCCGAGGTCTTGCGATGTGTGCCAGGCCTCCAGCGCCCTGGTTTTCTGCAGGGCCGATGCGGCCTACCTCTGTATGGGTTGCGATGTGAAGGTGCATGGCGCCAACAAGCTCGCCTCTCGCCATGAAAGGGTTTGGATGTGTGAGGTCTGCGAGCAGGCTCCGGCGGTAGTAACCTGCAAAGCCGATGCCGCTTCTCTATGCTTCGCCTGTGACGCAGACATCCACTGTGCTAACCCTCTGGCCAGCAGACATGAAAGAGTCCCTGTCCTGCCCTTCTACGAGTCCCCTGGCCTCATCAAGCTCAACGCTATGGATCCCTCATCAGACGGCGGATGTGGCGGCGATAGCTCTGACGATGGTGAAGATGATGATGAGAGATCTGTTGCAGAGGCTGAGTCGTGGCTCCTGCACACTGATGGTGGCAAAAACAAGAGCGGCTTGATCGGTGGTGGCTTTGATAATGAGGTGAACGTTCCTGCCATCTTCTCCGACGACACATGCAGCACAGGCACCAATGGGCTTGTCCCCCATGGCCATGGCAAGGCCCTCAAAATCAAAAGCTTGGACAATAGGAGCTCGGAGTTGTTCCCCGATGTGGATCCGTGTCTTGATATAGAGTTTGCCTCAGCTAAGGGAGTTCCACAGGTCATTGCTGATATCATAGTGCCTGTCCATAATCCCAAACCTCATTTGGGGAACCGTCTGCCCATCAATCCCCCTGATGGATCTCATCTTCTGGATGCGGAGATCTCCCCAAAGAATGGCTATGGTTTTGCTGCAGCTTCCCTCAGCCACAGTGTAAGGATGGCCGTATGTACATGATGGTCTTTGCGCTGTGCTACTCTTTATGCTGATTTAAAATTATGCCTCAATCTGCCTTTTGCAGATGTCTTCAAGCTCCTTGGATTTTGGTGTCGTGCCAGACTCGGCCTTCAGCGACATATCCACCCCTACTGGACTTGCAGCCTTGCCCGGAGTGCAGAGCGCTGGGCAGTTGGAGCCTAAGGCCAGAGAAGCAAGTGTATTGAGATACAAGGAGAAAAGAAAGAATAGGAAGTTTGAAAAGACCATCAGGTATGCATCTAGGAAAGCCTATGCGGAGATGAGGCCTAGGATAAAAGGTAGGTTTGCCAAGAGATCTGAGGTCAAAGTCGACCAGATTTTCTATGCTGTACCTGATGCTGGCTTCGGGATTGTCCCCTCCTTGTAGGAGTGAAGATTCATCCATTTGTAATTGTAATTTGCTGGGAAAGATTGTGGTGAAACAACCGTTTTTTAGGCTGCTCCTGTATTTTTCTATGATAGTTATTCCAACGTTGTCAGAGTGCTGATCAGTTCTAGCTTGTAATCGTCGTCTTTTTTTTTCGCCGCTCTTATGATTTCAATGAACCCTTATGTTGTTCCACATACAGAGAACCAAAAGGGGTCTTGGTCAGCTAGGAACGCAGGTGCTTACGAAGCATCAAGCTGCCGAGTGCCTTCTCCTCAAGCTAAAAGATTTGGACGGTGCTTTTGAAGCCAATCTTTTGCAAGTGGTGAGATGGTGTGGGCCCATACACAGGTTGGTTAGGTTAGACAACATGAGATTGTCATTTGAAACTTGGTGGTGTTGCTCCCGTGTGAGTGTGTGTGTTGATTGTGCCTGTGCACTCCACATCATGCCAATTTACTACTGATTCTATCCAAGCGCTAACTGTAATTGCACACACGAATTCACAACTAGCCTGTACAAGTGCCATCAACTATCATGGTATATACATCTGAGGATGGGGCATGTGACATCTCTCGCTTATCTTGAAACAGAGAGAAAACTTATCATTGTCAAAGCTCCCCTGGATCATCCATGCCTCAATCGTGTCCATCTGAGGATGGGGCATGTGACATCTCTTGCTTATCTTGAAACAGAGAAAAATTATCATTGTCAAAGCTCCCTTGGATTATCCATACCACAAATCATGTCCATCTTCAAGTCTTCTGTTTGGTTCTAGAATGGATCTTGTAAACGTCATCTCAATCTGCTGCATGGACACTCTGGCATGACGATTTATGTTCCTCGCACCAAGGCAACCATCAGCCACTTTACCAGCCCCGCATGCTCGATTATGAAAATCCTTTCATCATGATCAAAATCCAAGTCCTTACATAGCATACCTATCAAAATCCAAGTCCTTACATAGCATACCTATCTCCACATTGTCCATTACTAATTCCACATGTAATGTTTTCTTTGTTGGGTAAAATTCTTTCTCCAGTACAGCGATTATTGATGACACCTCTGATTAGACTAAAGATTGCTCTTTCTAATGTATTTCTGGAGTCTTGGAACTTCTAGAACATCTTATACTCCTTAAATTTTAGAAAAGCATGAAAACATGTGCCACCTCTATTACAAGCTCACCTTCAACCATTCTTGTGGTTTTGAACTCCAAATCCTCTGTAGACACTAGTGGTTGGGCCAAAGTTTCATCCAGTTATATCAAATCTGGAGCAGTAGAAACTTTTGATATTATTGAAACTGATTGGAACTGTTGAGTCTTCTCCGCTCTTGGAACATGTGAACTGGTTAGAGCTATTGTATGTGCTAGCAATTCTGGGCCAATATCCTCCCCACTTTTGTGCTCTTTTTAGTGATATCTTTGTCTATCAACTGAGTTCTACATTGAATATTTTGCTCATACAAAAACACTTTGTTCCTTTTTTAAAAAAGCAGATCTATTTCAAAATCTTGGCTCTTGCACTTGTCTTGAGTCATCAACTGTATGTCTCTCTTTGAACTCTTAAGCCATGAGCTCCAATACTTACAAAGAAATCCACAATGATATTTCTGTGTGCTTCATTGCTTCCAATCTTGCTATAGGCATTATTCTTCGCTAATCTATGTCTACTATTTTAAGTCAAATTGCATCTACCATAAGCCTTGAGCTATGAAATTACATGAACAAGAAAGGACCACGACTGTTATCCCCATTGTCAAAACCACCTGAGTCTTTTCAAAATAAGGTGGTGTTTTTTTATGATGAGGTCATTATCGATTGCATCACGACACTTACGTAAAAAATGATTGAAAAGTTGTGGAATTTGTTTTGTTTTTTTGAAGTCTACCTTGGATGCTATCACAAATGATGAGCTACAAAAACACATGATGCATGTGCCCATGATGTTGCTCTCACATGTATACAATGACGCATAGCACACACATGAGGTTTACAACTCGAGAGCAAAAGTGTACACTCTAGTTAGTTTGGATGTTGGCGGTGCAAACATGAGAAGAATCTTATAATGGCCTTTCTTACATGCCGCATCTCCTACAGTTTTGAGCCAATATTTTGATGTCTATTTGCTTCATAAATTCCCATGGAACATGTAATGGATCGCACCTATATGCCTTTTGGGGTCGATCTCTTTTTCTTCATCTTCATCGAGAGATAGGCTAGCTTCTTTTTTTGGTATCTTAATGTGGATTAGGTAACTTATTATTTCGATATCTCAACAGTGGTTGCTACTCTTCCTTTATCTTCCACCTAATTCACAAGAGTCAACATGGTGGTTAGTAACTCCAAAAAAAATTATTCATTCCACTCATAAACCACTTCACCATTTAACTGGGTTTCACTCGCCCGTCCTACCATAAGGCGCTTTATTAAAACAATAACAAATTTTATCTTTTGTTAAGACAATATTGGACTTTATGAAGTGGCTTGACTTTGAGCTTAATGCCAAATAGGGAAGTCACAAAAAATGTATATATCCTTTCTTAAGGCTAGAACTAGTGGCTTGGGACTATTTGTAAGTAGTGAATAGTAGTCATTTGTATTTAAATCATTTGTGACATTGAACCAGACACATTTGTCCCTTTGTAGGAGAATACCTGTGAGCTCTCCCTCTTCTTTACTCTCTTGCATGTGGTTTATTGGATTCTTAAATGTTCGATGGTTTGCTTGCTTGAATAAGTTTGCATGTAGGCTTCTCCATCTCATGAGCTTCTTCTCTACCCACCTCTTGTGAGAGAACCACTGCAAAGGCCCTTCTTCTCTTCTTATATGCTTGATGGTTTGCTTTCTTGAATAATTTTGATTGTAGGATTCCTCCTCTCTTGAGCATCTACTCTACCCATGTCTTGTGAGGGAACCACTGCAAGCTCTTCTCTTCTTACCTCCATCTAGGCAAAGAGAGCTCTTTCTTCAACCCCATATTCATGGAAGCATCTAGTGTGATGACATGGATGCGATGGATAGGCTAGCATGTGTTTTGTTGGATTCTTATATGCTTAATAATTTGCTTGCTTGAATAGATTTGAGTATATGTCTCTCCCTCTCATGAGCTTCTTCTCTACCCACCTCTTGTGTGAAAAATCCACTATGAAGCCTCTTCTCTTCTTGTAACAAGTAGGCAAAGATAGCTCTTCCTTAACCCCATCATATCCATGGAAGCATTCTGATGTGACAACAGAGTGAGGATGCGATGATGGACATGTAGGGAAGTTGCATTTACGACTATGAAAAAGTACCAAATGATCCTTGTTTCGACATAGGCTAAGGCGATCTCTTGTCTCGAATATATTTGGTGTTGCCAATGGGGACTACCCTAGGGTCCATTTCAAGCTATTGGAATCACCCAATATTGCTCAGTTTTGATTAGGGGACACACTTCGAAAAACATACAGTTTCAGATGTATTAGATTTGTTCATTTTTAATTTATTTTGAAGCTTGGTTGCATTAGGTCATTCTAGTTGCATACTTTGGAAGGAGAATCTCTCATTTCCTCGATTGGATTAGGTCATTCTAGTTGTATACTTTGGAAGAAGAATCCCTTGTTTCTTCCTTGGTCATTTTTTAAGCCTAATTTTTTGCAGTGAGCTAAGAAATAGCTTATAGCAATTACGATTAGGAATATAATCCACTCTAAAAGCATAAGCTACAAGCTCCATTTGGTATGGATTAGAGTAAGAAAGTTGTGATTTTTGGTCATGCATAGTAGAAATTGGTAGCTTAGAGCATGTAAAATCAACCAAAAACATCAAAAACTAATTACTCACTTACACAAACATCATTAATTAGAACCATGAATCTTAATCAACCCCATTCAAGTCCAAGAAACCATAAAAAAAGCTTCAAAAGCTAGGCCAAACTACCTCTCGAGTTAGGAGAGATGAGCCCACAAAAGAGTCTCATGAAAATCAGACCCGAGTCTACAAGGATATGATATGAATATGCAGATGTGAGACATGAGCTTGTATAGGCGAGACATGAGTCTCCATTTTTTCGTCCATTTCAAGCTATTACAATCACCCAATATTGCTCATCAATGTTGATTAGTGGGACACACTTCAAAAAACATACAGTTTCAGATGTATTAGATTTGTTTATTTTTAATTTGTTTTGAAGCTTGGTTGCATTATGTTATTCTAGTTGCATAGTTTGGAAGGAGAATACCTTATTTCATTGGCCATTTTTTAAGCCCAAGTTTTATGCACTAAGCTAAGAAATCGTTTCTGGCAATTATGATTAGGAGTGTAATCCACTCCAAAAACATAAGCTACAAGATCAATTCAGTATGGGTAAGAGTGTGAAAGTTGTGATTTTTGTTCAGGCATAGTAGAAATTGGTAGCTTAGAGCATGTAAAATCAATCAAATACATCAAAAACTAATTACTCACTTGCACAAACATCATTAATTAGAAGTAGGAATCTTAATCAACCCCATTCAAGTCCAAGAAACCATAAAAAAAGCTTCAAAAGCAAGGTCAAACTACCTCTCCGGTTAGGAGAGATGAGCCCACAAAAGAGTCCCATGAAAATTCTAGACCTGATTCTACAGGGCCATGATATGAGCATGCCGATGTGAGACGTGAGCTAACAGGCATGAGACATGAGTCTCCAGATAGGAGTTATAATTCTATAGAGATGTGACATGAGTATAGAGGTAGTTGACCCTAATAGTGTAAAATTACCTTGAAGGCTTGTAAGGCCACACCTTTCCATTGTAGACACTAGTGGTTGGGCCAAAGTTTCATCCAGTTATATCAAATCTGGAGCAGTAGAAACTTTTGATATTATTGAAACTGATTGGAACTGTTAAGTCTTCTCCGCTCTTGGAACTCGTGAACTGGTTAGAGCTATTGTATGTGCTAGCAATTCTGGGCCAATATCCTCCCCGCTTTTGTGCTCTTTTTAGTGATATCTTTGTCTATCAACAACTGAGTTCTACATTGAATATTTTGCTCATACAAAAACACTTCGTTCCTTTTTTTAAAAAGCAGATCTATTTCAAAACCTTGGCTCTTGCACTTGTCTTGAGTCATCAACTGTATGTCTCTCTTTGAACTCTTAAGCCATGAGCTCCAATACTTACAAAGAAATCCACAATGATATTTCTGTGTGCTTCATTGCTTCCAATCTTGCTATAGGCATTATTCTTCGCTAATCTACATCTACTATTTTAAGTCAAATTGCATCTACCATAAGCCTTGAGCTATGAAATTACATGAACAAGAAAGGACCACGACCGTTCTCCCCATTGTCAAAACCACCTCAGTCTTTTCAAAATAAGGTGGTGTTTTTTTATGATGAGGTCATTATCGATTGCATCACGACACTTATGTAAAAAATGATTGAAAAGTTGTGGAATTTGTTTTGTTGTTTTGAAGTCTACCTTGGATGCTATCACAAATGATGAGCTACAAAAACACATGATGCATGTGCCCATGATGTTGCTCTCACATGTATATAACGACGCATAGCAGACACATGAGGTTTACAACTCGAGAGCAAAAGTGTACACTCTAGTTAGTTTGGATGTTGGCGGTGCAAACATGAGAAGAATCTTATAATGGCCTTTCGTACTTGCCGCATCTCCTACAGTTTTGAGCCAATATTTTGATGTCTATTTGCTTCATAAATTCCCATGGAACTTTATGTAATGGATCGCACCTATATGCCTTTTGGGGTCGATCTCTTTTTCTTTATCTTCATCGAGAGATAGGCTAGCTTCTTTTTTTGGTATCTTAATGTGGATTGGGTAACTTATTATTTCGATATCTCAACAGTGGTTGCTACTCTTCCTTCATCTTCCACCTAATTCACAAGAGTCAACATGGTGGTTAGTAACTCCAAAAAAAAAAAATTCATTCCACTCATAAACCACTTCACCAGTTGCACTCGCCCGTCCTACCATAAGGCGCTTTACCAAAACAATAACAAATTTTATCTTTTGTTAAGACAATATTGGACTTTATGAAGCGGCTTGACTTTGAGCTTAATGCCAAATAGGGAAGTCACAAAAAATGTATATATCCTTGCTTAAGGCTAGAACTAGTGGCTTGGGACTATTTGTAAGTAGTGAATAGTAGTCATTTGTATTTAAATCATTTGTGACATTGAACCAGACACATTTGTCCCTTTGCAGGAGAATACTTGTGAGCTCTCCCTCTTCTTTACTCTCTTGCATGTGGTTTATTGGATTCTTAAATGTTCGATGGTTTGCTTGCTTGAATAAGTTTGCATGTAGGCTTCTCCATCTCATGAGCTTCTTCTCTACCCACCTCTTGTGAGAGAACCACTGCAAAGGCCCTTCTTCTCTTCTTATATGCTTGATGGTTTGCTTTCTTGAATAATTTTGATTGTAGGATTCCTCCTCTCTTGAGCATCTTCTCTACCCATGTCTTGTGAGGGAACCACTGCAGGCTCTTCTCTTCTTACCTCCATCTAGGCAAAGAGAGCTTTTTCTTCAACCCCATATTCATGGAAGCATCTAGTGTGATGACATGGATGCGATGGATAGGCTAGCATGTGTTTTGTTGGATTCTTATTTGCTTAATAATTTGCTTGCTTGAATAGATTTGAGTATATGTCTCTCCCTCTCATGAGCTTCTTCTCTACCCACCTCTTGCGTGAAAAATCCACTATGAAGCCTCTTCTCTTCTTGTAACACGTAGGCAAAGATAGCTCTTCCTTAAACCCATCATATCCATGGAAGCATTCTGATGTGACAACAGAGTGAGGATGCGATGATGGACATGTAGGGAAGTTGCATTTACGACTCTATGAAAAAGTACCAAATGATCCTTGTTTCGACATAGGCTAAGGTGATCTCTTGTCTTGAATATATTTGCTGTTGCCAATGGGGACTACCCTAGGGTCCATTTCAAGCTATTGGAATCACCCAATATTGCTCAGTGTTGATTAGGGGACACACTTCGAAAAACATACAGTTTCAGATGTATTAGATTTGTTCATTTTTAATTTATTTTGAAGCTTAGTTGCATTAGGTCATTCTAGTTGCATACTTTGGAAGGAGAATCTCTCATTTCCTCGGTTGGATTAGGTCATTCTAGTTGTATACTTTGGAAGGAGAATCTCTCATTTCCTCAGTTGGATTAGGTCATTCTAGTTGTATACTTTGGAAGAAGAATCCCTTGTTTCCTTGGTCATTTTTTAAGCCTAATTTTTTTGCACTGATGAGCTAAGAAATAGCTTATAGCAATTATGATTAGGAATATAATCCACTCTAAAAACATAAGCTACAAGCTCCATTTGAGTAAGAAAGTTGTGATTTTTGGTCATGCATAGTAGAAATTGGTAGCTTAGAGCATGTAAAATCAACCAAAAACATCAAAAACTAATTACTCACATAAACATCATTAATTAGAACTATGAATCTTAATCAACCCCATTCAGGTCGAAGAAACCATTAAAAAAGCTTCAAAAGCTAGGCCAAACTACCTCTCGAGTTAGGAGAGATGAGCCCACAAAAGAGTCTCGTGAAAATCAGACTTGAGTCTACAAGGATATGATATGAATATGCGGATGAGACATGAGCTTGTAGGCGTGACATGAGTCTCCATTTTTTCGTCCATTTCAAGCTATTACAATCACCCAATATTGCTCAATGTTGATTAGTGGGACACATTTCAAAAAATATACGGTTTCAGATGTATTAGATTTGTTTATTTTTAATTTGTTTTGAAGCTCAGTTGCATCATGTTATTCTAGTTGCATAGTTTGGAAGGAGAATCCCTTACTTCATTGGCCATTTTTTAAGCCCAAGTTTTATGCACTAAGCTAAGAAATCGTTTCTGGCAATTATGATTAGAAGTGTAATCCACTCCAAAAACATAAGCTACAAGATCAATTCAGTATGGGTAAGAGTGTGAAAGTTGTGATTTTTGTTCAGGCATAGTAGAAATTGGTAGCTTAGAGCATGTAAAATCAATCAAATACATTAAAAACTAATTACTCACTTGCACAAACTGTTGGAATTAGGGTTACAGAAAAGCACACAAAGCTTGGAGAAGAAGAAGCAAGAATGCACACAACACACAGTGTATTAAGTTGTGTCCATGTACAAAGATAAGTTAGCCCTAGAATGATGGGCGTATATACAAGCCAGGGGAAAAAACCTCCTAAGGAGGAAAAAAGTATCCCGACGGTCCTAAGTGTGTTCACACACATCACTGCCTATATATATGGCAACACAAACATCATTAATTAGAAGTAGGAATCTTAATCAACCCCATTCAAGTCCAAGAAACCATAAAAAAAAGCTTCAAAAGCAAGGTCAAACTACCTCTCGGGTTAGGAGAGATGAGCCCACAAAAGAGTCCCATGAAAATTCTAGACTTGATTCTACAGGGCCATGATATGAGCATGTGGATGTGAGACGTGAGCTAACAGGCGTGAGACATGAGTCTCCAGACAGGAGTCGTAATTCTATAGAGATGTGACATGAGTATAGAGGTAGTTGATCCTAATAGTGTAAAATTACCTTGAAGGCTTGTAAGGCCACACCTTTCCATTGTCCTATAAATATCTTTCTATCATACAATATGTATAGTAACAAATACTAAGGAAATTAATATCCTTTGTAATTATTAGAGCATTAAGTATATTGTCCAATCACCAGCCTTCTCAAGGATTTGGAATCCCACGCACTACTTGGAATATGTACCTAAGTGTGTCTATTTCATGAAAATTAAAATCTGAGAGATTTCATAAAAACATATGTGAGCCTAATCAGGCATGAGAGCCCAACGAGAGGCATGATGCCATATAGTTGAGTCTATTTCATGTAAAAAATGAGTGTGAGCTACCAGATATGAGTCTAACTATAGGCGTCAGTCCAGAGCATGAGGCATGGGCCCATAGACGTGACGTGAACCTAATAAAAAACAAGTTCAAAAATTCAAAAACACAAACTAAAAAAAAACATTTATTTTTCACACGTATTTGAATCCATTCAAACTTTTGCGCTCGATACTGATTCACCAAAGATAAATGCTTTAAAATGATAATCAAGTCCACTATATATGACATCAAAGCACACCTCCTTACACCCACCTAGCTTTCGGTCCCATCAAACGATCGGCACTCAAAAGAATGCTCCTCTGTTTATTAGAAGGCAAGACTTCTTTGTATCTAACTCAAACAACATGAGCAAATCATATGTAGACTTGGATGTGGAGGAATGGTGGAACCCGTGAAAACGAGAGGTACCATGGTCCTCACTAAAAAGCACCATAAACTTCATGAAAAAAGCATTAAACCGCCCCATCTTAAGGCAAAGCTCTAGTGAAGAAGCAGGAGCAATAGAACCATGACCATCACGGTTCGCTCCAGCCACGTGCTCAAGCCATGATGGATGTCACAATGTTTCAAACATTTTGTGTCGATCCTGAGTTGGGTTGGCCATGGCTAAGCATCTCAAAACCGATTGTTGTGGTAATCAAAACATGTCTTTTTTGCATTACCATCAGTAAGGGCGGGTAATTCACAAACCAGTTTGCAAGCACGAGTACCGCCTCTCGTAAAGGAATCCATTATGAAAGCTTCTTCACCCCCACGGAAGCAAGTTCGAGTTCCTCTCCATTTGGTCGAGAAACAGGAAATGTTGCAGAGAAAGGTAAAGAGCCAAATATAGGGACTACTTCCACAAGGGAAATCGCATAATATGTCCTCAATCACCGCACGAGCCGGTGACATAGGACCATTGGCATTAGAAATCACACAACCCAATCCCATGGAGCATGAAACACCAAACCCACATATTGAGGGTTTCATGCAATCATTCGCTTCTTACGTTTCACTACCATGTGAATATGTAGAAGGCATGCTAAGGATAGCTTTTGAAATGGAAAGAAGGGTTGTTTTAAGTCAAGAGCTTATCTTGCCTTGCCGAAGTATGTGTCGTTGGATCTTGCCTTAGAGCCGTTGCAATTGCCAACTTTCCTATGTGGGTGCACTAGCTCATTCGTCGTGTTTCACTCCATTGTCACACCGGAATGCTCCTTTCGCGATGGTTCTCTCTCACAAAAGGTGGGGGAAGAAGAAGCTAATCGAAGAGGAAAACCTACAATCACACCTATTCAAACAAGCATCCATCTAACATGTAAGAATCCAATAGCATGCAAGCAAGCAAGAAGAGAGAAGAAGAAGAGCTCACAAGTAAACTATTGCAAGGGAATGATTGTCCATTTCTTATTATCAAAACTGACTTATATAGAAATGACTAGTTCTCACACTAGGCGATCCAAACTTTAAAATGGTCCAACCTCTATTACAAGTCTTAAGAAACTATGTACACATAGTTCATAGACTTTCCCTATTTAACATTAGGCATAGGGGAAGGCTGCGTTATATGTTCCACCGCCATCTTACAAAGGACAAGTGTCCATTTTGCATGGGTAAGATGGCAAAGTGCCTTATGATATGCTAGACAGGTGAGACCATGTTAACCTACAAAGTGGTTAATATATCCCCCTTCCTAATGGTGACCGCATCCTCGCATCACCCAAGTCATGGTGAAGCTGTTGTGCATCATGATGTAAACAAGTGTGAATGGTCCAAGATACACCATGAAGTTGGCGCGCGGTCGAGGTTAAGTGGTATAGTTTAGGACCGATTTAGACAGTATGTCGAAGGAGCATGGAAAGTGATAGGCGATGGTGGCGAGTGTTACACGTGTAGTGTATGTATACTCGTGGTCTTTCTGGTGTGAATGGGCTCTTACACACGTGCACTTTCTACCGTGTTGTTGGGAAGGTTTTTTTCCCTTGTGACCACCCTCTTAGGTGGTGGTGCTTGAGTACCCTACTCGAGTACCCTATACAATATTGTACTTACACTTCTTACCTCTCTTCTCCTATCAAGAAGAAGAACTGTTTCAGCTCTCTTGCTTTCTATCACTAGGTATTCTATCTCTATAATCGTCGGACTTCTGATCGCTCGATTCATATTCAGGCACTCCGATCATCCATCCCATCGGAGGTCTAATCGATGATTCTTGGTTTTGCAATCGTCAGCGATTTCTGAAGTGTGATTGCAGCGATTCCAAAAGTCTGATCGCTCAATTTCAAATGCACAAGCGTCAGTGAGACTCCAGCAGTCTGCTCACGATTCCACAAGTCCGATCGTGAGCAATCAGACTCTAGAAATCTGGTGACTCCAGAAGTCTGACCGCAATTCCAAAATTTCAATCGTCAACAACTCCAGAATTCTCATCGTGATTCCAAAGTCTGATCGTTAGCGATTCCGGAAGTCTGATCATGATTTCAAAAGTCCGATCGCTAACAATTGTTGCAGAAACTTCAATCGGCGGTGATCCAACTCTTCAATAGCGATCCAACTCTCCGATCCAGCAATCCAACTATTCAACTTCGGTGATCCAACTCTCCAATCGCCGATTCAACTTATCTTCGATCAATGATTTCTCGAGTCTAATTGTGCAACGATTCATCAACTCTAATCATTCGATGTGCAATTCCTAGAGTTTGATCATGCAATTTTTGGAGTTCGATTGTCTAATTCCTAGACTCCGATTGTTTGATTCCTGCTAGCAGTTGGAGCAAATTTCCAGCCTGGTACTTGCTCTTATTCATACTTTGTTGCGTGCATTTGCAGTAGTATGTAGTTGTATGTTACCACAGCATAATGACACGAAATAGTAATTTGTTTGGCATGCTTACAGAAAAGGATAAGTTGGATGCCCCAACTATCCTATGTGTTCATACATGATGCGACATGTATTAGTGAAAAAACAACGTATTGGGTTCAGAATTGCATCCTCTCTTTTAAGAGTACCATCTAAGACTACCAATGCTTTAAGTACATTGTCTGCTTTAGTTTCTCTTGCACTTCTCTCACAAGAGCAAGCCAAGTGGGTTGGAAAGGATGCACATGCAAATGTATCATGCAAGAGGTACATCATCCCGCATATCAAGTCATGTCCTTCGGCCAAATAGGCATAGGATGTACTTGCTTTGTTATATATCAGGTGCACAATGAGGCGCGTGTGGCTTCTCTTGAAAAAATTAGAGACAGAAAACATGTTAGAGGGTGATTCAGTTAGTTACATCATGAGGATCAAAGACCTCAAGGAGCAGCTAGTAAACATAGAAAAGATCATTCCGACAGTTCGCTTGTATCCATAGTTCTTGGTGGATTACTGGATTCTTTTCAAAACTTTGCTACTACCCTCCGTTTGGTTGCCAAGAGCAATGCAAACTTGTACTCCTTTGATAAGTTGGTGTCCTTATTACTACAGAAGCAATAGTCCCAAGTAAATTGGTCATGCATGATCACCATAGAAGTGCTGAGATCACCTCTTGGGTATTTCTTGGGCATAGAAGTGGTGAGATCACCTCACAACATTTTGTTGTTACAGAGGCAGTATGTTTGGACATGTTGTACAAGTATGATATGACACGTTATAAGCCTATTTTAGTGGCATTGAAGTAGAACACAAAGCGTTCTGTAGATACAAGTGAGCTTTTGGAGGACCCCACTATGTGCACACGCATAGTAGGTAGCTTAATCTACATGACCATTACTAGGCTAGATTTGAGCTATACAATTAGACTTAAGAGTCCATTTATGATGCAGGCCCTTAGGAAGCCACACTTGGATGTGACTAGACGGATCCTCTGGTACATAAAGTCCACAGTTGTTACGGACTTTTCTATGAGATTGGCATAGAGATACATCTACATTAGTACACAAATTCTGATTATGCTGGTAGAGAACAAATAAATGATCTACCAGTGACTTTATGTTTTCTTTTAGGAGTGCTGCTATGAGTTGGAACATCAAGAAACAACCCATTGTTGCTTTGTCAAGTGATGAGGCAGAGTACAGGAGGGGTGCTGCTATGGCACCTAATGATGTAGCTTAGTTTTAGAAGCTACTTAGTGATATGGGTATGACTGTGGATATAGCCATTATCATTTATTGTGACAACATGAGTAGCATATACAGCTGGCTAGTAACCCAGTATACTATGCTAGAATTATCACTTTGTGAGGGAGAAGGTTCTAGCAAGTGATGTAGATATGGTATATGTCAGCACAAAGAATCAGGTGGCTGATATCTTCACAAAGCTCCACAAGTTTAGGAGCTTACTTGGTGTGCATTGTGTGGAGTTAAGCTTGATGGGAGCTATTGAGATATCAAGCTCAACTAGTGCTGCGGACATTGATGACCCACCTAGGTAAAAGCATTTGCACTTATGTCATTGGCACGATTGGTGAGATTATGATTGATATGCCGTGTGATAGCCATATTTGGATTACTAGAGTATGGCATAGCTATAGCACCAACTCATGTAGTCAAGTTCACATAATGGACCGACCATTGTAAATTATAGTAGGACAGTACTTGCCCTTACAGTATGTACTCTTATCTCTTTATGTTAATGGTTGTAGAGAAGAGAAAAAGATAGAATAAAATCTAGCCATCCATCTCTCTCTCTCTCTCTCTCTCTCTCTCTCTCTCTCTCTCTCTCTCTCTCGTGTGTGTGTGTGTGTGTGTAGGAGCCTTATGCTACCAAAGAGGATTTCAAAGATGTTTTGGAACAAATTACATATTAGAGATCTGGTGACTTTTTATGTCATCAAGTAGGGTTTTCTAAAGATGCAAACCCAGGTTGTGTGTGACACAAGGAATTGAGGCCAAGGTAATGGAAGAGTGCCATGTTCCTTCCTACATGGGGCATAGAGACACCTTGACTACACTTCAAGCTTTGGAGAGCTGCTTCTATTGGCCGACTATGAGAAAGGACATATATATACCTAGATGAATCCAGGAACGTGCCCAAATTCACCTTATAAGAAAGTACAATTTATAACCTCATGGTAGTCATCCACAAGACAATAAACCATCAACTCCATCATGCATAGTAGAATCTAGATACTACGACATCCCCACTAACGTTATTAGTGCCCAATAGTGGGTGTAGAACTTGGTATCAATATATGCTCCCACACACACACACACCCACCCACCCCACGCGCACACAGAGCATACACTCATACAAAGGTTTGTGTATTGAGTTTCTGTCAAAGCTCCGGAGATACAGGGCAGACTCAGCCATAATGAAGCCTAGCACCAAGGATCATAACAAATAGAAAGAATTATTACAACAAAAAGGTAGTTGATAGGGCATATGCACCACTAAAGATAGAAAGAATTAACACAATATCAACTGGCTGCAACTTGGACGAAAACTTCACAATGTGAAATTTGCATGTCCGCTAATATAGCATAAAGATATACCTAGATGAATCTAGGAATGTGCCCAAATTCACCTTATACGAGAGTGCAACTTATAACCTCATGGTAGTCATGTGCGTACAGCAGATGCTGCACATGAAGTTTGGAAGGCATTTGCAGATCTCTACGAGATTAAGTCTCCGGGTCAGATTTTGGCGTTGGAAAAGCAGCTTATGAACTTATCAATTTCCTCCTTTCCATCTTTATCTGCTTTCATCTCGAAGATGAAAGATCTCCGGGACGAGCTTGCTGTTTATGGCAAGGATATCTCTACAGAGGATATGGCTATTCGGCTCCTCTCCAAGCTTCCAGAGAGGTTTGATGCTTATTTTCAGTCTCTTGTTTCTTCTCCTCGTCCTATTCCAGTTACTTGGGAGGAAGTTCTTCCCTCCATTATGCAGATTGAGTCTCACTTTGAGGAGCGGACTGGCACCTCTGGTGGTTCTGATGGAGCTTTGGCTGCACGAGATAAAGGGAAGAATCAACAGAAGAAAGGGAAAGGGAGTTCTGACAAGAACTCCAAGGATAACGACAAGGATAAAGACAAAAGCAAATCTTCTAAAAACAAGGACATTGAGTGTCATTATTGTGGCAAGAAGGGTCATAAATCGCCCCAATGTCACAAGAAGAAGCGGGATGAAGAAGCAAAGAACTCTTCCTCTACAGCGGTGTCTCATACCAAGGAGGAGGATGGTATTCTTCTATTAGCAGGTACTCGTCGTATACTTGCTCTTGTGACTTCTCAGTCGCGGTCGTGGATTGTGGATAGCGGTGCTACTGAGCGGTGCTACTACTCACATGACACCCCATCGAGATTGGTGCCGGTGCATGGACATGGCACCATCCCCATCTTCCGCTCTTCCGAGGACAAGAGGTACTTCTCTGACGTTCTGTACATTCCAGATTTGGCATTTAACCTTTTGTCAGTGAGTGCTCTTACAGCTCAAGGTGCGGAGGTGATCTTCTCTCGTTATGAGATTACCCTTCGTGATAAGGAGACTGGTAGCATCTTGGCTCAGGGAGTCCAAGATAGTGGTCTGTACAAGTTGACCGCTTTGCTTTCTTCTAGTTCTTCTTCTGCTCTTTGGCATGCTCGGTTTGGCCATTTGAGCTATCAGCTTCTACAGTGAGCTTCGAAGGACGGGTTGGTTAAAAGTTTACCGACCATCAAGGCTCCATCTTCTGCTTGTTTCTCTTGTTTACAAGGGAAGCAACACCGAGCTGCCTTTTTGAAGGAGGCGACACACAGATCTTCGACATCACTTGCTCTCATTCAGGTAGACTTATGTGGTCCTATGAGTACCACGTCTTTGAGTAAGGCGTTGTACATGCTCGTGATGATGGATGACTTTTCCAGATATACTTGGGTTTTCTTTCTGAAGACCAAGGATGAGGCTTTTCAGCACTTTTGTGATTGGAGAGTTGAGGTGGAAAAAGAGACCGGTCACTCGGTCAAGGCTCTCAGGACTAACGGAGGGGGTGAGTTTACATCCCAGGAGTTTCAGCAATATTGCAAGACCCATGGCATTCGGAGACAGCTTACTACACCATATACTCCATCACAGTATGGAGTTGCAGAGAGGAAGAATAGGACCATTATGGAGATGGCCCATGCTATGCTTGAGCATTCTTCATTACCTCTACGTTTTTGGGCGGAGGCGGCTTCCACTGTTGTCAACATTCAGAACAGGTCTCCTACTGCTGCTCTTCCCGATAAAACTCCATATGAGGCTTTCCATGGTGAGAAGCCCTCCGTTGTTCATTTCCGGATATTTGGGTGTTCGGCGTATGTTCATGTGCCTAAGGAGCATCGCTCCAAGTTGGACTCGAAGTCTCAGCGCATGACTTTTCTCAAATACAGCACTGTGTCCAAGGCATATCGTCTTTATGATCCTCAGGCCCGCAAAGTTGTTGTGAGCTGTGATGTGGTGTTCGATGAGACTCCTACATCTTCAGAGGGGGGTGGTGAGCTTCTTCTTCCTCCACCTCCGTCTCTACCTCCTCCTCCCTCTGCTTCTTTTACACCTCCAGCTGTGGATTCTCAGTCAAATGATGATGACTCTACTCCTCCTCCAGCGAGTTCGAGCAAATCTGTGCTTGGATGGTACTATCATTCTGGGTTACGTGAGCTTCCTTCTACTCCTCCGCCTAGTTCTCTCCGGCGATCCAAGGGTTATGCTCAGTGCCCTAGAGTCGACTTCGATGTAACCTTCACTCCGACGACCTGGATGACTACCATTCGCACCGTTCTTGCTCTTGCAGGTCATCATAGATGGCCCGTTTTCCAGATGGACGTCAAGTCGGCTTTCTTGAATGGAGAGCTTACACACGAGGTTTATGTTGCTCAGCCACCGGGATTTGTTGTTCCAAGCAAACAAGATCAGGTGTACCGACTGAAGAAGGCTTTATATGGTCTGAAGCAGGCTCCGCGAGCTTGGTACCAGCGGATTGATGAGTTCTTTCAGAAGCTCGGCCTACGACGTTCTCATGCAGATTTGAACCTTTATATCCTCCTTGAGAGGGGTTTGATTGTTATCATTGTGGTCTATGTTGATGACCTCATCTTTACAGGTTCTTATTCTGTGAGGATCCGTTCAGTCATGGATGCTTTGGAGACAGAGTTTGAGATGACAGATCTTGGCCTTCTGCATTATTTTCTTGGCTTTGAGATTTAACAAACCTCGAAGGGCATTTTTTCTGTCAACAGAAGTACACATGGGAGATTCTTGACAGATTTTAGATGACTGGATGCAGACTAGTATCTTCTCCTATGGATACTAGTGAGAAGCTCTCTACTTGATGCTTCTCCAGGGATTGATCAAGGACAATATCGGGTTCTGGTCGGTTGTTTGGTTTGGTTGACCTACTCCCAATTGGACATATGTTTCGCAGTCAGTTTATTGAGCTCTTTCTCATCCAAACCCCATCACAGCAGCATTGGCGGTGTGCTCTCAGAGTTCTCCAGGGATTGATCAGGGACAGTATCGCATTCTGGTCGGTTGTTTGGTTTGGTTGACCTACTCTCGATTGGACATATGTTTCGCAGTCAGTTTATTGAGCTCTTTCTCATCCAAACCCCATCAGCAACATTGGCTGTGTGCTCTCAGAGTTCTTCGGTACTTGCGTGGCACTCTGGACTTTGGCATCTTCTATGGCCAAGGATGCACTCTTGTTGGATGGTCTCATTCAAATTGGGCTGGAGATCCAAATACTCGACGTTCGACCACTGGTTGTGTTTTTACACTCCGGTCTGGAGCCATTTCATGGCACAGTAAAAAACAACCTACTGTGGCACTTTCCTCTACAAAGGCGGAGTACCATGCGGTTTGTTATGCTACATGTGAGGCGATTTAGTTGCAAAGATTATTGGAGGAGTTTGGATGTCCTCCTACCGGATCTACTCTTCTTTGGTGTGACAATCAAAGTTGCATCACCATCGCCAAGAACCCTATGTTTCATGCTCGTACGAAACACATTGAGATACAGTATCACTATGTTCGTGAACGGGTTCTTGCTGGTGATTTGCGTTTGGAGTATTGTCCTTTAGCGGAGAATGCTGCAGATTTGTTCACCAAGCTGGTTTCTCAGGCTTCCTTGGCTCCTCATCTTCGGCTTCTCGGAGTTTGTTCAACATCTGGTGCTAAGAGGGGGTGTTAGCACATTCATCCCCAGTTTCTGCCCATTTCTGGTGTCCTTTTGGTCCCTTTTGCATGGCCCTTGATTGTGGGCTGGCCACCCCTATTTTACATATTTTTTTGGGATTTCTCCCAGCCTCTATGGTTTTTTCCCAGTCGGCCAGCATATGTAGCTCCAGTCGGCCAGCTCTCCCCACCTATAAATAGGTGGGCTGGCCTCTCACATTTTCATCTTGCCTAGTCTTTCTTTTGCTCCCTCACTCTTGCTTGGGACTAATTTGCTTCAGTATATTCACCATAGTTGCTCCATATCACTCTCTCTTTTGCACTCTCTATTCAGCACACTCTAGTGCCCTTTTGCTTCCGCTCTGTGCACTCTTTCATTATATACCTAGATGAATCCAAGAACATGCCCAAATTCACCTTTTAAGAACGTGCATGTTATATACTCATGGTAGTCAACCCACAAGACTATATAACTATCAACTCCATTATGCATAGTATGGACTAGATACTACAACATCCCCACTAACGTCATCAGTGCCCAATAGTGGGTGTAGAACTCTGTATCAAGATATGCTCTCACACACACACTCCACACACACACACACACACACACACATAAGAGCACATATTCACACAAAGCCCTTCGTACAACAGTCTAGTTAAAATCAAGGACTGAATACTGTCTGTATAGTAAAAAGCTTGCTGCGCAGTTGTACTAAGTAGAGAAAAAAGTCACCTCTTCCCCTTGGAGTGGATGGCCAACCCTCATCTTCCCTAAAAGCTCTGAGCAACATGAGGACCTCATCCTCATCATACAGACGCTTTCCTCCACGTCCTGTCATTCCCCAACCGCTACTCCAGCCAAAGCCCCGACCACCCCGTCTCGAGCCAAAACGGGGGGCACGAAACCAACCTGCTAGAGTGGGATACACAAATCTGTAGCTTGCTTGCTAATACAAGAGAAGAATGGAGCTAAGTCAACAGCCTACCTTCACCTCTTCCTGTCTGTCCTCTCGCTTGACCCAAATAATCTCCGTGTGTACTCCATCTGTCAAATCTGCCCTTCTGTGATGGCCTTGTGAGAGAGACTTTTACCTTAACCTAAAACAAAAAGGACCTGGCATTAAAATCCTGCCTCAAAGCTGCCACTTCGCTTTTGCTTTATGTAAAAAAACATTTCGTATTTTTTGTCTTACTTTTCTGTCTCCATCAGGCAGTTCTACTTCGTGAAAAGTTTCAGCGCATGCCAACGCACACTCCCGACTAGCAAAGTTAACAAAGGCAAAGTCCTTCCTCTTTGCAAACGGCATGTTCCGTGCAAAAACAATGCACTCAATTTCACCGAATTTCCCAAAGCTTTGCTTCACTTTGTCATCGGTGCAATTTGATGGCACACCATCCACAAAAACAGACTTCACCTGGACACACAAAAACACACAAGCAAGATGAGAACCTGTACAATGCCTGATCTGCTCAAAAGTCCGGCAAAGAAGGAAAAACTTCAATTAATTGGAGGTAATTGCACCTGAGACGTGCCTGAAACATCAGGCTCATTCAAGGGCTGGGCCCATGCAACCTTTGGAGGCCTGTCGTAGCCAAACATAACCCCTGGACACTGCAGGCGTTGAAAAGCATTCACTGCATCATAATGGGTTGCCAACTCCAGAAAAGCATACCCACGGTTCAATGCTTCATTTTGAGGGTCCGTTATCAAAGTTAAGTCTTCAATACCATCAATTCCATACTCCTGAAGCTTTTGAAGGACCTGAAATTAAAAACACACACCGATAGTTATGAGGTTCTGCTAGACCCTACACCCAGCATTTCCACCAAGCCCTGCACTCAGCACTCAGCACTCAGGCTGAAAGGCCAAACCTCTGAGGATCTCCAATCTCTTGATATATTGCTGATAAACAAGGTGTCATTATCTTGATTGGGCAGCACACCACATTCTTTCCCCCGAATCTGCAAAGATTGCATGAGGATTAACCAAAAGCTTACTTTATCTCTATGCTGCAGGCATAGATTTCCAGAGCACACATACACGCTGCTGCTGGGTGATCAGCAAAACTGCCAGATTAGAGCCCCCCCCAAAAAAAAAAAAAAAATAAAAATAAAAAAAAATCTACATGCAAGCTCCACTTGACGTACAAAAACCACACTTGGGATGTTCTTGCCTAACTACCTGTGTAACAGCAAATTCAGTCACAGCTCGCCCTGCCTGTTCCGCATTTCCAAACCGGACGAATGCATATCCTTTGTTTTTACCAGTCATTGGGTTCATCATCAGGCGCACCTCCACAACATCACCCACCAGCTTGAAAGCAGATCTCAGATCATCTTCAGTAACATCTTTGTCAAGACCACCAACAAAAACTTCTAGCTTCTTCCTCTTCTTCCTCTCCGTGACAGGCCTTCATTCCACAGTGTCTGCATGATGATCCTCCCCGCCCTTTGCACCCTCTTCCTCTTCCACATCATCTTCATATTCTGGCTCCTCTTCAAGATCTGCTTCTTGGTTGTCATAAAGTTGCATTTCTTCATCAGCTGTATCCATTGAGATCCACATTCTTCAAGCTCAGCTGTATCCATTGATCCACATTCTTCAACCTCATTGGCTTCAACAGACTTAACCTCTTCTTTAAAGTTGTCCTCAGAAACTGATTCTGCTTCTTTGGCCTTCTGACCATTGCCTGCATCAGAAGGCATTTCACTGGTTATCTCCAAAACTACCTCTTTATGCTGCTTAGGATCCTTTTTCACCTCTTTTGTGGTGCCTTTCCCTTTGATAACATCTTTTCTCACCCCTTTTTGTTGCTTTTCTGGTGATAAGCTGGCTGCCTTGGTCCCTTTTGCAGGAGGATTCTCGGCAGTTGAGTCTCTCCCCGTAGCAGCCACCTGATGCTTTATAGCTTCCTTCTCAGCATTAGAATGTTTTTCCACCGCATCCGTTTCGCTTGAAGCTTTCAAAAGTTCAGTAGCAGGGAGGGCTGCACAAGTGACACTTTTCTTGGGGACAAGTACCTTTTTCTTCACAATGACGGTTTTGGTCTTCGGCTTTGCTACAGTTGAGTTGTACTCATTAGGCTTAAAGGAAACGACAGCGGCACTTCTTTCATCTGCATTGTTTCCATTCAATTTCGCTAGCCTTGGATCAACGGGGGCCTTGGAAGCATTAACAAAGTCGCCCTTCAACTCCACGGAAATCTCTGGCCCCTGTGCTTTGGTTTCAACAGAGGCTGCGATTTCCAAGACGCCTTCTTTCTTGGGTGCTGTTGCTGGCTCCGAAACCGTGTTAGGCTTGGGCTGGACAGGAGATTTGGCAGGTGCTTTCTTCGCAGGAGGAGTGCCTCCCGCTTTGTTTGAAGTTGGAGTCTTCATAAGCTCTTAACAGCCCCCCAGACTCTGTTTTCAGAGGCAAAGCTTTAAATCAAAGATCCTGAAAACAATCTATGTTTCCACCTATGTGCCAATAAACTAAAGGAGCCGATTCACCCACCCTAATAACCCGAGACTAATTGGACAAGAAGAGGCCTGCTTACTCCAAAACTTACGGTTTCTCAGGCTGCAAAGCGACGAGAAAAGGCTAAACCGATGGGAGGATTCCAATCCCGAATAATCATGATCTCCCGCCGATACTAAAACCAAAAACCCTAACTCTCCCAGCTATGATTACGACAAGCTGCACTCTCGCAGAAAACAAAGATGAACAGAGCTCTAGGTGACCAAGTTCAAGCTCTGCATGCGGCTGCCACCGGTAAATGCTGGCGTGTCTCCGGGTGAAAACACACCCAACACCACCCTGAATAAGTGTTTTATAAGCACCCAAAATGCTTTTTTTCATTAATTAATTAAGCACCGGCTAAATACCTTAGGTGATTCGCAGTTGAGAGATGAAGGCTTACCCTAACCTTCAATTTAAGGACCATAAATTAGATTGACCTTCAAAAATTAACTAAATGTTTTAGTTTAAAATTGATAAATTTTCAAAATAGTGGCCTTTTATGTAAGCCTATTTTCTAAGAGCCATTCTTTAGAAGTTTTGAAGGGCTTTGATACCTTCTGACGGCTTCCAATTTCAACATTGCCTTCGAGTTTCAAAGAGTCGTCTGTGATGAAAAAAGTTCACAAGAAGATGAAATGGATTTGAGGGTGGTGGGGTTTGAACAAGTACAGCCAAACAACCAAACCACTTGGGCTAGCATCATTTGTTGCTAGACTTTCATGTCAGAATAGCTAAGAGCTTACCATTGTGTGTGAACTTAGAGAGCTTGGTTTTAAGCTCAGATGGCCGATGTTAAATAATTTTTTATTCTAAGGTTTTGGAGAACGTTTTTTTGCTGTAATTAAAATGAATCTATTGTTTACGACAAAGTGTATGTGTGGGCTTGCCTCTCTCTCTCTCTCTCTCTCTCTCTCTCTCTTCTCTCTCTCTCTCTCTCTCTCTCTCTCTCTCTCTCTTTCTCTCTCTCTCTGCATAATCCATAGGGTCTCTCGTTGCGTTTAAACCTGAGAACACATGCAGGCACACATTTCAACAGTCCTCCCTATTGAAGGTGAGGACTTGGTGAGGGGGGAGACGGGCATTGGTTATACTGACAGAGAGGGTACACTAGAGCATAGAAGAGGAAGGAGGGGGGGGAGGGGGGGACCATGCTCAAGGGGAGAGAGAAAACACTCGTCGTTGTTATGGGAAGGTGAGGAGAGGTGCTAGAGAGAGGATACACCTATGCATTAGAAGCTCCACCTCTTAGAATGGCCTAAGGTGAGGGCATTAATAAACTTGATTGTTACCCTAAAAAACTCTTTGCATGCTAGAAGAGTGATGCTACTAATGTTACCAATCCCCTTGAAAAAAATATTTCTAATGGTACCTTATCATAGAGTAAGTGTAGATATCATAACTACATCACTCTCCTTAATACTTATTAATCTCTATAAATTATTAAAGGAGTGGATGAAGACCAACCAACTAGAAAACTTGTGTCAAATTACAAACCATGAAAGGGGAGGAAGATCAATAAATAGATCTTGAGAAACTATCTACATGACGGGAGAGCCATGCTACTAATTTTAAAGTTCCCTTGGAATTTAAGAAGTTCATAAGAGTTCCACGATGGAGTTTCCACGATGGAGTTATCACGATCATAAATGAGGGTACACTACCTTCATCAAACACTTATAAAATAAAATTTAAATTGGCTAATCACACAAAGGTCTCACCCATAGTAATAACCCCAATATGTCAACGGATGTGGGAGAATTGGAATTTACAATATCATTTATGATTCTTAAAGTTCTTGAAGTCCAAGGAGTTCATGAATCCACTCTTGGAAAACCATGGCTACATACATCATCTCTTGTCCTTGGTTAGATAAAAATGGTGCTCTTTGAAAATAGGGACCAAATCTCTTGTTACATGGAAAATAAAACCTTCTCTACCATCACAAATTTGAGAATAATTTGAAACCACCCCAAAAGTCTTCTGAACCCATTAAGGTAATGACTGGTAGCCTTCCATGAGGTATGGACATGGTCAATTAGATGTTTCTCCTAGACATTACTGATGATATCCCACCTTAAAAAGCAAATAATGTGAAGAGTATACATGCTATGTAGAAAAAAGAAACTTTAGTGTACACACATAAAGGTTCTATGCCCAAAGGATACTAGCATCTTGTTGGAAAATGCTCACCGATGTGCTCTATTTTGAAAGGCCCCCTATACGAGAAGTATCTATTGTGATAAGCACTCAGGCACCCGGCAGTTCCCAGTTTAGACACTGTGTAGACACTGGGGATGGTGGTAAAATGCAGCCAAAGACGCTTATGTAGATGTGGCACTCTTCCGATTAGGATGCATACGTGTGTGGCCAATGTGAATATAGTAGTGAGTGTTAACCAACAAACCAAGGACACATTGTTCTGGTTGTTCTTTGGTTGGGGGTTCCATTTGAGGGTCCATATGGTCTTAGATGGTCGTGATTGGAGCTGCACAATATCCCTATGGGACTTTGTTGTAGTCTAATATGGTCCTAGATGAATGATATGGTCTATTGGTCATTTTGGACCAAGTCGTGGGTTGTTGACCATGCCGAACTTGGGCACTATATATAGAATAGTTTGCCGGCCCCCTTTATTCATCATCGAGTTCAGCACTCTTGTAAGACATCCTCCATCCAAAGTCTATCTAGATCGCCACCATCAAAGCTCCTTTCCTGTGGAGAGCAGATGGGTGGTCAACGCGGCCATCCATTAGTTTTGCAATCAAAGTTTACAAGTAGTAATATTATTTACTCTCCACTTCTTTCTGCAATTCAGTGCTTTGTATTTTGAAGATCCTGGTACTACTATTGTGTTTTCTTACACATCTCTTGTGCATGAAAAGCAAGGACTACATTAGATGCCAAAGAGAAGAAGAGGTGGGATACTTCAAAGATAATGGGGAAGCTACATCAATAATTCAATAATGCTTAATATGAGTGTTAATAATTATAGTCACATGGCCTCGTGGTTTATGGCACTAAAGCCACTAATGCTTAATATGAGTGTTAACAGTTGCACTCAAATGGCCTTGTGGTTTATGGCACTAAAGCCACTTGAAAAGGCCACTTATAAGGTTTTGCAAACACCTTCAACTCGTGGATTCTCATCCAATGGAGCCATATCACTCAAGTCTATAACCTCAAGCAGGAGGAAGGAGAATCCATTCAAGAATACATTGCCAAAGCCAAATATCTCCATATGAGATGTAATCCCATAAAAAGGTTAGATTATCTCTCATTAACCGAGTCATGTGATCAGTCTCAAGAGCAAGAAGCTCCATGGCCATCTTTATAAGTCTAGGCACCATATCTTTGATGAGTGTTGCCCACCACGAGGCAATTGACCAGATAGACAATCTACAAGACAGGGATCTAAGAGCCATCCACTCGAACCAAGAGATAGGGGATGCAAGCCTCCACATCTAAATGAGCCCAACCACCACTGGAAAGGGCTCTAATTAGCATAGATAAGTTGACAAAACAACGTGCTTAATTGATTAGGCCATCATTGATAGGGTTAGCCCTAAGGGAAACCTTAAGGCCACAACCCTAGCTAGTTCTGTAAGGTAGACACCCTCATCTATTTCCACAAAGAGATAAGGTTTAGCATGCAGTTTGCCATCAAAAACCATACAAGCACATAATGTCCCATGCTAAGGTCAAGGCCACAATAATTTTGTGCTCAACAAGAACTATACAACCATGGATTGCCCAATGCTAAGGCTAAGGCCTCAATAGTTTTGTGCTCATTTGCTAGTGTTACAGGAACCATGACACATCTCATTGTTGGTACCAAGGGATGGACTCCGACACCATGCCAGATGGTCCCGCAAGCACATAGTGTCCCATGCTAAGGCCAAGGCCACAATAATTTTGTCCTCGTTGATGCTAGTGCTACAAGAACTATACAATCATGGATTGCCTAATGCTAAAGCCAAGGCCTCAACAGTTTTGTGCTCATTTGCTAGTGTTACGCAGCAAGAAGCAGTGAAATCATCACTAATCACCTTGGAGAAAATAGTGTGTTGACCCAAACTTCAGCCTTCATGTGAGTCCTCATCATGTAGCATGTATGGTGGTTATAATGGTTTTAGAGCCAAGGACTCTAGAATTGGCCCTTTCTCCCCTCTGGAGAATTAGGCTTTATCAAGGCCTTTTGCCAGCTTTGAGGCTCCTTAACTGATTATGTGATTGACTCTAGAGTGGAGTATGGGATTTACTTAGGCAGGCAGTTGTTCGTACTCGACCGCTTACTCAAGGACTAGCTCTAGTGTTCATTCTCTATAGGATTTGGAGGTCCTAGACCATCTCCAAGAGTAAGTGTGAATATCGCACACATGCCATGGCAATCCTCACATCCTTCTTGTCTTTGGAAGTCTAAGTCACTATACGCTCTCTTTTACAAGGAAATTCTCAAATTTGGAGAGACTTGTATGATGGATGAATGGGAACTTAAGAGCCCCATGTAGAAGAGGAGATAATCGAATGGATGAATGGGAAATTAAGAGCCCATTTAGAGGAGCCAGAAGAGGATGGGCCATGCCAAATTGACTCACTCACCTTCCCTACCCAAAACCAAAGGACTATCAAAGGTGCCCACCATGAATAAGTTAGGACACTGTTTCAAAAAGCATTGAAATGAATGTTGCGTTGCCTAATGTTTTATAAAGGAAGTAGGTCTCACCACAATCTTGGACGGTGGTATTGGTGTCAACATCATCACCAAGGACTATCAGGGAGGCCTCGGGAATCCCACCACTTGTAGGTACTGGTCTCGTGGTAAAGCTTAACACAACTAAACCATTGGTGTCCTTTATAAAAATCAAGATCTTTGCGATGAATTTCTCTCTCATTTGTGAGTATGGATTGCTAGAGAAGGTTGTACACTATGATCCTCGAAAGTCCTTACATAAGAGACGTAAGGTTGGTTTACAAAATGGAAAACAAATCACATTTGCATTGGTAAGAGTGACCAGGCCTTGAAAATAGAGAGTCGAGTCATTCTCGCACAAGATGAGTCCACAATATAACTATCCAAACCACTTTAGTCAACATTTGTAGATCTTGCATAGTGAAGATGAGGACCCAAGAACTATGAGCCACTCTCGAAGGAGGAGGATCAAACTCATGTCATTGGATACATGTCTTGGCAATCATGGACACTCTCCCATAGAAGTTTGGAATGAGATTTACAAGACTGGACATGATGAAGATAGTGATTTGCAAATACTCCTCCAAAGACTACATGTTGGCACAACCAAGGCAATCATGGACACTCTCCCACATAAGTTTGGAACAAAATTTACAAGATTGGACATGACAAAGATAGTGACTTGCAAATACTGCTCCAAAGATTGCGTGTTAGCACACAGGCAGGAAGGAGCACAACATGGACCTCCATGTGACCTTTTCTAGCCATCAACTCTCGATGGCATTGAGCGCAACTACACAACCACTGAGAGAGAGGGGTTAGATTGTGAAGAAGTACAAGCATTATGTCATGGGCCAAATTTGATTCCTTTGTTGACCATCAAGCATCGGTGAATAAGCCCTTCACCATAGGGCGCACCACCAAATGGTTACTCATTCTTTTGGAGTTTGATTTCACCATCACCGTGCAAAAGGGGTATGTGCATGTCCATGTTGTTGACCTCCTTTCAAGGATTCCAAATGGAGAACCCCTTCTAAGAGTGGAAGATGATCTTCCCAATGTTGCATTGTTCCACATTGATCACACATACCAGAGTGGAGTGAAGATATCACACTTCTTGGCCAATGGATTTCCTATTGACCGTCCCATCAAGAAGGATAGAGCCAAACATCTCACTAGGAAGGCACTATCAGAATTGATAGTAGGAATGCTTTACAAGAAGGATCAAGATGGCATCAAGAAGAAGCAACAAGGATTTCCCATTGACCGTCCCACAAAAGGATAGAGCCAAATGTCTCATTAAAAAGGTCCTATCACAATTGATAGTAGGAATGCTTTACAAGAAGGGTCAAGATGGCATCATGTGGAAGTGTGTTCATGAGGATGACTTTGTTACCATTATTGAATGAGTAATCCCCTTTTAACATAGGTGGATTTGGGGTCAATGAGAAACTTATTTGGGTAGTCCATGTATTCCCGCCAGATTTGGTGATCACTAGGGAGATAGGGCGTACACGCGAGTGTGGTGATCAATCTGACTTATGGGTGGGTAGTCCCTGGGATCAACAAGTTGCTAGCCTCCTTTGGTGTGCCATCAATCTTCCACTAGGAAAATTGATGATCCACATGTTGATTTACCTGACGGATTCTAGCCATGCCGAAGGGTGTATCTAGGTGGTTATGGAAGTTTCTTTGGAATGTGACGTAGTGCATAGTGGGCGAGTATGTGAGCTGATGTTTATGGAAAAGCAAGGACACCCTTGGGTCCTTCCTGTCATCTTCATTGGCTTCTTCCCCCCCACAAGTAGTGGGTGGTGCCTCATTAAGATATGGCCTCTCATGGAATGATTTAAGGATGGGGGGCTTATGGATGATGTAGTTGATGAGGTGGCTAAGTTGGGGATGAGTCGATAAAACGATAGGAGCTCTAGGCCATAGGGATGAACTATGGATGACAAAAGGGGCTCCCACAAAGGATGGTGCGGATAGATTGATGGGAGGGATGTTGAGTTAGGCCGGTTGGAGGGTGGTGGGGGTGGGTGGATTTAGAAGCGGGTTGGGTTTGGCTCTTGGTTAGTTACTTTGTTTGGCTCTTGGTTAGTTACTTTGTCACCCAAACTATGAAAAGAGTGAGCCTGATTAGCTTGTGTGATGTCTTCTATGGTAGATTGGTGCCCACCCTAGTTTCATTTTGAGGAGTCGTCAAGGTCATCCTCATCTTCATCATCGAGCCTGTGGCTTTGGAAAAAGAAAAAGGCCTCATGTGTGTCTTGTCGGTAGGCCACTTGGATGGTATGAATGCCAGTGTATTTGGTGGCAATAAATAGGGCTTTCTCAAGGCAAGTGTAGACTATATGGTAGGATGCCCTGCAAGTTGTATTAGTTGTTGGGCATGTTACTACAAAGTTTCTCTGCAAACAAGGGTCTTCATGGGGGCTAAAATGGCTAAGTGTAATAAATCCTCATGGATGGGGAAGTTAAGGTTGGTTGTTGTCATGAGGTCAAGGAAGTGATCTTCCTCACTAATAAAGAGTGTAGAATTTTCAAATAGGTTGCACCATGTAGTGAGATTGGACACAATCAGATGGGATTTAATGGAGTATAAGAGTAAGGTGTCCAGGAAGGGGATGGCTTGGTCGAAGAACGAAAGGATGGCAAGGGGGGGTTGGTTTCGCCACTCTATGTTGATGTGAGCTAAGATGGTGTAGAAGGTGGGACTTGAGATAGGGTTAGATAAAAATATATTTAATTGAAGCAAGTTAAGGGCCAGGGTATGATTGATGAGGGTAAGGGTAACCAACCTATTGGTTGACAAGGTGTCGAGGTTAGTGGCCCATGACAGAAGCATGCCTAGCTTCTTTTAGTGGTGCCCTTCCAATGGGGTATCTTCTGAGGCAAGGGTTTTCAACTTATGGATTTTGGTGTGTGCCTAAGTAATGAGGGATTTTTTATGGTGGAGGAGGTCTTGGTAAATTGCTTCCCCTTTGGTCATAGGTGGTAGTACTCTTCATGGAATTTAATGAGAGGGCTTTGGTCATAGCTTGGTTGTACTCCTCATGGAATTTAATGAGAGGGTTTTGGTTTCCTCACACTCTTTTGCAATTGGTTAGCCCGCGGACCACTTGGGCTTCCTCAGCTTTAGCTTGATTGAGCTTGTCTAGGAGTTGGTCCCTTTGGGCTTCGTATGCTTGGGCTGCTGCAATCTTGGCGGTCTCTAGTACTTGGTATTAAAGTCAGAGGGCATCCATATCCTGCTGTGAGTGTGGCTAGCTCCTTTTTGGTGGCTTTAGCAAGCTCATTTTAAAGCCGATGAATGTCATGTTATGCTCTCTTCAAGCTTGTCAATCTTCTCATATGCAACTTAAGCAATTGTTGAGAGTGGCTTAGCTTCCAATGCTCTTCTTGGATATATTCATCCTCCCAGCACTTGAACTCTTGTTGTTGCTAGAGGACGTGTTGCTTGGAAGTCTCGACCAATTGGCCGATAAGATCTGACCCATTGATGAGTGTTGATTTTATAAGTGCTTGGGGGGAGCTAAAAAGACATGGGTCAAGTTCGGTGAAATCAGATGGTCCATGATTCGCAGAGGTGGGTATGGGATGGTTCTAAGGGAAAAAGGCCAATCGAAGAGGATGTGGAGGTTGGGATGATGTAGGAGTGGGTGACGGATTTAGGGAGAGTGAGCGGAGACTGCTCATGGGTCACTTGTTGAGAGAGAGAGAGAGAGAGAGAGAGAGAGAGAGAGAGAGAGAGAGAGAGAGAGAGAGAGAGAGAGAGAGAGAGAGAGAGAGAGTACCCATTAGTATGTTATTTGAGATTAGATAAAATACTACATACATACATGTAATGTTATGAGATTAGGGATGAGAATGTGGGCTTATAGTTAATTGGTATGTGTGTATATATGTGTGCCTGTGATTGCATGTATGTGCATAAGAGGAGAGAGATTTTAAAGCTAAAGTTGAGCTTATGATGGAGGGTTATGTGTGTACATGTGTGTGTGTGTGTGTGTACATGTGTATGTTTGTATATGCATGTGTGTGTGTTTGTGTACATGTGTATATGCATGTGTTTATGTGTACGTGTGTGTACTTATGAGTCTTTATGTGATATAAGGGGGAGCTAAATGGAATAAGCACCATGTGCTTAGGAATAAGGTGCAACTTAGTTTCACAATGCAACTGTGAGAAATACAAATGCCCTTTTTTGGTCCCTATTAGAAAAATATGATGTAGGAAATGCATAATATTTTGTAGGAACTATTAGAGCAATCAAACTCGAGGCCACCAAGAAGTGTGGGCCGTACATACATACTCTTATAATACACACGCACACACACACACACATACACACACACACACATATGTATGTATACACACACACACACACACACACGTGTGTGTGTATACATATATGTGTATATATATGTATGTACACACACACAAACACACACACATAAATATATACACACACACACATATATATACATGTACACACACACATATATATACATGTACAAATACACATATATATGTATGTATGTATACATATGTATGTTTGTGGATGGTATTACTTTGTAGTTTATGCTTCTTGACCCAAGACATTAGGATTACTATTTATAAGATCAGTGAATTAGTAAGATAGAGATTAACTTACAATCTATTGACCAGGTAAGAATCAATTTGATACAAGAAGTGTGATTAATTGAGAAGCATTTTTCAACATCTATTCTCACTATCCAAATGGACTTGTTGGTACACATAGTAGATTGCAATAGTAGGTATTGTACATAGTTGATGGATGTTCTTTTTGGAAAGATTTATGAAGACCTTAAAGGGTTTTGTGAGACAAAGGGTCAGGCCTAAAGGGAGCATGGAAGAAGGTTAGCTAGTTCAAGAATCACCGGTATAGATCTCAGAGTTTATTAGTCAAATAGATCTACAAATGCCTCAACTTTGGCACAACAAAGATTATGAGCATATAGTTGGAGAGGCACCACAAGGAAATGGGATCATGATAAATCCTTACAACATAAAATTAATAAATTTTTTAATCTTGAATTCTCGTGGATTTCTAGAGTTTCTTGGAGATGATGTAAAGAGAGATGCTAAGATAGAGAGTGAAGTTTAGCGATTGGGGGTGTTGTCTATGGTTTGCACAATGAAAGCTTATCTTTTTTCTTCATTTTCTAGGGTTTTTAATTATCCTACAAGAGGGTAGATTTAAATCTCAATGGAGAGAAATTTCATGCATAATTGGAGCACATGGTTGAGGGTTAAAGGCAAAGAGAGGATGCTTTGGAATCCCTGGTGCTATAGCAACATAAAAAATAGTGTTAATTAATCAAATTTGATAATCTTTGAGGTATTCTTCTCTATTTTGGAATAAATATCTTAGTAATTAAGAAATATTAAGCATTATGCTATAATGAATCAAGGAAACCCTTTGTAATAGAGATGTAATAGAGTTGCGTCTATCAAATTGAAGCATGGCATCTTAATTATCAAATTAATCACTTTTCTTAATTTTGGCTGCATGCTAATTAACAAAGGAACTACAATTTTTAATTATCCCCTTGGATAGCCCTAACTAATCTATCTTTCTAGAATGATGCCCATTGTATCTTGCCCAAAATATGCATCCCTCACATACATGTTTGATAGGGGTCTTAAGCTTTAGAAAGTCTGACACCATCTCTTGCCTTTTAAGGTGTAACAAACTACCAAAATTTAAGTGACCAAAGTGGGCAATGCCATAGCTCTGCATCACTCTAGCACATGGCAATGAATTGAACAAGCAATATGTACCAATCTCTCATACCTATCCAACCTATAAAGACCATGGCTTAGAGTACTAGATACCACAATGATGTCTCCCATCACTCCGATCATGAACTATATAAATTTGACCACTAGGCTTGCCCTAACAATGGTAGACTGACATTCAGTTCTTTTTAATGCCTAGCATAAATAAGACTTTTAAAAGAGTGATTGTCCCATAATTTAGAGTAGTGAGAAAAACCTTACCAACTCCTTTCACTCGATATAAGGATTTGTTTGCACATGTGACTGTGCCTTCTTGAGGAGTAGACTTGAGGGAAGAAAACAAATCATCCTGAGAAGTAATGTGCTTTTGCTAAAACCACTATCAAAATACCAAACATGATGATTTATCACCAACATGATGATTTATCACCAACATGCATACATCATGGATAGAAGAGTCATAACTTCTATGTATAATGAATGCGCAACCATCTTGTGCATAGTTCGTTATCTTTTTAGCACTTGGTGCTAATGCAACCCATGTATGACTCTTTCTTCTTCTCCTTGCCTCTAGCCTTTTTATACATTTATTGATACAATGGCCAAGCTTCCGATAGTAGTTGCATTTTCCTTTCTTCTTTGGCTTATCACTCCCCTTCTTAGCATCCTTGCTAGAAGATTGGGTTAGCTTATAGTTGCCTTGAGACTCCAGGCTTTGCCTTTACCTTTTTGACTGGTAGTGAATGCTTGATCTCCCACATGCATACTAGTTCAGTTTTGCCAAGATTTCACTATAACCAACTCATCAAACATAAGGGCATTGGGTTTTCCCTTTATCTTTATGAGCCAAAGTGTGGATGTTAAACCTTGGTATAAATCTAGTAAAACTGTGGTGGGATAGGCCTCATCAATATATGTAAGCTTCTCCTTGGGCCGAGATCTCTAATCCTTACTCATCCTGTCACACGGGACCCTTTTGTACTTCTTGAAGAAATAATTAAAAACTCATAGAATATATCAAAAAATTAAAAGAAAGACTTGAATTAAATTGAAAATCAAATAACATAGCATAACAAAATAACATCACCATCAAGACAAGATTGGGTGCAATCTCCCTCCCCCCATGCCGTGTAGGTCCACTTCCACGACATGAGTATCGATCGATTCCTAGAGGGACTTAAAGATGTAGCCCTACATAACTCCCTATATGCTGTGTGACATGCCTCCTTTGAGCAATGTTGGAGAAGCGCCATGAATTTTGAGGACAATTTCAAGGGAACTCATTCCAGAGAATCGCATGAGGCCACTTCTGAAGCTTCCTTTAAAACCACAAGCATAAAATTGGAAGGAAAGGGAAAAGAATCCTCTTCTGGACAATAGGTGGAGTAGCTAGCGCAGTTGCATTAATGCAACAAATGACCTAGCAATGGAGAGTAGGCCAAAGCCATGACCAAGTTAGGCAACCTCATCTTTATCCCAAAAGGGAGCTAGTGTGGTGCCTGATTTGTTGAGAAAACCACATTAGTACGGAATGTCATTTGAGACCTAGACCCACTCTCTGCTGTGCTTATTGCCAAAGGTGGGGCAATCATGAAACCTCAAGCTGCTCTACCACCAAAGAGCTACTCAAGCAATTCCTCTACCATAGGCCTCGTCACCAAGGTAATGGCTGGCCTTGCCAGCCCTGACACAACATAATGCACCTCAACCTAGCCCCATGAAGTGGCCCCACGAGGAATCCTTAGGGTACTCGAAGTACTCTTGCCACCCCCAGTCCTTTCAGCACAACCACCATTGCCTCAACTGACCCCAATTCACCAGTTGGCCCCATGACGAGGGAGAAGCTATTAAAAACACCATCTTCAAACCCCTTGAGCCAAGTAGCCCACCCTTGTAAATGCAGAGTCACTACGTGATGAAGGGTGAGCACATGTACCTCGTATACCTAGCAACCACCACCAGTGACATCATGGGGGATGAGATTTGAACATCATGTCTAAACGACCACCTATGCAATGCTATCATTGTGTTGGACCTCATCAAATAGTTGAATGTCTAGTTAAGAAAGGGATGGCTAGTACTCTTGTGAGTACTCCCACCTTAACTTCCTTATGTATAGTTTGTGGGATAGAGCATATGTACAAGGATTTCCCATTAATTTGGGTGCAATGGGAAAGGAAAATGAAGCTAAACTGCTAGTACCAACATTAACATGTTGAGCGTATGGGATGGCTTCATCCACAGAGTGCCTCTGAATGCAGTCACACGAATGCAAAGCAGGAGGAGAGTTACAGCCCATGCTGCTATCCACCAAAGAATCTACTTTATAGAAGCAGGAAACCCATGGACACGCAAGGATCTTATCTTCTAAGGAGGTTCATTAACAAGCATGAGCAACTAGGGGCTCTAAAAAAAAGCCTCAAAGATTGGAAAAGAGCCGTGTTATCATAAAAAGTGGGTCCGACAAGGGGACAACTACCGAGGTGCCATCTTCCTCATACTATCACTCACCCCTTAAGCAAGAGAGCAAATAGACCCCAATCATCTACCTAGGAAGTTAGCCGATCATCCAAACCCAATCAAGGAGAAGGGGAGGCTAAAGGTTGCTTAGGAGCTAGTCAAGGATTGTAAAGCTCAATTGGAGGAGAAACCTCAAGCAGTCCAAATTGTAGGAAGTTCTTCTATGCCTAACTTCAAACCAACCGAGGAAAACCAGGAGCTGAATAGAAGTGCTGAACCACACTAAGCACTCCCTGAGAACCTCCCTCGAGAGGTAGACCCAAAAGCCACAAGACCTAGGTGCTGCTGCCGCGTATCTTAAGAATCTGAGGGATGACCACCAAAGAAGATCAAACATAAAATTCATATCCCTATTGTTAAAACCCTAAGATCTCTCTAGTTAATTGTTATGCATAAACATGCATAAATTAGGCATAAACTCAACCACCCAACCACCCCCAAGCCCAAGGGGTGCACACATGAATATAATGAAATACATCATACCTCTACCTTGATGTCCCATACCATCAAGAGGTATAACTCCAATCCAATAGCATGTAGCTATAGTGTGAAATGGTAGGTGAGTAGATATGATCCTCTACACAAGAGAGTATAACATAACCAAGCCTTAAGCCCTCAAGCCTGCCTTGAGTGTGCCCCATGCCCCTATTATATAGGAGGGCCCTCAAGTGACTCTTGACTCTCCATTTCCCATGTGTGACCCTTGGATGCCTGACCCTAACCTTAACACTTAAGGTTAGTCCTAACCCATGCTCTACTAGAGCTTGTTCCCATGCTCCCATGCTCATAAGCCTAATGTGGGTTAGCCTCCTAGTATATGCACACATAATGTGCATATAACATACTTCCCCTCTCTCAAAACATTGCACTCTTGTAATGAAAAAAGGAGAACTGCACTGAACAATATCAACGGACTCCCAAGTCGAAACCTCTATTTCCCTATCTTTCCACCTAATTTTAACCTCAGGGATTAGTCAACTAGTAAGTTTCCTTTCCCTAAATTCAAGTACCTTATCAGGTTCATGTGGAACATAGGATAAATCTTCGACTTCAACGAGTTCTTGAGGAGTAACTGTGTTATCCTCACCTCCCGGTTTCCCTTTCAATCTATCGATATGAAAGACTGGATGAACTCTAACAATTGGAGGTAGTTTTAGTTCATACGCAACCGTGCCAATCCGATGTATAACTCTAACAATTGGAGGTAGTTTTAGTTCATATGCAACCGTGCCAATCCGATGTATAACTCCAAATGGACCACAATATCTAGGAGGTAAATTCGAGCAATTCCCTATTGACAAAGTCTGAGAATCTTTAGGAACATTTAAATAAACCAATGCTCCTGGTTCAAAAGACTGAGATGAGAGTCCCCTATTAGCATAAAACTGTGCCCTATCTTGAGCACTCCTGATAGAATCCCGAGCTTTGGTCAGCATTTCCTACATATCACGCAAGAAATCCCTCGATGCATCAAGCTCGATGTCCTTAAGACTGACATCAATAGGTGCCCTCGGTTGATACCCATACATAAGTATGCACGGACTAAAACCAATAGCCGTATATTTAAAACTGTTATAGGCAAACTCCATCATTGGAAGATATTTTTCCTAATATGATGATTTTCTAGAGACATATGCACGAAGCATATACTCTACAATCTGATTCATACACTCTGTTTGTCCATTAGACTGTGGATGATGAGAGGAATTCATACTCACAGTAATTTCCTCGTTGTAAACCATTCGGAATAAAGTAGGAAAACATGGCATTATAACAGTAGAAACGAGGGATTCATCGACGCCCCGATGTACCCACATCTGCACATGGAATAATTGACGTCCCGAGTTACCCATATCAACATAGAGAGTCATCAGCGTCTCGATGAGTCACAGATGTCCATTCGTAAACCATCAGGTTGACTGTATAAATCACCTAAAGTACGAAACTAGAGAAAGAAATGCCAATAAAAGAAAAATCCAAATTTCCTTAATCCGAACACAACAAGATAAACTTGTTGAACTCTAAAGAAAGAGATTTCAACAAGTGAATATGCCGACGAGATTTTCCTCATCAAAACATGCAGGCTATAGATTATCTAGAGAATGCCCACACTATAACCTATAGTGAATTTAGAAAATGAGATTGTCTTTGAATGTTGAGGTCAACATGCTAAAGTGTGTAAGCAAAGCAATAATCTTGAGCCCAAATTATCCCATAAGATAATATATGTGAGGGATCACTAGTGTCCCATAAATACCACCATGATACCACCCATATATACCTTAACAATTTGAAACTCCCTAGTATGCTGTCTAGGAAAATATGAATAAAATCATGTATAAAAGGAATAAGATGGCCTTATCTAGACTTTCACATACTAAATCCTGTCTCTATATACCTGAGACTACATCAAGGAATAACTCTTTTCGAGTATACCATTTAGAAAAGAAATTAAATTATTGGTGGCTTTCTAATGATAACTACCCAAAATACAATACTAACCTAGATACATAAGCAACTAGGTATCCAAGTTAGAATATGTATAAGAGTACAAGCAATATACTCCAAAATTAAGTGTAAAAAACGAAGGCAAATGCTACCTTCAAAGCACATGATATTATCCAAAAGATCAAAAGATCCTTATAAACCATGGATAAAAGCATAGAAGCTCCTCAAATCCATAAAAAACCACAGTTGATCATCAAAATCAATGCATACCATCTAATGGACATTAATCATGCCAAAAGAAGCATTAAAATTGGTGACCAACTCATCAATCTGGAGTATATGAACATGGTGTCGTTCAAGAAAAACTCCAAAGTAAGCAAGTGAAAACATGTGTGTAACACTTAATAAAAAAACCCCTAGATACAGGTGATCTAGGTAAAACCTGATGAGTCCAAATAAAACTTAGAAAACATCCAATAAAATCCATCAAAACAAATCGATTAACTGACCCATGATAGAATCTATCTTAGCCTTAATAAATTAAGCACAAATCACACTTAAACAAGTGCAAAATAAATTATCATGGAAAAGTGTCAAAGGTGAAACACACTTTGAACGCAAATTATAGTCATCAAAAGAAATTAAGGAATATGTCCAAAAAGAATGGCTAAACAATGGTAAAAAATCATGAAAACATCGTTTAAAATTAATCCAAACAGATATAACTATTAATATGAGGTATAATCATATTAATAATATGCGAATAACCCGCATCTATCTAATGTCAGCACGAGAAAACGTACTTCAACATTAAATAACTCTCAAAAATATTAAATCCTTGAGAAAAAGAATTATCATGATTTTTTTCTAATTTTCTCTAATTTTATAGGGCCTCAAACTACTATAATTTTGAATTCCACCAAACCTATCTTATGGCATTCCAAACCTATATTTTTCCAAAAAAGTTCCAGCAAATAAATTTCCTAAAATACCATTGATATTTTAAAAATACCAATTTCGAGGATTTCTAAAAATAATTTCTATAAAATTTCTATTTTTTCTTGAGAATCCCATCGTTCATGAAATTTTCAATTCCGCTCGACAATTCTCAAATCCAATGAAAATTTATAATTTTAATGGATTTTCTAAATTTTTGGGTCAAAAAATATATTTTTAAAAGAATTTGAATAGTCACGGGCACTCGAATGGACACACCACATGCTAAACACCAACGCCACATTTTTCAGAAATTTAAAATAACCTTTGTCTAATTTTTCACTAATTTTCAAGAATTTCTTAAAATTTTTAATTTACCTTGAATGCATTTAGAATACGAATGGTCAAAAAATTTCGAAATCCCAATGGTTTTTCCGGAATACGGAAAGCCAAAAGTTTAAGGAAAATAAAAAGACAAAAAAAATCCGAATATGTAAGGTCAAAAGTTTTCGGAATACGGAAGGTCAAAAGTTTTTTCGGAATTCGGAAAGCCAAAAGGTTTCGGGAAAGCGAAAAGCCAAAAGTTTTTCGGAAGATGAAAAGCCAAAAAAAATTAAGAGAAAAAATTTTCAGAAATTTCTTGAGATTTTTTTTCCCAAATGTCAAAATTTTCTCTATTTTTCTAGGCTTTTTTTTCAAGCTTTTTTGAAAAAAAAAATCCAAAAGCTTTTTTTTTAATAACAAACTTATTTTTTTAAAAAATAAAGCTTTTTATAAGCTTTAAAAAAATACCTTTTATAAATAAGGTTTAAAAAAAAACCTTAAAAACAAACGTAATATGGGGGGGGCGAATTTTGCCAGCGCGGCTGGGGCTGCGTAGCCCCCCCCTCCCCCCCCAGCCTGTGCGCCGAAACGAAAGAGGAAGAGAGATGATTCTCTCTTCACTCTTCTCTCCTCTCCACCCAATACCTTCCCTCTCCACCCTCTCCTTCTCTATTTAGAGAGGAGGCTGATTATCTCTTAATTAATTTGTATGAATTAAACTAATCTTAATCATAATTAAACATTAACTATGATTAATATTTTAAAAAATCCCTTTTAAGATAAATTTACACTGGGGAGGAAAAAAGAAGGAAAAATGAGAATTGAGAGGCGGAGAGGGTCCCACGCACACGGGAGAGCATTTCATGCATCAACATGCTATCCCCTACTGCATTTCAACAGAAATTTGATAGAAATTTGATCGCATATCCATGAAAAAACCTGCAAAAATGTATTAAAAATACATTTCCACACATGAATATAATGAAATACATCATACCTCTACCTTGATGTCCCATACCATCAAGAGGTATAAACTCCAATCCAATAGCATGTAGCTATAGTGTGAAATGGTAGGTGAGTAGATATGATCCTCTACATAAGAGAGTATAACATAACCAAGCCTCAAGCCCTCCTTCAGTGTGCCCCATGCCCCTATTATATACCCCTATTATATAAGAGGGCCCTCAAGTGACTCTTGACTCTCCATTTCCCATGTGTGACCCTTGGATGCCTGACCCTAACCTTAACCTTTAAGGTTAGTCCTAACCCATGCTCCACTAGAGCTTGTTCCCATGCTCCCATGCTCACAAGCCTAATGTGGGTTAACCTCCTAGTATATGCACACATAATGTGCATATAACATACTTCCCCTCTCTCAAAACATTGCGCTCTTGCAATGAAAAAAAGGAGAACTGCATTGAACAATATCACCCAACTCCCAAGTCGAAACCTCTATTTCCCTATCTTTCCACCTAGTTTTAACCTCAAGATTAGTCAAGTAGTAAGTTTTCTTTCCCTGAATTCAAGTACCTTATCAGGTTCATGTGGAACATAGGATAAATCTTCGACTTCAACGAGTTCTTGAGGAGTAATTGTGTTATCCTCACCTCCCGATTTCCCTTTCAATCTATCGATATGAAAGACTGGATGAACTCTAACAATTGGAGGTAGTTTTAGTTCATACGCAACTGTGCCAATCCGATGTATAACTCAAAATGGACCACAATATCTGGGAGATAAATTCGAGCAATTTCCTATATTGACAAAGTCTGAGAATCTTTAGGAACATTTAAATAAACCAACTCTCCTGGTTCAAAGACCGAGATGAGCATCCCCTATTAGCATAAAACTGTGCCCTATCTTGAGCACTCCTGATAGAATCCCGAGCTTCGGTCAGCATTTCCTACATATCACACAAGAAATCCCTCGATGCATCAAGCTCGATGTCCTTAAGACTGACATCAATAGGTGCCCTCGGTTGATACCCATACATAAGTATGCACGGACTAAAACCAATAGCCGTATATTTAAAACTGTTATAGGCAAACTCCATCATTGGAAGATATTTTTCCTAATATGATGATTTTCTAGAGACATATGCTCGAAGCATATACTCTACAATCTGATTCATACACTCTGTTTGCCCATTAGACTGCGGATGATCAGAGGAATTCATACTCAAAGTAATTTTCTCATTGTAAACCATTGGGAATAAAGTAGGAAAACATGGCATTATAATAGTAGCAACCATTCATCGGTGTCTCAACGTACCCACATCTGCACATGGAATAATTGACGTCCCGAGTTACCCATATCAACATAGAGAGTCATCAGCGTCTCGATGTCACATATGTCCATCCGTAAACCATGAGGTTGACTGTATAAATCACCTAAAGTATGGAACTAGAGAAAGAAATACCAATAAAGGAAAAATCCAAATTTCCTTAATCCGAACACAACAAGATAAACTTGTTGAACTCTAAAGAAAGAGATTTCAACAAGTGAATATGCCGACGAGATTTTCCTCATCAAAACATGTAGGCTATAGATAAAAGAAGTTTATCTAGAGAATGCTCACACTATAACTTATAGTGAATTTAGAAAATGAGATTGTCTTTGAATGTTGAGGTTAACATGCTAAGTGATGTAAGCAAAGCAATAATCTTGAGCCCAAATTATCCCATAAGATAATATATGTGAGGGATCACTAGCGTCCCATAAATACCACTATGATACCACCCATGCATACCTTAACAATTTGAAACTCCCTAGTATGCCGTCTAGGAAAATATGAATAAAATCCTGTATAAAAGGAATAAGATGGCCTTTTCCAGACTTTCACATACTAAATCCTGTCTCTATATACCTGAGACTACATCAAGGAATAACTCTTTCCGAGTATATCATTTAGAAAAGAAATTGAATTATTGGTGCCTTTCTAATGATAACTACCCAAAATATAATAAAGTTAGGGTATAAAAATAACTCACCTAGATACATAAGCAACTAGGTATCCAAGTTAGAATATGTACAAGAGTACAAGCAATATACTCAAAAATTAAGTGCAAAAAAAGAAGGCAAATGCTACCTTCAAAGCACATGATATTATCCAAAAGACCAAAAGATCCTTAAAATTTTGAATTCCACCAAACCTATCTTATGGCATTCCAAACCTATATTTTTCTAAAAAACTTCAAACAAATAAATTTCCTAAAATACCATTGATATTTTAAAAATACCAATTTTGAGGATTTTTAAAAATAATTTCTATAAAATTCCTAATTTTTCCTGAGAATCCCATCGTTTATGAAATTTCCAATTCCGCCTGACAATTCTCAAATCCAATAAAAATTTACAATTTTAATGGCCCATAGGCCTTCTAGTGCGGGATTTAAAGATTAAGGTTCTCAGAACCAATTTTTTGACACACCTTTGTGGTGATGAACTTTGGCTAGCAGCCCGTTTCCTATGATTGCATCTTAGGACGACCCTTTTTATGAGAGAAACCGGGACGATCCATGATTGCTAGAACACAGATCACATTGTAAGATTCCCCCCAGCTTTTGAGATGTATAGTTGTAAGAATCTTCCCTTCAGTCTCTTGTAATCATCCCCCCCTCAAAAATGAAAAAAGATCTTGTTTTATCCTGTTTTGGCCTTCAGAGAGAAAATGTATAGAGAGAGGTAATTCAAAATTGAGATATTTTTGGATACAAAAATTCTCCTGATATCTAAAATGAATTCCGTTGAAATAGAAGTTTAGAATGAGAGAGAGAGAGAGAGAGAGAGAGAGAGAGAGAGAGAGAGAGAGAGAGAGAGAAATGAAACCAATCTGGGCACATAGCCTAGAGACCCTAGCACATCTCTATACTTCTAGGGCCAGCTCATCCCTTGTTCACATTATCACGCTAGGGGGGGGGATTTGTAGCCATATGTGGTAGTGATATGTGAACACACTAGGACTGACCGAGGTACTTTTTCCGTCTTTAAGAGTCCCGTGTCCCCCCCCCCCCCCCCCCGAGCTAGTATACACCCATCTTGAGGTATACTTATCATCTTTGTGAACACACTAGGACTGACTGGACCATTTTTTCCCTTCTTAGGAGGCTTTCCCTCCTGAGCTAGTATACACCCATCTTAGCGTATACTTATCACTTGGGGGGTTCACCTAAAAATATGTAAGTATACCACGTGAGTTCAAATAAAGGGGTTTTTAAATTCAAAATTTTAAGGTAAATTTATAGAAATATATTTATAGAAGGGATTTTTTAATCGATTTTGAAAACAAACCTGTAAGCCTAAAAAGAAAAAGGGGTAATTTTATTCATGAAAAATTCAAAGGTAATGGGGTTTTTTTAATACCCCTTGAATGCACGTGATACATAGGGTTTCTTAGTAGTGCACCCCTTGGGGATCACCTAAAAATATGTAACTATAGCACGTGAGTTCAAATGAAGGGGTTTTTTTAATTCAAAATTTTAAGATAAATTTACAGAAATACATTTATAGAAGGGGTTTTTTAATGGATTCTTTAAAAAAACCCATAAGTCTATAAAGAAAAAGGGATCATTTTATTCATGAAAAATTCACAGATAAAGGGTTTTTTAAATACCCTTTGAACGTACGTGATACATAGGGTTTCTTAGTAGTGCACCCCCTGAGACTTATCATCTTTGTACAATACACATTCATTATCAATCTCTTATCTTGTTGTGTGCCTCTTTAAGCTTCTCTACATTGTGTGTGTGTGTGCATTGTTGCAACCCTAACCCTAATTCCAACACATACGTATCTGGCCACATTTCTAGTTCGTCCTATGGTTTTAAATTCAACAAGTCAAATCTAAATCATAGCCAAAATGAGAAATTTACTTCTGATTTTTCTATGTAACAATAATTCCACAACATCTCTACCCACCAACTTATAAGCAGGCCTCGTAATTTTTCACCTTGTCTAATGAGAGAGAGAGAGAGAGAGAGAGAGAGAGAGAGAGAGAGAGAGAGAGAGTCCTTTTCATTATTGAGGTAATTTAATGTGCCTCGAAATCTTCCTTAGTAAGTGAGAGCATGTTAAAGTGGTACAAAATAGGCATGCCTACATAAACAACATATAAAGTTAATAATTGAATAGAAGTTAGTTACGCTTTCTTCTTGTGTGCACACCTATCTATGTGTGTGTGTGTGTGTGTGTGTGTGTGTGTGTGTGTGTGAGAGAGAGAGAGAGAGAGAGAGAGAGAGAGAGAGAGAGAGAGAGAGAGAGAGTAAACAGTGTGTGAGTGAGAGAGAGGGCAACACTAGCAAAATACTACATGGTATAATGTAATGTTTATTGTAGCATGATGAGGCCCTATCCATGCCAAAGCAGCACCCTCCCTTATAGCAGTGCCTTCTCTTCTAGCAGTGCCTTCCTTTCATCTTCTCAAGTATGGGAATATGGGAGCCATTTGGGGGCTTGCACCCTTTTCTTCTTCAACGAAGCCATTATTGATGGTCATCTTAGCCTTTCCAATCATATCATGCCATTATCTATGAGTGGTGCATAGCTTTTTTTTAAATAAAAAATGGAAGTGATCCACATGAAATCCTGCTAAAAGATGGACCCACCAACACTAGAGCAAGGACAGATGTTGCAGTAGGTGATTCTTGAGAGCTCATTGCTTCTTTTAATGTTGATGCCACACCCCACCCTCAGCACTATCTCCATGTAGCATTTAATGTGTTAGACGAAGTGATCAACAGTGCGGAACTGGGGCATGAAAAATAGTGGCACCACTACCGTCCACATGGCACATGCTCGGGTTTACGTTTTTGGTAAACTCGGGCATGGGGAATTTACCGAGAGGATGCCGAAAAAGGGGACTAGGCCCTCCACACTGCATGGGGCATGGCTAGTAATTGGAAATGACCTCTCTCATAATTGGCGCTAATTTGAATTTTGAAATGGCACCAAATTAATGCTCTTCTCCTAGATCTACACATTGCCAAATTTGAATTGGTGCTTGCGAAATTGGACCAAAATGTAAACCTAGGCATGTCGCGTATCAACACCTCGGTCGAGGGATGCATGAAGTGATGCGCCAGGATATAGACATGGGAGTAGGGTGTGGGAGAGGGGGAGCTGTGAGCTATGAGCTTTAAAGGTATGTTTCAAAGTAAGGCTACACGGTGTGTTTATAGGCAGCATGGCTGATGTAGGTTGTGGGAGAAAAAGCATGAGGGGACTATATCGCACCCCACAAAAAGGAACCCCGACAGTCTCCTCACAAGCGTCGTCAACACACAGGTGTACATGATAGTGGCATGCCTACCTCACGCAATGGCAAGTAGGACGGAGAAGGAGAGCAGGAGGTGATCGTCTCATTGCCTGGGTTTACGTAAGTTGTGCGACCAATATTAGGGATTTAGGGATCTCTTGACACCATTAAGCTGCAAGTTAGGGAGCATATGTATTCAAAAAAGGAGAAGGGTGCCCTTGGCAAAGAGATTCACACCCTTTATATTGTGACGTACATGTGTGACGTGTGGTCATCTACAGCAGTTGAACAGACTCTGCACATTGGTGAATAAAAGAGAAGTATGACTCCAAACCATAGGCCTCGACTCCAGTCTCCCCTGCTTTCCTTATATTCATCTTCAGTTTACATCAAGAAACTACTATATAACCGTCAGTTAACTGTTAGTTCATTGCTGTGACGTGTACCTGGGATGTGACACCTCCCCCTTTGAAAACACACGTGTGGGCACGTGTGTCTGCATGTCACTGATGACGACTGATCGCCGCGCACTACTGGTCGTCTGCTTGTTGAATGCTTTAGTTATCCTCGGCTTGATGGTCGCGCTGCACTGCTTCCTGTGGGTTATGCTTTGAGCTTTGCCCCCCTTGTTCTTTGCTTTGACGCTGCTCGCCTTCTTGTGGCTTGTTCTTTGAGCCTCTTAATTGATTGAAGATATCTACTATTAGATCTCTTAATTGATTTTGATCTCTTTTGACACCTCAGTAAGGAGGGAGAGGGCTCATAAAGTAGGCACCTTTTTTTCATTACCTTGCATTTTTTAATTCAAAAAAATGAGAGATTTCATCTCTTCTCTCTCCTCCTACAAACTGGATCATAAAGTGAGCTAAACTGGTCCAAATCTTATCCGAAATGGATGAAAATGAAGCTAGAAGCCTCTAGATCCTAGTTGGACTTGGTTAGTGGCCTCCCTCATCTATAAATAGATCCTAGTTGGACTTGGTTAGTGGCCTCCCTCACCTATAAATAGACCCTCATTCTTTTGTATTTTCATCTTTGTGTATTTACATGCCAGTATTATCTTCAGTTTAGTGTAAGTTTATTATCCCTCTATTTTGCCTCTACTTTTGGAAGCTTTGGAGCTTCACAAATCTCCATCCTCTCTTGGCGATTACCCTCCCCATTTTGGTGGCCAAGCTTGCTTTGTAGGCTTCACTTCTTTTTGAAAGAATCAAGGGTAAGCTTTAATCCATGGTGTTTTTTAATCTTTCTCAATAGTTATCTTCTTCCCAATCCCTCTAATGCTTGGGAAGCTTTTTAATCAATAGTTTTTTTTTGAAATCAAGCTTTTTAATGATCCATAATGTCTAATGGTTTAATGCTAATCTTTATGTTTAATTATAATCTTTTTATTAGTAAATCTCTCCTTTTGAAAGATTGATCATCTTTATGGTTAGATCCTTGTCAGAAGGATGGATCTTAATGATAATCTTATTATCTTAATCAAAACTCTAGGCTTCTCAAGTTAGAGAAGAAGATTAGGTATTTTTATGATTTTAATCTAGTTAAAAATGATGATTAATTCTTTTAAGCTTGTTTATGATTAAGAAAAATCATATTAAATCATTTTAAGTTGAGAAGAGAGTTATGCTAACATTTTTACAAGTATTTTCACATAAGAATGATAAATGGATATTTTAAAGAATAACCAAGAGATTTAATCGTAATTATGATTATAATTATGTTATGTATGCACAAATAAATTTTTATTTTAAAAAAGAAATTCTCATCAAATTCTAGGCATAGATATTTTTATGCTAAAAGAATGGTTTTTGTCATATTTATGGAAAATACTTTTATAGTATTTATGCATAATTATTTAAATAGAGAAAAGAGAAATTTTTGTTATATTAATTTAGATGCAAAAGAGGAATTCCCACGATATTCTAGATACAAACATTTTAACTATCATTCCAAAACATGGGTATTTTTATTTATTAAAAAGAGAAATTTTTATCGTACTTTAATTAGAAAATGCATAAATTAAATTCAGTGTTAAAAGAGAAGGTTTCACCATAATTTCATGTAGGAATTTATGGTATATTAATGTTGAGGATCAAAATGGAGAAAAGAATATTTTAAGATATTTCTATGCGAATAAATCAATAACATGATGTATGCATATTCACAAATGGATTATTGGAAAAAGAGTTATCTTTATAAAATTTCATTATTCTCGAATAGAACTATTTATAATTCTATTGTAATCAGGAAAGAATAAATTTTTATAATTTTGAATTTTTTCCTTACGATTGGAAATCACTGTTAATTTATCAGATAAATTGAAGAAAAATCCTTAGGAATCAAAGCTAGGATTAAATCCGAGTAATTTATGGTTAGACCACGAACACGTGAGAATGGTGGGCTAGTAAGATGCCTGCTCATCTCTCGAATCAAAAATTAAGTAAAACCTTGTGACTATTCCCATTTCTTCAGTATGAAGAATGGACTACCGGGTTGATTTAGAGAAGTTTTCCTTAAGACCCGAAATCATCGAGAAATAAGTCAAAAAAAATATTCTAATTGATGGTTGGGTTATCGAGACACGAGATTCGTGATTTTCATTAGAAAGTCTGGATTTTGAGAAAAAGGGCCTTGTGGAATCAATGAAAAATTCTTACTTGTAAAGAAACTCTATTTTTTAAAAAGGATTGTCTTACGCCAAAATGCTAAAGGAAGCATTTGGCTTATGGTTTAAACTAAGGAGAGTTATGTTGGAACAGCTGACGGGGAATCATCAAAGGTCGTCACTCTCGCGACAAAGCCTGCCAAGGTCTTGACCAACCTCGGTATGGTAAAAATGGTGCGCTTCTAGTACGATGGACAAAGCTCGACAAAGCAGTCCCTGAGTGAAGTGCTAGGACACCTAGGGAGGATCCTAGAGGGTTCTGACCAGGGAATGCACGGGCTCGCAGTTGCTAGGACACCCATACGTATATCGAGGAAGATATAGATGGACTGATAAGGAATTATCTATGTGAATTGGACTTGAAATTGGATCTCGTTGGTTGACTAGTTGGTCTTAAACAGAGAGTCCAGATGATATTTTGATTGTAAAACAACGGACTTGATATTTTGGAGGATTATGATCGAAGTACTATGGTTTCATTCTAGCTATGTTTTAAAGATAGTTGAATCTATGAAAAAGGAAATTTCATATTGGGTGTGTAAGTGGTGTGACTACCTTGTATTTTGCTTGAGCGTCGGCTAGGGGACCTGTCACGTAGGCTGTAATGCTTGTGACCGACGGCAAACCGGATGGCCATGTCCGGGGTTCAGTGGGAGAGGACGCCCGTACGGAGTCATGGGCGGCCAGGCTAGTGTGGACGGCAGGCCACACACTATATAGCCTGGGGGATGAGGGGCAAGCCTCATTCTTCCTCTATGGCTGGGTGGTGAGCCAGAGGCCGTCCCCTCTTGTGGTAACGCCCGTAGCGGCGTTACGGGAATGTAACACTGGTATCAGAGCGTGGTTCGATGGGATTGTCAGAGCCCGCGCGTGACCGGGGGACCGGAGCCCACTCGTCGATGGTTTTCGACCATTCGTCTCCTTATCCTTATCTCGAATGGAGGGTGTGGAGGGAGGCGGCCAAGGAAGAATGGAAGGGAAGAACTCTTTCTCTTTCTCTCTCTCTCTCTCTCTCCCTGTCACACACAGCAAACGAATCGCAGGTAAGCTATTTCGTTTTTTTTTCCTTTCGAAATTGATGTGTCTGCGCCATTTTAATCTCGATGTAGAGAAAAATTGCAACACTGTGTGTGGGGGTGGGGAGCGAAGACCAGACCCACGGAAAAGCTTACTGCGGGAGGGCGATTACCGCCACGCAGTGCTGGTGAAATCCAGGGTCTTCTCCCGCTGTTTCTCGGAGTCGACCTCTTTCGCTGCTGGGTGGTGAGGGCCTGCGCCAGACTTGAAAGTGTTGCTGAAATGTGCTGTGGACAGCCTCCTCTGCCGGCTGTGCTGTAGAGCTGGTGAAAGCCTGTGCCAGACTCGAGGGCCGAGCTGTTGCTGAAATTGTGCTGGAGCGCCTGCTTTGAGGTGGGGCGAAGAGCGAACGTGCGCCGTCTGAAGGGGGGGCGAAGAGCCCCACGGTCGCCAGCCTAGGCGGCGGCCAGCCCAGCGGGCGGCCAGCCAAACGGCGGCCAGGCCAGCCTTGGGCGGCCAGCCCAGGCGGGTGGCTAGGGCCATGGCCAGCCAACCAACCAGCAGGCGGCCACCAGCGGCCAGAAAAAGAGAAAAAAAATCATTTCTTTTTTTTATATTTTCCTTATTCAATTTTAATAAAAATTAAAAATGAAAAATTCAAACAAATGCTCTCTCTCGGCTGTTGAGGAAGGATAATTCCCGCAAGAAATAATCCCGGCAAGGCACAGCCTCTCGACCATTTTTATTTTTATTATGAAGACTCTGGGAGCGTAGCCTTGCCAGATTTCAATTTACACTTTTGCGAACGTCGTCTTGCTAGAGTCAAAGTTTTTGTTCGGACAAATTTGTGTTTGTTCTGTAGTGACAAACAAATGTGTTCTTCTGTAGACACACCCCACGAAACAAACCCAACACGGCCGTCGTGCCGTGTGGCCATAGTGCCCGCTTTCCACGAAAGAGACCCACCGCACATGGCCGTAGCGCCGCGTGCTAAGAGAGAGACAAAACCCACGGCCGTAGTGCCGAGTCCTTCGAAAGACAGCCGTTCTATGGCCGTTGTGCCTAGTGAACACGTCTATGGCCGTAACGCCTCGAGAATAACACATGTGGTGATCACACATTTGGTTCGGAGAGACTAAATTTAAGCTGAGCATACACTTAGTATTGACCATCAAAGTCACGTAGTTTGGCTATAGTGTAAATCTAAAACTGCGGTGTGTTTTAACTTGGGCTAAGAGGACCGACAATGGCGTCGGTTGTGCCAAAATTAGACGAAGTGCTTATCGCGAGAAATCAAGGTAAGCCTAATTGAGCCGTAGTGCTCATAACCCTTCACAATCTTTTAACAGATGCTAGAAGATTGTGATAAACTTTGGCAAATGAAAACCATGTACAAGCGTAGTCTTGATGTGGTTATGCCTTGTGTCCAAACAAGTTGCTTACTGTTTGTAGCAACAAGAGAGCTTTGGCCCGTAGAGGCAAGCTGGCCCGTAGAGACAAGCTGGCCCTTGTTAGTAGTAACAAAATAGTGTCACTACTTGGGCCTAGAGAGTGGTGACTAGTTTGATTTAGTCACGTAGATGGCCTTGTCAAAGTAATCCCTAAAATGTGTATTACTTGGGATAAAGGGGCTAGCAGTGCTGCTAGCAGTACTCAATTTGGTTTATCTAGGAGTACTAATCTGAAGGATTAGCATACGCCTAGATAATAATAGCACATTTAGGATTGATTTGTAGAAATCAAAGGTAAATCTGAAGAGGTATAGTCTTGAGATGTAATGCTCAATGCCCTTATAGAATTTGATCGAAGAGAACTGTTCTTAAACTATGGTTTTCACTTTTTTTTTAATTGCCATGCGTCGACATCCCACTGCTTGAGAGTTTGTGGTGATCTTTCGAGGGGGGAAAGAGCCTTTTTATATGTCACATCAATTGGTTTGGTGGTAATTTGATGGTATGGGACATCAAATTCTCACGGAATCGATTGTAGTCTTGGTGGAATGGGACGCCAAGGCTTGTGCATGTAACTTGACTCTTTGGCAGGTCTGTATGTACACTTGTCTGTAGTGATAAAGTGTGCAAGATAAAATTTAAACTTTGAAAATTACCAAATATAGCCATAAGTTGGGATAAAACCCAGTTACAGAGTTCGGAGAAGCTCAAGGTAGCAAGACCATGATCATGTACTAGTGCTAACAAAGTGATTTAGTTCCGGAGTGATCTAAATCTAGAGGTTAGCAGTAAGACTAGTTTGGTTGGACAGTTTCATGCATGGGGGACGCTCTATAGCATTTTACAAGTGTAGTCTTGCCTATGTTCAACATAAGTGTGCGATTGTGAGCACATTTTAGTTGCTACCATATGAATTTGGGAAATATATTACTTTCCTACATAAGCAATTGTAATATTGCATGACAGGCTATTTTGCTTACAAAGTTCATGTGCGTGTAAACCCTATAAGTCGTATGACCCCTGGGAAATGAGTGGAGCATTTCTAGGATTTAATAAGGTTTACATGGCAATAGTGAGTAGTATCTCACTCCAGACAAGCCTGGTTGTTGTTAGTATCGGATCCGACATATGTAGTGTACATAAACTCGGGCTGAGTTAGGATAGGAGGCTAAGCCGGAGAGCTTAGTGGTAAATCCTACTGTATCTGGTGAGTTTTGACTTAACCGGAGTGTTAAGAAGTAAACTCAAAGTCTGGGGCTGAACTGGAGTGTTCGGAGGCAGACATATCTTTTGTTAAATCGGAGAATTTAGCAAAAGATGAGCTTGGGGTGAACCATGGTACCCAGGAAAAAAAAGCTCTTCACACTAAAATAGTGCACAATAATTTTAGGGTGATAAAAATCCATCTCGTAGGAATGTTTTACAACTTTCCATAGATGATAGATGAAGACCATGTACTTTACGGAGTTAAAGTACATAGGTGGTGACTTCGGCGCCACATTTTTTGTAGGAAGTCACCAGTGGTGTGGTTAGGTCAGCCGAGACTCCACAAGACCTATGCACTAGTTTTTAAGTTGACCTCTATTAAGGATGTCCAAAAATTCGTGTTGTAATACCAGAAATTGTACTGCAATGTGCAATGGAGGGGTCAATTTGTGTAGTCACTTCTTAGCAGAGCAAGTGACTTAATCATCTTGTTATAGATGGTTGTATATGGTACTCCCACTCGGGGGAGGTACGCCATTGGGTACGGAGTTACTCACAGACTAGTATGGAGCTACTAGTGTGATGATAGTGGGTACGTAGTTACTCACTACTAATACATAGCTTCTAATAAAATTAAGATCCTCGAGTGAAAGATACTCTAGATCAACTTTTAAATTACCGGACCACAATCCATGAGTATCAAGGTACTCATAAATATATTGACGTTGCTCAAATCGAGGGACTGATTTGTTCGATGGTATGGAATAAGCAAGAAAGTAATATAACTTAAAAGTTACACATCACTAGTCCTAGTGAGTTGTCGAGGTCATCCGTAGTTTGATGATCCCTTCTACCTATCAGATAACATTCAATTTTGCAAGCCCTAGCATTTAATCCGTAGTGATTATGAGTTTGGTGTGAGATATGGTTATGAAGTTCTTACAAGAGTACTCGTTTATTTGCTTGTCATTGGTTATAGCTTGGTAGAGATTGCCACCTGTGATGGGTAGGTAGCTTTGCCGCTATAATGAGGAGGCAGCAAATAATGTTCTCATAGTTATACTTCATACCAACACCAAACAGGGATAGGATGAAATTCCTAAGTTCATCATCACGAAGTATTGTGATGTTTGCATTTATATTGAATGTATGATGTAATGAGACGTCGGGCTTGTGTAATTACCATCAAATATCTAGCAACCAATGGCTTTGCAGCAAGCTCAGTCATTATCTGTGGATTGATATGTGGTTATTAGTAGTTTGGAATTTTTCTTGATAGATGGTACAACCCACCCAAATGATTCATAAGTGTGTAACCGCTTATGAAGGGTAATAATATGCAACAATGAAGCACTTTGTTACAAGTGTGAAACCACTGATCTGTTGCAAAGCAGTTTATCAATAGTACCACCATATGTGCGTAGACACTATACCACATCTTCGTTGCAAGATGTTTAAAAGTTTCTTGGAAGGACTCAAGAATATAACATATGATATTAAACATGGTCTAGATTTGTTCTTGGACCTATGACACTAGCGCGTAGTCCGCTTGAGAGTAGAGTTTTTGAGGACAAAAACCTTTCTTGAGGGAAAGGAGGGATATCCTCAAATATCACATAAACTGGAATAGTTGTGTGAGTCCAGACAATACTGGAAGGGATGTGTCTGGTAATAGCAACAAAGAGTTGTAAGTGATTGGATGTAACTCCAGACACCCGTAGTGGTGCAATAATCTTTATCAAACATCTCCACATACTATATGGTCTACCCCCGCAGATATAGTATGGCATAAGAGATAGGAAGTTTGATTGTTATATTCGAAGGAAAATCTTCAAAACTTACATTTACTCTGAGTTAGAGTGGAGTTTAACCATCCGTAGATTGATGGTAGTTAGAAACTCAACAAGATTCTAGAGCATATGCTTGTGCAAAGATGTTACTCTAAGAGAGAAGTATCTCTCAGCTTTGGAACTAATCCTTGTGATGCATGATTAGATTGGCTCTAGTTTATTTCTCCTATGGCCGTAGAGCTTTCCAAGGAGAAGTTTTAACAAGTTGGTGATGCAACATGGTAGCATAGTCTACAAATATCTAGTAGCATAGTCTAAGAACTTGCGCTACTAGAATGCTCTCCAGTACATTAGCTTCTGTGCTAATGACATGATGCAAAATCAAGACATGAAATTTGGCTTGGGGTTTTGGTTGAAATACCAAATCATGGCTTGTGTGAGCATGATCCTGTCTTTACAGAGGTCTGGCACGCTGTACGCGTACACACTTTGTCACAGCCTCGCCCACCTTCCTCGCCGACACGTAATGCTAGTCCGGAGAGACTAGCGGTAGGTGCGGCGGGTAGCGAAGCGAGAGTTAGTCCGGAGAGGCTAGCCGGGTCTTCGGGGTATAGTTTTGATAGTCCAAGTGCGGGTCACCCTGGGATTCAAAAGACCTATGCACTAGTAAAAAGACAGTTTTATTGGCCTAGTTTGTTTAAGAACGTCCAGACTTATGTGCTGAAATGCAGTAAGTGCCAGGTCAATAAACATGAACGTCTTAAGGTTGGAGGACTACTCCATTCACTGGAGATTCCTCAAGGAAAATGGGAAAGCATTTCCATGGATTTCATTACCGGTTTACCCAAGACGAGTCGAGGGAATGACTCGGTGTGGGTGGTAGTGGACAGGTTAACTAAAATGGCAAAGTTTATTGCCACAAAAAAAACTGTAAAAACGCCAGAGTTGGCAAAACTCTTTATTGAACATCTCTACAAGCTATATGGCCTGCCCGCGCAGATATAGTGTCGGATAGAGATAGAAAGTTCAACAGTCATTTTTGGAGGGATATCTTCAAAAAAGTTGGATACTACTCTGAGTATGAGTACGGCAGATCATCCGGAGTCTGATGGTCAAACAGAAAGAGTTAACCAAATTCTAGAGGATATGTTGCGTTCTTATATTAGTAAGAAGCAATCTAATTGGGAAGAGTACTTGCCCTTATTGGAGTTTGCCTATAACCGCTCCAAACACTCAGCGAGACTGGATTTACACCATTCATGTTAATGTATGGATTCCAGTCGAGATCTCCGATGGCTGTAGGCCTGGAAAAGGAGAAGATTCAATTTGTCAAGGAGTTCCTTGATAAATGAATTATATGCTCAAAGCTACACGCGAGAGCATCCGTAGCGCACAGGATCGTGCTAACACATTGCCGATAAAGGACGTAGAAAGGTGCCCTTTGCAGAAGGTGACTGTATTCCTCAAGGTTCCTGCGCAGTCAGAAACCATGAAAATGGGAAAGTGTATTAAACTTTCTCCGAGATATTGTGGTCCTTTTAAAGTCCTTAAGAAGATTGGGGACGTAGCCTACAAACTTGAGTTACCGGAGAGTTCTCAAGTTCATCCTATCTTCCATGTTAGTAAACTGAAGAAATCAGTTCACGGGTTAGAGAACATAGTTTCTCTAGATATTTTGGTGGAATTGATCACTCCACCAAAGATACCACATGAACCGGAAAGGATTCTTGGGTATCGAGACAGACAAACCCGACATAAAGTGTACCACAAGGTACTTGTTAAATGGACAGATAAGGATGAGGAGGTACAACCTGGGAATGCCGTAGTGCAATTTCCAAAAGGTTTCCCCAGTTTGTTTTCGAGGACGAAAACTCTTCTTAAGGGGGGGTAATGTCACGTAGGCTGTAATGCCTGTGACCGACGGCGCAGACTGGATGGCCATGTCCGGGGTTCAGTGGGAGAGGATGCCCGTGCGGAGTCATGGGCGGCTAGGCTAGTGTGGACAGCAGGCCACACACTATATAGCCTGGGGGATGAGGGGCAAGCCTCATTCTTCCTCTATCGCTGGTGGGTGGTGAGCCAGAGGCCGTCCCCTCTTGTGGTAACGCCCATAGCAGCGTTACGGGAATGTAACAGGACCTGTGAACTCTTTTCCCCGGTACCCAAGACAAAAAAAAAACAACCAGATTTTTATATAAAGGGATCCCACCAATACAGTGGTTGGGTGGTTGGCTAATCCATGGGCCGATTGGGGTTAGGCTGGATCAATGGATTCCTATGATACAATTTAGATACGTTCAAGTTACGTTAGTTAGAATAAGTCCCAAGAAGATTCTTGTTATGTGGGAAAGAATCAGCGGTTGGGAAAAAAAGCGATGATTTCTATGAACCAAGTGCAAGTCCCTTCCTTGACTTGGCCATGAGACCTACGGGTTTGGTCAGAATAGAAAGGATAGTTAAGGCCTTGACCTGTTAGATGATTTTCCTAGCGGAATCGCCCGTGCCTTCCGGGGGCAAGGGAAGTTTTTCCGGTCTCGGTTTCGGAGGAACCGTCGGATTAGTCTCTTGTCTGGACATTCGTGGTGGGCGAGGCCTCGAGTGGGAATCCCTGGCCTACGTGGTGAGAAGACTGCACGGAGAGGGCATGGTTCTCACAGCTAGTATCAGATCTTTGTTAAAAGCTTAAGAAGAAAAAATAAATTTTATCAGAAATTTATAATAAAAACTTAAAAGGTTGCATTTTCATTGTGTATTCTCATTCAGATTAAGTTTCATTAATGAAGACTTTTAATCGATGAATTGGATTTTATAGATGGATGTCCTGTGTTTATATGGTATTCCCGATCTTACTCAATCTCATGATATGACTGCTTTCGCTTTTGGGCATATCCTCTCCTCCGCTCGACTCGAAAGAGCAGAGCAAGACTCGCTAATAATTTCGAGGAGTTATATTTTTCAGACCCAGCAAAAAGATGATAGCCTAAGTGGTACACAGGGCAATATGTCCACGCCTCTTGCAACCAGCACCTGATGGTGAGGAAGAATATCTCTTTAGCCATGGTCTTGTTGAGGCTAAAGGTGGTTCGCGGTGTTATCCGATATCACCCCATACCTCAAGATTCTATGCTTTCTTGCCATATTTATAGACTCTTTATAGACTTCTTAGTTGTTTTATCCCGAAAAGTAAGATTGTAGCACCTTTAGCGGTAAGGGAACAATCGTATTGTGGCATGTCTGTAGCCCCCAGTATCACCGTCTCATGTGTATACAACGGAGGTTTTGATTTTCTGGAGTCATGTTGCTCTATGTATATATTTCAAACCTGGAGTCATGTTGCTCTATGTATATATATATTTTCTGGAGTCATGTTGCTCTATGTATATATTTTCTGGAGTCATGTTGCTCTATGTATATATATAAATAAAGAATATTTTGTGAAAAATTTTCAGTTATCTTAGTGATTTGACTATCAGATATCGAGTTTAAAGAAATAAGATATGTTTCCTTGGATGTATATCGTAGATCTCTAAAATAAGATCGACTATCTTGTTAAAAGTAATTATTTTCGAACTTCTTAAGTCTTAGGATCTCGATGACGAAATCAAATAGAAATTTAACGATGTATCGTTTTGGAGAATCATGAGACGTGCAAACCGTGGGGTAGACAGCTAGATCCTCTCAATGGATGAGGAAGAGCTTGACCCTGATGTTCGCAAATTCCTTCATAGATCTCAGCCAGGTCCCTTCAAGGGTGAAGGGGAAAACTTGGGCGAGGCTGTGGAAAATTGGATCGAAGCAATGGAAGAATACTTCGATGTCATTGGATACAATGAGAAGAGTAAAGTGGCTCTTGCAAGGCTGAAGATAGTAGAAACAGCCAGAGTAGCATGGAGAAACCATTGTGAGACAAACCATCTGGATCGTTAACTCGGGCAATCTCTATTCTTAACTTCTAGAAACAATGTTTTTTTCCTTATCTTATGCAAGGCACAACCGCTACGTAAGTTAGTCCTAAATCAAAAATCAAGAAAACCTATGTAAGTGGAATTGACCAGTGGGAAAATTCTTTTCACTCACCAGGCTGTATCTAGATGGGAACGTAACAGACTGCCATTTCAGAGTCTTACCCTTGGGAATCTATGATAGAATCCTTGGAATGGATTGGATCCATAAGAATCAGGCTGACATTCATTTGTCACAATAATGGAACCATTTCTTTCCTCGATCTGCACGGGAATAAAGTTCAAGGAACTGGATCCCTAGTGCTGCAATTAGTCAAAGCTTCAAAATTTCTAAAGGGAATCAGAAAGAGGCAAGCTGTCTATGTTGTTAAAATGAATCCAATAGACAAAAAATTCAAGGCTAAGGAACCAGAGTGGTTAAGTGAGTATGTCGATGTATTCCCAGAAGAGCTAACTGAGATGCCTCCGACTCGTGACGTAGATCATGAGATAGAGCGAATCCCTAGAGCTCAGCCAGTAGCCTAGCGTGCATACAAAATGCCAGTTCTAGAAGCCATAGAACTTAAGGAGTAGTTAAGGTAACTGCTTAGAGAAAGGATTCGTAAGACCCAGTGTTTCACCTTGGGGTGCACCCGTTCTCTTTCAAAAAAAGAAAGATAGAACGTTAAGACTCTGTAGAGGATTAAACTAGTTAACAAAAATAAGTATCTTATCCCTAGGATCGATGAACTTCTGGATCCTATCCCTAGGATCGATGAACTTCTGGATCGGTTAAGTGGAACCCAAATGCTCACAAAGATAGATCTCAAATCCGGGTATTACCAGGTCAGAATAAAGGAATAAGATATCCCAAAGATAGCTTTCAATACTCGCTATGGGCATTATGAATTCACAGTCATGCCATTTGGATTAACTATTGTCCCAGCGACATTTAATCGCCTCATGCAAGATATTCTCAAAGAATACTTGGATGATTTTGTTCTTGTATTCTTTGATGACATCTTGGTATACTCTAAGAATGCAGCAGATCATGAAGACCATGTGCGTAAGATCTTAGAGATCCTAAGGAAGCACCAACTCTTTGAAAAAAGAGTAAGTATACTTTCGCTCTGCTATAGAATACTTGGGATTCATAGTGTCTGAAGATGGGATTTCTCCTGACCCCGCAAAAATCCAAGTAGTCGTAGAGTGGCCAGAGCCCACGTGGCCATAGCCCAAGACGATAAAAGAAGTCAAAGGATTCTTAGGATTAACCGGGTGGTATCGAATCTTTATACCCAGATATGCTCAGATAGCATCCCCTCTTTGACTAACCTTCTCAAGAAGAGTACCCTATTTCAGTGGACTGCTATGTGTCAGAGTGCTTTTGATAAGCTCAAGATAGCCTTAGTAACCAACTCTGTCCTTAAGTTGCCAGATTTTTCCTTACCCTTTGCAGTAGTTACAGATTCTAGTGGTTTTGCCTTAGGTGGTGTTCTTATGCAAGAAGGTCATGCAATAGCCTATGAATCTAGAAAGCTGAGAACGCATGAAAGAAATTATGATGTCCATGACTTAGAGTTACTCTCAGTAGTTTATGCTCTGAAGTTGTGGAGACATTATCTCTTGGGATAGAGATTTACCCTGATGGACAGATCATCAAAGTCTGAAGTGGATTTTCACCCAAAAAGGGATCTCAACATGCATCCAAGAAGGTGGATGTAGACCCTGTAGTAGGAATTAAATTTTGAGATTAAGTTATCGGCCTAGGAAAGAAAATGTAGTAGCAGATGCGCTCAGTTAGGAAAGCCTTCTTACTTGCAATAACATTGGTGTCAAATCCATTGATCAATGAAGCAAGCGAGAAGATCATGCAGGATAAATTCTTTGCCCCTATTGCTACCCTACTGATGCAGGAAAGCAAGACTCCTCATGAAATGAGTCGAGTTCGAATGAAGGATGCATGTATTATAATAATCGGCTATGCATTCCCTAAGGGAAAGATTCTGAGAGAAGCCCATGATAGCCTGATAGCTAGACATCCACCAGGGTTCATAAAAACCTACATGTCTGTAAAAGAAGAGCTTCTTCTGGGGCCAAGACTCAAAAAGGATGTACTTGATCATGTGCGTCAGTGATTAATATGTCAGAGAGTCAAGGCAGAGAGAGTCAAGATGCTAGGAAAGCTGCATCCCCTAGACATTCCACAAATGAAGTGGGAATGTATCAGTATGGATTTTGTTATTGGACTACCTTCAATGCAATTAGGTTACAACTCCAATTTTGTGGTAGTTGACAGACTAACTAAGGTTGCCCATCTGATTCCAGTAAAAGAAACCTACACTGCAGTTGATGTTGCCAGAGTCTTTCCCTCAAAGAGATTTTTAGATTGCATGGCTTACCCAAGAGGATAGTAAGCGACAGAGATCCTAAGTTCACATCAAGTTTCTAGATTGCATTCTTCGAAGTAGTGGGAACTTTCTTGAATCTCAGTATAGTCTATCACGCCGAGACAGATGGCCAGATTGAAAGAGTGAATGAGGTAATAGAAGATATCCTTCGGTCATGCTGGCAGGGAATCCAAAAAGTGGTTAAGCTATTTGCATCTGGTTGAGTTTGCTTATAATGCTTCTTATCACCAAAGTATCGGGATGAGCCCTTTCAAAGTTCTGTACGAACAAGATTGCCTCACACCATTAACTTGGTCCAGTCCATTGGTTAGAGTCAAGATGTCCAGATAGATGCTTGATGATATGGAGCAGCAAATGCAATCAATCCGAAAAGATATTAAGGTTGCCCAGGATAGGCAAAAGCAGTATGCTGATAAAAAGAAATCAGAGCGAGTGTTTGAAGAGTCAGATATGGTCTTCATTCGAGTACGACCCAAAAGAAGTTCTTTATCTCTAGCGAAGTACAAGAAGCTCTCTCCCAGATACTGTGGACCGTATGATGTTATAAAGAAAGTAGGAGATCTAGCTTATGAACTTCTTCTACCTCCCCATCTCAAGGTACATAATGTGTTCCATGTCAGTTTACTTAAAAAGTATGTACCCAGCCCGAGTCACGTGCTTGATTTAATGAACAGTTGATTTCTCCAACTCAAGGCCAGATGGTACTCCAACCTGAAGAAATCCTTGATGTTTGGGAGAAGGTTCTCTGGAGCAGAGTCCTCAAAGAATTTTTGGTCAAGTGAAAGTTCTACCCTTTAGAGGATGCCTCTTGGGAGAAAGAAGAAGAGCTGGTAAAGGACTACCCCCACTTTGCGAGATGAGGACATCTCGCATTTTTCAAGTGGGTGAGGATGTAAGGTTCCTCCTCAGCCCTAAAAGATGTATAAGCTCTCATCTCAGTCTCCTATAATCATCCCCTATTTCAGATTGCAAGAAAACATTATTTTCCCTTGGCCTAGAGAGAGAAAATATTCTAGAGAGAGAAAATACAAATTTGAGATATTTTTGGATACAAAGTTTCTCGTGATATCTAAGATGAATTTCCCTGACACAGAAGTTCAAAAAGAATTTTTCAATGTGCATTAGAAATGAATTGAATATGTGTATTAGAGACCTAGGGTCTACATTTTCAAAAAAAATTTATTAGGGTCCAAATAAGGTTCTAAAGGGCCAATAGAATTAATCCAAGTGTTTCAATAAGAAAAATACAAAGAATAAAAGAAAATCCCCCAAAAATGAGTAAATGCTCGCATAAGATGAAGAGTTGACCAAGTACTCAGTTTATTAGTTAAAAATGGGATATTTTAGTAAAATGATGAAATTTTGACACCTTAGTAAGGAGGGAGAGGGCTCATCAAGTAGGCACATTTTTTTCTTCCATTGCTCTTCTGTCATTTTACCAGTTGTGTGAAAACTAGACACATTCTCAAAATGGTCTATCCATGTTAAGATATCTTCTGTAGGGAGGCTGACAAATGTCCTTGGGCGAACCTTCAGGTCAGATTTATGAGGGTTAAACTGTGTGTCGGATAAAAAATTAACTAATGACTAAGTAGTGTGATTAACTTTTAATAATAATGAAGAAATTACATTAAACATTTCATCCAAGGGTAGATGACCATTATCTGCAGGAAATTTTGGATGCGTGGAAACATCTTCATGGGGAGGAGAGTCTGGATGTGTACGTGGAGAAGTGTTACGACTCATTGTGGGGAGTGGGAGGGCAGGAGTGTTGTGAAAGAAGAGAAATGAAGAGAGAGAGAGAGAGAGAGAGAGAGAGAGAGAGAGAGATTATAAACAGTGTGTGTGCTTGTGTGAAAGAGATAGAGGGTAGCACTAGCATAATACAACAGCAACACACACACACACAAACTAATGGAGCACTAATGTAGGTATACAATAAATGTATGACATTTGTATACATGCATGTTAGTAAGTGTGCATTGTGTACACATAATATTATACATAGTAAGGGCTTATCCAATGTGTACCTTTTTTATAACTAATTTTATAGTCTTTGTGACCAATTTTACAAAATAAAGTTGCTAAGATTAATATGACTCAATAATTTATCAACTTAGATAGTTCAACTTGCAACTTCTAGAAATACATGTTAATGCATTTTTTTTTGCAAGCATGCTCAGTCCTTTATCGGCATTTGAGCATGGAGATGCTACCCATTGGGCACCTCAAATTTTTTTGTGAAGGTGACCAAAGTTGCTAATTACTGAACACCTCTCCTCCTCAAGAGATGAGACATGACAAAATTGATTCTAAACTTAACTCAAGCTAACTCAAAGGCCATAATATTGGCCATGCTACAAATTAATTAAAAGGATCCAAACTCTTTGTTTGTATCGGCTCAACTCTTTTTCCTCTAGTATCAAGTATACAAGATTTGCTTCAAAGGCTTATAGATTTACACGTACGTATAATGTACACACTCAAAACTTTTGGGCGCGTCTTGTGACTAGCGTTACAAGTGCGTCCCTGATTTCGTTAGGGAGTCGAGCAAGGCCATCCTGGTGTCAACCAAGGAGCGGTAGAGGCTTTCAATCTGCTGCTGCAGCCGCGCTATGGAACTCTCAAGCTTGTGCAGTTGGATGGTGGTTGCCTGTGTAAGATGGCTGAGCTCCTCCCTCAGTATTGTTGATGTAAGGCCGGATTCATACAGGCTAGGAGGCTGCTCCAAAATTCGCGCCAGAAAATCGCTGATCTGAGTAAAAGAGGCATCCATGGCGTAAAGGTCGTGCAGTTGGGTGATCATCATGTACTTCTCTGTCGCCTGTTTTGAGGTCTTCTTCATGATGAGAGCTAGCTCTGTGTTGAGTTGCGCTTGGAGGGCGAGTAGAGGGCTTTCCCACGCTGGCTGTCCGGAGATGCGTAGAGAGGCGAGTCGCGAAGCAGATCGGCGGCGAGCTTCAGGAGACGCGCCGAGGGCCGCTGAAAGTAGCCTGAAGACGAAGAGCGTGGCCATTTCTCCTGCATATAGAGCGGCAGGCAAGGCTGTTGAGGAGCTGGTCGAGGATGTGATTGTGTGAGGCCGCTGCGTGTATTGGCTTGACAGGTTGTCTCCCATTCTTCGCAGCAGCGAGCCGCATGCAGATAGCCTCTTTGTGTTCTCAAATGTCCGGACAGGAGCAACCTGAATCTTAATTGCCTGAGCTGCATGCCTTGCACGCAGGAGGTCTCCTCGCACTAGCTTGGAGCGCTTCAAGGGTTTGAGAGCATTCTGAGTGGCCTTCACATGCGCGTGTACTCCACCCATGGCCTCCTTGAATAGGCCGCACACATCCAGCAGCTTCACACTGTCCTCCATGTATTGCTCTTGCAACACATTCACATTCCTGCACATCTCTTCAGGTTGCAAGCTGCCGATAGCCTGCTTCACAGATTCCTGCGTAGAGATCACCATATCCAGTACACTGCAGATCCAGCTCAAGCTTACATGATCTGAATCCCCTGCATGAGCAAGAAGCTCTTGCAAGCCCTGTGCTAGATCTGCCTCAAACGCTTGACAAGGAGAAGGATTCTCAGAAAAGACACGTCTTTTAGACTTGTGAGGCATAGTGTTTCTAGAAAAGCAGCCAAGGAGCCTGTGGGCAGCCATGGAAAAACTCTGTGTATGGTTCAGTCGAGGAGGCGCTCAGCTGAAGCTATAACTAGAACGCGCAGGGAGAAGATGATGAGAAAGGTGAGAGGCTATGGAGCTGATGGGGAGGAGGGGCTAGGCTTCATATATATATGGAGGGGCGAGGGGGGAGCAGGAAAGGAGACAGGACGTAGTTGTTTAAGCTATTTGTTGTCCACGAGCTGAATAAGAAATGGGCAATAAGAAGAAGGAAGTGTTGGGAGACACAAGCCTGGCAGGCATCCACTTTAAGCTACAGCTCCCATCGCCCTCTGTTGCTGTTAATTGTAGAGCATGCTGCATGATAGCACGTTCACCCCTTCCTTGCTTCCCTGCTCCACGACATCGCTCATACGGAAAACACCTGTTGCGTGCTGCATGATGCGCACCCTCCTTAAACTTCTCCTGGCCCTCTCGACTAATTAGTTTTGAATCCCTCTGCACGCATGTGCTCCATCTCGTATGCATCGACCACACTTATAATATGAGATGAAATACTCGGGCTCATGTCCACAACATTGTGTGGTTTCGTTTTTAAAGAGCCATCCATCTTCCCACAAATAAAAAGAAGAACTCCATTCTTTTTCCTTCATAAAACACTAAAGTAATTCTAAAACTTTTAATACTTTTACGAATACCAATGCCAATGCATCACTTGATATGCACCACCATCTTGGCTTATTGCCTATGCAGGCACGTTCAACTAGTGTATGCCATTTCTACTCTATTTTTTGTAGTAGTGTTCTCTTCTTTTCCCCCATAAAGATGAGAATGCTATATTAATGATACAATGCCATCTGCCCTCCCACTACAAGAGCCCACACAGTGCGACAGAGGAGAGAGAGTATAGAGAGAGAGAGAGAGAGAGAGAGAGAGAGAGAGTGGAGCATGCACAAAAAGCACCACCAACGTTTTTTTTTCGAATTAATTAATTAATAGATGGCCATTTCACTAAGGGCGAATACCTTTCAAATAGCAAGAATATGTTATAAAGTTAGCATTTATTAGGTGGTCTTTTTTAGCAAGAAAATTTGAAGTAATTTTCTTGTTTAGGAATGATCCACATGCCTTTGCATGCACGATAAAGTTTGGGTAAATATGCACCCAAGAGGAGTGAGAGGAGCATGCACAATCCTTTACATCACCGCGGTAATTTTACCATGCAGATAGTCGTGAATATACTCGTGAATATTACCACCCACATAGCCTTAAAAAAATATGCCATGTGCCATGCCTTTTGGCAAATGCAGCTTGAATCAAGAGTACTCCCTTTGGGTTTGACAATTTTCATCTTCCATTTACACCTTTGCAACTTGAAGCGAGGGTACCCCTCCTTTGGGTTTGTCAATTTTCATCATCCATTTGGACCTTTGCAACTAGAATCAATTGAATTCCTGCATGTAGCAAAAATCAAGAGTACCCCCTCGCTTTCAATATGATCGCTATACGGACACCGCCCTAACATATATCATTTCACATAAGTTATTATGCCTAGTAGACACTAGCTTTCATACCATTTTAGGTAGGTCTTTTAATTTTTAATTTTTTTATTATTTTGAATTTATATATATGAACTATTTCTAAGATTACCATATGCTAAATCTTGCATTTTTATTTAAAAAATATATAAATATTATATCTTATTTATTATTTAACATCATTAATACCATATTATGTAATTATAATCCTAGAATTTAAAATAGCTAGATTATTAAATACTTATCATTAATGACACTTTTATATAATTATAATTATATAGTTATATAACTTTTAGAATATATACAGAAATATTCTACCCTATTTATTATTTAACATCATTAATAGTCATATTTATATAATTATAATCTTAGAATTTCAATTAGCTAGAAAATTAAATACTTATCATCATTGAAACTTTTATTTAGAATCATAAATACATGTGTAACTTGTTATGCACCTTCACTTTAAACTCCACGCAGTCTTACTCTCCATAATGAACCCTTTTTATCTCCATGTCAATTTACTAGATCTCCCTCTCTCTTGCCATGGCCACCATCACAAATGGCACTCCAATTTTCACCTTTCTCATTGTGCGGGTCATGTTGGCCCTCACAATCTTTCTTTGTGTTATACACTATGTATGTCTGAAGGCTTCAACTCCCGATTCCACCCCCTCAAAGAGCTCACTTCCATTAAGCTTTTCCCACTCATCCCTTTTGCAAGCCACGCTCCTAAAGGCCTCCCATAGCATTAGGGCAAAAAAAGGCTTTTAAAAAGGCCCTTTCTTATTTTATTCATTAAGAAAAAAAAGCCATGCTTCTAAAGGCCTCCCATAGCATTAGGGCCCAAAAGGCTTTTAAAAAGGACCTTTCTTAATTTTTTCATTAAGGAACTAACAAATAACAAGTTGCCACATGCACAAAAATATGACATTCTTGTCTCCTCTATCTTGGAGGTTTCGGGTTTATTTTCAAATTCAAAACAGCCATCTTTCTCTAATTTAGCCAAAATACACTAAAAACGAGGTGAAGTAGCCAGTTTCAAAATCTTTTTTTTCGTGAGATCCAAAAAATCAAGTGCATTAACTATCCCTTTTTGGTAAATTGAATTCCTCTCACATTACAATACCCTCCGTTTCTCTCAAACACTATTTTTGCTATTTCTCTTCTACTCTTCAAGCATTAATGGCTTCTTTTCGACACCCTACTCATACTATTACTTCTTGTATATTTCATAACATAAAAGAAGATGGGGTTTGGAAGCCATTGACTTTGAATGTCAATGATTGGGTAACAATGCTTCCATCTTGTAAGGGCTCTCACAGAGTGAAGAGAACTAAACGAAAGAACATTAGAAACCATTGGAAAGGCCGCAGCACTGCATTCAAGGTGACAGAACAGGGATGGTTTGCAAAAGTTCAACATGTTTACATGGCTAAGAATATGTTCTTGAACCCTGGAATGCAACCATCTATGCATTCACACTATAAGTTTTGTGATGCAATCTAATATTTTAATATGTTCAAGAATATGTTCTTGAACCCTGGAATGCAACCATCTATGCATTCACACTATAAGTTTTGTGATGCAATCTAATATTTTAATATGTATTGTTATTGCCTCTAGAAAATAATAAACATGTAGCTATTTGATTTCCATACATGTTTTCATTGTGTTGAATGGCAGCCTGTGTGTTAAATTTGAGCTATGGTGGATCAAATGCAAGCATCAATATCATTAACAAAGAGATTAGATGATGATTAAGATAAGATTAGTGAGCAATTAACTGATAGCGGCATGGATAATCAAAAACCAACAAATTCTCATTAGGCCAATGCCTCAATTTATAGAGTTTACATCCAAGCATCTAATCCCACTGATCTCTCCTTGATTTACTCCAGCTCTTTTGCTTGATTCTCTCCACCTCTTCCTCTCCCATAATATATCCACACATCCTAAATCTTCTCATGCTACCCTTTATTCTCTCCCAGTAGATACCTCTCACCTTTTCACAGCTTCTCACTCATTTGCAGTTTCTCTTTTATAGCCTTTTGCTAAGGGCTTGTTCTCGTGCACACACCCTATTCACTTGTATATTTCAACACCTCCCCTAAAGTGAATACTCCTAGCACACCTGGACCCTATACCAAGTTTCCCTCTTACTTGGTAGTCTCTTGTGATGAGTGCCTCAAGTCCCTAAACTCATAGTCCTTGACACTCTCTCTCTCTATGTGTCCAAGGCTACTACAAGTGGCCGTGACCTTGACTAAAGTGCTCACAATACATCTACCACATGGCCTACATCGTCGATGGCTCAGAGGTGGTTTTACTATGTTGGGGCATGTTACATTGGGTTGTGGGGTCTCTCTCTCTCTCTCTCTCTCAGAAAAGATGATTTGACTCCACTTCCTTAGGAGCCTCCATGAAGTTTGCCGATCTCGTTCCTTCTCCACTGGGTGTGCTATAGCAGTCTCTTGCCATGTGTCTTGGCTTCCCACAGTTGTGGGGCAAGTGAAGGTCCTTCCTCCTACTCTGCCTCGTCCTCGTGAGAATCCTCCTCAGGTGAAGAATGCTTTTTCCTCTCCAACGTTGAGTCCAACCATTTCTTCTCTTTGACCTTGGTCTCTTGCTCTAGTAGAGCTCCTTCTATCTCATGCAGCTTCAATTCAGGTACATTCTTTAAGGTTGCTACAATGTTTTCATATTCATCTTTGTCCACACTCTTCAGAAGCACTGCTAGTGCCTCATCATCTTCTACCATCTTGCCAATGGCTGCCAGTTGTTGCTTAATGCTTTTGTATTTGTTCAAGTGTGTGATTAAAGGTTCACTTTCCTTGATTTCAAGTTTGTAGAATTGCATTAATAGATTTATCTTTGAATTTTTTTTGCTTGAGTGTCAAATAATTTATTGAGTTCATCCCATGCATCTTTTGTCCATTGTATCCCTGTGATGTGATGAATGGTTTCATCATTTAAACTGAGTGCGATGAGTCCTAATGCTTTCTCATTCCAGCTCTTCCACTCATTTTCCCCACTCACCTCTAGGCATTCATCTCTTCCCTCAACTAGCCCCCATAGATTTTTCCCCATGAGCAAATACATGGTTTTTGTTTGCCATGTATAAAACTGCTCCCCATTAAATTTGGCTATCTCTTGTGCCGCCGTGCTCATGATGATGTGAAGGGGGTCTTACCTCTTGATCCAATTTCAAGACTCAAGGGCAGTGTCTACCCTTTTACAACTCAATCCGGTGTTTAGGTGATGATTACAACAGATTTATCAGCATAAATTCACCAGAAATTACATAAAGCAAAGGGTAACAAATCTGTACAGAGCTTGATTCCACTTCTCCTTGAGGAATTTCACAAAATTTGACATCACCGGCATGTAGATCACCCTTGAAAACCCCTGGGGCTAAGAGGAATTAGACCAATTTCTTCTGGTGGAGAAAAGATCTCAGTTTTGCTTCCAGAATTTGGCGCTTGTAAATTCATGATTTCCAGCAGCAGCAGCAACTGGTGGTTTGACGATTTGAGTAGATGGGTTGGTGCGTGGGAAGCTTGGCTAGGTGTGGCTTGAAGGGTTTGGGCCAATGTTATGGCAAGAGGGAGATCAAGCCCCTCCACCTACTGGGGGTACAGAGGCTATTTGAAAAAGGAGCTAAAAACTTGATTATTTCTTAATCCTAATTAACTAGGTGATTAGCAAGATAATGAGCTCATAAATTTGATAGATTCTAAGCTAGGCTTTGATAGCATGTTAAATTTGTAGCAATGTGATGAGCTATGGTGGATCAAATGCAAGAATCAACATCATTAACAAAGAGATTAGACGATGATTAAGATGAGATTAGTGAGTAATTAACTGATAGCTTAATGTAGGCATGGATAATCAAAAACCAGCAAATTCTCATTAGGCCAATGCCTCAATTTATAGAGTTTACATCCAAGCATCTAATCCCACTGATCTCTCCTTGATTCACTCCACCTCTTTTGCTTGATTCTGTCCACCTCTTCCCAGAATATCTCCACACATCCTAAATCTTCTCATGCTACCCTTTATTCTCTCCCAGTAGATACCTCTCACCTTTTCACAACTTCTCACTCATTTATAGTTTCTCTTTTATAGCCTTTTGCTAAGGGCTTCTTCCCGCACACACCCTATTCACTTGTATCTTTCAACAACACTGTGGAGAGCTTAAGTGGCTCATTTTAAGCCATTCATAGGGAAATTTTGCATATTCTATAACCTAAACAACCATCATCTTTTTTCAGCAAGAATGGTTTGCTTGTCTACTTTGCACAATATAAAGTTCCATCTAGAGCAGGTTCATATGGAGAGCTTGAAGATCTACCCATTCCTCTTTTAAATTCCCTCAATTGGGAGATCCCAAATACATCAACAATTTTAAGCTTTAAAACCAAAATTTCATAGGAGATCCAGAAGGAAATGACATTAGGATCTTAAGGAGAATAAGGCTCTCATGGTTTTTTCCTCTTCAGGTGTTTGTTGCTTGTTTCAGGTCCTTGGTGTTGCAAAGAACAAAGATTATGTGGCTGAATAGAAGGTTGGCGCTGAACAAGATTTGGACTCTCTTCTTGGAGACATGTGGAAATCAAGGGAAAGCTTTCATCTTGGTAATACTATAAGGTGCAAGGCAAGTCCCAATTCATTGGCCCTCTCATACCAAACAGCTCATCAATCCTTGGTTTTAGGGTATGATTATAGGAGGTGGAGGCAAAGTCTTGGTAGTTGGATCCCCCTTAACTCTAAAGAAAACTGTCCAAAGTTTGAAATAGAGATCAAGGTTTCCCCTTTCAAGAACCTAGATAGCTTGTTGTTAATGTTAACTGGACCTTAAAAGATATCAGAGATTCACTTAAGTTTCTTGATTGTACAAACTTTGACTATAGGTTCAAGATCAATGATGATGCCATTGGAAAAAGAGGGTTGAAAAATCAACCTCTTATATCAAATGTATGCCCCAAAATATTGTAGCCTTTAAGCCATTATCAATGAGAAGAAATGAAGAGAATTGAAGAATACAGACATGTTTTTTTCTTAACTTTAAGCATGTATTTGTATGTCTTAAAATTCAAGTGTTATCTTAATTATGTTATCTAATAGAAAATGGTAAAGTGACAAGGTAGAATCATAAAAATCTTCTTTTCATTACAAAAGTTGTTTTCTATTCTCATAACAAGACTTTACATTGGGATAAACTCAAATAAGCTCCATAAAATGGAAATATTTTACATTGGGATAAACTCAAAAAGACTCCATAGGGAGCATGTGTAATGGGTCCCTCAAATAGACAAAAAGCATTGGGCCTCCTCAGTTTGTTGGGCTGCAGCTGTGGAATTTTAGGCATCTTCAGATGAGGCTCTATAACTGGGGCATTTGTAGACTCTTCAACCTATGTATTTGCAGCTTTGGATGTTTGAGCCCCCCCTCCACATATCCATCATCTTCAGTGGCTCCAAATCAGAGAACTTCAGAGGTACATCTTTGTCCTTCAGAGTGTGCTTAGAAGAGGGCTTATTGGGTAATTTATGGCTCTAGGAATGACCATGCTTTAGGGGAGAATACATGGGCATCCCCTTGTTGCTGCCTTTCTTCTTTAGCTTCTTTGCTTTATGTGTCTTCTCTTTTTGTTCTGGAAGTGGGGAATCTGGGTCATAGGGGGTAATTGCTTTCTCAAGAATGCAAGAAATGCATTTCTCCCTAACCCACCAAACCCATGACTCAAGATATTCATGCATCTAGAAAGTGCAAAAAATAATAATAATTAGAAACTGAAATTAAAGTCAAAATGAAGAGCACAAAGGTACTACAAACTTGCAGTCAATGTAGTCATTATGTATTTCATTTCAATAAATCTCAAGCATTGGCAATAACTCTTCATCCACAAGATGTGGAATCTGGCTAAATAGGTACCTATCAAACACAAATTTCTTGAATAACAAAATCATAATGAAACAAAAAAAGGGAAATACTTGGAAATAATCTCACCTGTTGACTTAAATACTTGAAAGGATTCTCATTTTGGAAATCTTCATATTTCTTTTCCAAATATGCAATAATAGCTTTGCATGAGCTAAAATTTGTTAAAAAAAAGACATTATTTGACAAAACATGACAAAATTTCAATAAAGCAATGACAAAATTAATAATACGACTCACAGTTTGATTTGTCCATGACTTCCCCTTAGAGAATGCATGAATATGGCATGTCTTCTAAAAAGGTCAATCCAAATAAGACTCCAGTGACCATTGCAAAGCAAAATGCATGATAAGAAGAAAAAATCAAAAGCCTTTGGCATTAATAGCTTGGTAAAGGAAAATGAGCAAACCTTTCATCATAAGGCAATATGATTATATTGCGCAATAGCACGTCCACCCTGCTGAAGAAATGCTCCAATTTACTATCAAACTCCTTCAACAAATTGAAACTGACCAAAGGATCTAATACAAACAGGTTATCTGACATTTCCTTTGGCAAACTTCTGATAATGGCTCTAAAACAAAAGAATCATAATCAAGAAACCAAGCCTAAAATCTGCCAAAACACAACCTTGTGAGCAAAAAAAATACATGAGCCCACAAAGGAGAACAAAGTCAGCGATTTCAAGACTTTTATCTTCAAGCATGATTTTGTCTTTAGGAGTGATGGTGAGATATTTCTCCTCTACATATTTCGTTAAGAGTGATAGGGTGAGATATTCCTCCTCTCCGAATGTTGACACATTAACAATCGTCCAGGACGACATGAACTCTTCCCATTGCTTGATGATTCAAGGCCCCAAGCCTTGCTATTTTCTCTTTCAAGATCTCATCTTCTGCAAGCATTGTGCTTTCATGTGTCTCCTACCCCTCATGCTCTTTCTCAGCCTTTACATCTTTAATTTTTCTTGTCTAATATACATGAGCGACATCCTCAACCTGGACATGCTTCTCCTTGACTAACCTTGCAACAAGTGGGATGTTAAGGATATCAAAGGTCTTCTTATCAGAAGTTGGGATGGGCGCTGCAAAAATTTATCAAATCTATACCTGATCTCCTGCTGACCACTTTAAAATATTTATTCATCAAAGTCACCCTGTGGGCAGGCATGGATAGCTAAAATATAGCTATCATTCAAAAAGTCTATGAGAAAATCCTCATAAGCCTCTTATAGACAAGCAATAGTACAAAATTTCCATTTGACAAACTGAAACACCTCTGCCTTCATTTTCCTATAGAGCCTGTCTGAAACTTACCTTATTAGCCTCATGAAAGGTGCCCTTGGGATGACAAGATTAGTGGCTTTCTGAGCTTTTCTTATCTCCCTAATAGATTTGAGCTGGTAGTGAAGCCCAAACTTGACTTTCTTCTTCTGAATTGCAGCTTGATTGCTTGCTGCTTTCTTCCCAGATAGCTTACTTGCTGCCTTGGAAGCAACGTTGGGGCATGTGCCAAGTCTTCTCATTGTTTGCTTAATTCTTGCCATGAGAAATACCTGAGAAAAGAATTTCCAACATAAACCAAACGGTGCGAAAAAGTGGGTTCGGAGAAGAGAAAAAGGCTTCTACTCACGCCATTTGGTTGAGGGAGAAAAAACACAACAAATGGTGGGACACAATGGGGAAGGTGTAGAAGTAGCACTTGAAACATAAAGTGACATGAAAATGAGAAAAATGGTAGAATTTCGCTATTAAAGGGAGAGGAGTGACACGTGGGCTCCAATGGTCATGACACATGGGCTCCAATGGTTATACACGTGAGAAGCTCCCATTCGTTGCATGGATGTGCTCCAACGATCGTGACACGTGGGCACTCAATGTTTCAACGGTCATGACATGTGGCAGTGTCATATAAAGAAAAGCAACTCTTTTTTTCACATTTTCCAAAATAAATTCAACTCTCGCTTCAACCAAACAGCGCGATTTAAGCCATTCTACCATTGATAGACAACATAATTTTGTGCCATTTGGTCAACCCTCCTACTTCAACCAAATGCTGCAAGTTTGAGCATTAACATACCTCCGACGTAATCTTTTCATGCTGTTTGGCAAGGTCCTTCTCAACACCATGGAGCAGCATGAAGGTACTTCAACAATAGGTCTATGTGAGATCTTGGATGAAACACCTGGTAAAAAGCTCGTTGACTTCATGCTCAAGGGGGGATGTGAATCAGGTTTCTTTAGTGTTGCAAGAGAAATTCTTAATATAGAGTTTGATTTAGACGCTATTCTTGATCACTCTAAGGACTTCCTTTCTGAAGAGTGGACCAAATTTCAACTTCTGTGTGAGGATCAAATAATCAAAGTGAATGAATTTGAGTATGTTCATTTGTCTTTGATTGGTGAAAGCCTAGTAGATAGGGGGAAGGTTACAAGAAAGTTTAAATTATTAAAATTTTCTCAGTATATCAGATATCAGCACAACAGATATGCCCTGAGCATAATACAAGTTGCATATTAATTCACAAGTCTCTTGTGTACCTTTTTTTCTTGTACCTTTTGGTTGACATGAGGGAGACTTTGGCAGAGGTTAAGAATACCTCATCTCAAGAGAATGCTTTGATTTTAAGTGAATTGGTGAAAGGAGAAATCGAAGAATTGATTGAACTAGTAGAGGATGAAATTGGAAAGGAGCTGAGTGTAGGTTTGGATAATTGAAGAGTCTCCTATCGTAGAGAAGGATGTTTCAAAGTCATCATTTACCTTGCCAAGCCTCCCCTCTGATGAAAAACAGGTAGAGGGAGAGGAGACACACACACAAGAGAAAACCCTAATGTATTAGTCAAACCCTAACCATAGAGGGAAACCATTTCCGATCTCTCACAATGCATAAAGCCATAATCCATAAGCTACAACACACTACATGTGTTGTGTCCACACACAGCTAACCCTAGCTACTGTCCACACACTATGACCAGCTGGACGCAGTCATTTATGTCTCACATGTTACTACCTAACATGCCAGCACATAGTGCAACTGGCACAAGCTGACATTGAGCTTGAATCTCAACAGAACCTCTCAAGCTCATGATGTACTGCCACCGCAGATGAAGATGTAGATGAGCTTGGGCTATCAAAGCTCTCAACACTGCCCCTCAAGCTCATCCCATGTACTCCCAACATAGTACGGAAGTACTCAAACTTCTCCTTGCTATAAGTGACTTTGTAAAGATGTCAGCCACCTGCTCCTTCAGTCTTTACATACTGCGAATCCACTGTACCATCCAACACTTTCTCTCTGACAAAATGATAGTGGACCTCTATATGTTTGGTCCGCGCATGAAAAACTGAATTCTTGGCCAACTGTATGCTGCTCATGTTGTCACAATGAATGAAAACCTTGCCATCAATAGGCTCACCCAAATCAACCAAGAGACTCTTTAACCATACTTCTTCACATGTAGCAATGACTGCACCCCTGTATTCAGCCTTATACTAGATAAAGCAACAGTAGGTTGCTTCTTACTGCTCCAACTCACCACTGCACTTCCATGCTCATAAAGAAGACCATAATGTGCAGTGGTCTTTACATAGCGCATAATGCATCTCACTACATCCAAATGAGGTTTTCTGGGGCTTTACATAAATTGGCTTACTAGCCCCACAGCATAACTGAGATCCACCGGTCGTGTGAGTCATGTAAATAAGACTGCCAACCATCTTTCTATACATAGATGGATCATCCAATTCTTCACCAAAATCAGCCCGCAGCTTCACATTTTGTTCCAAAGGTGTACTCATTGGCTTACACCCTGTCATCCCATATTTTGCCAACATATCCAATGCATATTGGCATTGCACTAACCATGTCCCTGCATGGTCTTTGATAACTTCAATCCCAAGAAAATATCTCAATTCACCCAAGCCTTTCATGTCAAACTGCCCACTCAATGCCTTCTTGACATGCATAACATCTGTAGCATGATCTCCTGTGACAATCAAGTCATCCACATAGATGAGACAAGTAAGACAATCCCATGATCTATTTTATTCACATAGAGTGAAGAATCTGCTCTACTGAAGAAACCTGAAATCCAAGGGAGATAAGATATCGGCTTATCTTATCGCTCCAAGCACGAGGTGCTTGCTTCAAACCATATAATGCTTACATGAGTGGGGTACCTCAGGTGTACATATCCTTTTGGCTATGCCATATAAACTTCCTCTTGTAAATCACCATTTAGAAATGCATTTTTCACATCCATTTGATGCATTTTCCAACCATTTGCTGCAGCCATACCAATGACTGCTCTCACTGTTCCCATCTTTACAACTGGACTAAATGTTTCATCATAGTCCAAGCCTTGGGTTTGTGCATAACCCTTAGCTACCAACCGCGCTTTATGGCGCTCACAATGGAACCATCTGATTTGCATTTCACCTTATAAACCCATTTGCAACCAATGACATTTTTGCCTTGTTGTTGTAAGGCAACCAAATCCCAAGTTTAATTATGGACCAATGCGTCCATCTCAACATCCATTGCCTTTTCCCATAGATGCTTCCCAGTAGCTTTCGTATAGCATGTAGGTTCCACATGCTTCACCAAAGAGGTCATATATGCGTAATGCATACGATATGTCAACCTGTCACAACAACTGCATACCTGACCCTTTGGGATCTCCTCAATGCATGGGATCTCCTATCACTCTAGCATGTGGAGGCACATATCTATCCAGCCTTGCACCTGGTGTGCGTAAAACTAGTATACCAAGCTCTTCATCCAAACTTTCTAAACTTAATGACTCATAACCTGTAATGCCAATTCCTTCAACCTTCTTTTTCCCTTTATCCTCCATAGCACTACTCCCAGTGCTCACACTCTCATGTCTCAAGCGTCCTGACCATGGACGTATAATGCTACTCTTAGACTCTGCAAGCCCAGACATAGAAATAGAACTTGTTTGTAGGCAAGTTCGCATGCACATCAGCATCAATGGAATCAATGACACTCTCATCCTTTGCCTTGTACCAACTAGCAAGTTCATCAAACACCACATCTCGTGAGATAACCACTTGCCTAGTATGTGGATTGTAACATTTATATGCCTTGCGATCCTATGCATACCCAACAAAAATGCACTTTTCTGCCTTAGGATCCAACTTTTTCCTTCTCTCATCTGGAACATGCACATAAGCTATGCTACCAAACACTTTGAGGTGTCCAATGTCTGGCCTAAAACCTGTAAGACGTATCTCTGGCGTACTTCCATGTATGGCAGCTGTGGGTGTCTTATTAAGTACATACACCGTTGTGGTGCACGCTTCTGCCCAATAATAGTCTAGCATGCTCTTTTCATTGAGCATTGCCCTAGCCACATCACCTATGACTCTATCTTTCTTCTTAGAAACACCATTTTGCTGAGGTGTGTACCTGCAAGTTAGCTGCCTTCTTATGCCATAATTTCTCAAGAAATTTTCAAAAGCATGTGAGGTGTATTCACTACCTCCATCTATCCTCAAACATTTTATCCAAGAGCCATATTGCTTCTCTGCAAAAGCTTTGAAGTCCATACTTCTCTTCTTTGAGAAAGTAAATCCAAGTCATTCTGCTGAAACCATCAATGAATGTCACATAATACAAGATGCCTTTAATGGATGGGTTTTGTGCAAGACCCCATACATCACTATGAACTATCTCAAGTGGCCTGCTACTCATGTTGTCTTCTTTAGGAAATGGCAACCTTGCTTGCTTTCCAAACTGGCAAGCATCACAGACATGCATATTCCCATCATACTTGAATCTAGGCAGCCCACCAACAATGCCTCTTGCTTGCATGTTCTTTAACCTTTGTATGTTCACATGTCCAATCCTTTTATGCCACATGTCAATGTCCTGTACCACATTTTGACTTTTAGAGAAATGGCCGATTTCAACTTAGGAATCCCAACATCAAACTTGAATAACCTGCCTTCTTTCTTGCCTTTGGCAATGACTCTACATCCATTTTTGAAATCCTCAACGAAGCAACCATGCTCGTTGAAACGAACCTGTAAACCTTGTTCAACCATTTGACCAACTGAGGCCAAACTTTTTGTAATAGAAGGCACATACAAGACATCTGCCCCATAGACTTTGTTTCACCATTGCGCATGACCAATGGTACACTTCCAACATGAGTGATAGCATGCTGCGAATCATCACTTGTCTCCACATAGCCTTTCACATCCATTGGCTTCATATGTTCAAACCATTTGCCATGACAAGTCATATGGTTTGATGCTCCAGAGTCCATATACCAAGTGTTATCATCATTGTCACCATTTATCATCATAGATCCCACAACATGTTTCATGGCAAACAAGTGATTTGTACTGCCATCATGATTGCTTGATGCAAAATTTCCACCATGTTGTGCAAAATGTCCACCATGTTGTGCTCTACCCCCTCTCAAATCATTTTGTTTGCGGTAACAATCACGTGCCATATGACCAAACTTCCCACAGTTTCCGCACCTGTAACAAGGTTCCAAAATCCTTTTCCTTTCAGAAAGCTTTTAATCCTGTACTTCCATGCCTGGAAGTTCTTTCTATCCAACTTCTCACCCACAATCTGTAACTGGGTTGTCTGACATATTTGCTCAAATACACCTTCCGCACACATCTAATTCTGTAAACAAGCCTTCCTCAGCTCAACCACACTCTAATAAGTGTTCCAGATACTCCAAAGTACTCAACGAACTTCACTTTTGATGTGGAAAATCACACTGATTGCATTCAAATTGAACTGGCATACTCAGTCCAAAATACCCTATTTTGGTGCGCTTTCTAAGGCTTCAAATCACAATGTAGTGGTTCAATCAAGTGTGGATAACTTGCATTGACACTAAACAAGCTCAATGTTGCATATTAACACCAACCAAGGTGCATACATACCAGAAATATCAAATCTCCTTCTCTGTTTTGAGAAAAACCAGTAGGAAAAGTACTCTAATTTCTTCAATTCTTGTCCAAATTGGGGGTCCAGGCATTCATTAGCTTAGCAATGATGTCTACTAACTCCATATAAAAGGAATCATACCAATTGTAAAAGTTGAGAGAGTAATTAGCCAATTAATGACCTTCTGTTTCACTAATCTCACTATTTATAGCTTGTTTAATTAGCTCATAATTAGCTCCAAAATGCATAATTGCTCCAACCAACCACATAGAAACCTTCTCCTCTGTGTGTATCACAAAATTTCTAAGAAGATTTTGAGATTAATCAATCACAAAGCTTGTATTTGACCTCCACTTTTGAAGATGAGCAAAAAAACTACCCTGTTTCTGGCCTTCAGGCTGCGCCGCCTACTGTAGGAGGGATTTGGCAAGTTTTTTTGTGGCTATTGAAGGTACATAAGGGTTCCCAACACTCCTAGGCATGCACCTAAGCCATTAATTGATTGATTTTTGCAAGAGACCATAAAAATGGACATCTATTCTTTGTTTTTGTGAGGGCTTCAAAACAGTAAATTTCCAATCACTCCAATGCATCAAACTTGCTCCAAATTCATTCTAGGGCTTGCACATGAGTTGCCAACACATTCCCTTTTGTCAGATACATGAATCTTTGCCAGATTTGCAACCATTTGCCTCATACATTCACCATAACCAAGCTTCAATGGAGAGCTTGCAAAACAAAAAAAAAATTCCTTTGCTTTGGGCAACTCAAATCTGATGTTGTTTGTGTTTTTGCACCTGCAATCCGCTCAAGGATGTTTAGTATTCCTTACCCGGTAGGCCAAGCTCTTAGATTTGATGAAAATCGATGTGCTCCAAGCTTCACAGCTCCAATGGCAAGCTCCACAGCTTTTCTTCACAGCTTCTTCTCCCTCTTCTCTCACTCGCTCATAAACCCTAATAGAGAGCACCAGGCTCTGATACCATGATGAAAAACAGGTAGAGGGAGAGGAGACATACACAGAGGAGAAAACCCTAATGTATTAGTCAAACCCTAACCATAGAGGGAAACCATTTCCCATCTCACACAATGCATAAAGCCATAATCCATAAGCTACAACACACTACATGTGTTGTGTCCACACACAGCTAACCCTAGCTACTGTCCACACACTATGACCAGCTGGACGTGGTCATTTATGTCTCACACATGTTACTACCTAACATGCCAGCACATAGTGCAACTGGCACAAGCTGACATCGAGCTTGAATCTCAACACCCTCCTTCCATATGAATGGGAAAAAGTTTATTTCACTTTCACATATCCAAAAACTTTATAACCTTAGGGAGGACTATTGTCTATCAATTATAGCACAGGGTTGTGAAATTGTCTCAAGCTTCATAGACATTGAGAATGAACATAAGGAGGAGTTCATTGCTTTGGATACAAAGACCTCCAATGAAATATTTATTGATGGATCAAGTGCCTTTTCTTTTTATATTAGAAGGGCATTAGAGGAACCTCCAACTCTTAAAGATCTGAAGATTTTGAGCATAGGCTGGAGACCCTTGGAGTTGCTGATTTTGGGAGAGAGAGAAGCAATAAGTTTCTAAGCCAACAGAAGAGAAGTATGGCTCCATTAATTTATGGAGAGATAAAGTGCTTGAAAAAGATGAAAATCAAAAAGTGAGTCAACCTTTTGTTGGATTAATTGGTCATTCTTATCCTTGTGCCCGATTGAAATTACATATTGTTTTCCTTTGTTTGTTAAGTTGACTCTATTTGTTTATTGTGCAGATTGAAATTGTAGATAAAGACAACTTCTTAGGCAGAGAAATGGGTTCAAGGGGAGCTTCAGTAGAGAAGGATGCCAGCAAAAAAGACTCAGCCCTTGCCCACTATTTTCCACATATGGACAAGGAGGTTTTCATTGTTTATCACACTGTCTTCTCAGAGAATCCAAATGTATCAATGTTAGCCCTTAAAGGTCTTTCAAGGTTGATGGGTACTCCCATATCTAGTTTAATGCAAACAAAGTAATGCTCTTGGAGAAGACAGCTGCATTCAGAATTTTTGGATGCCTCAAAAGGAATGGTTATTTTTTATGCTATTCATCTTATGCTATTTCAAATAACAAGGTAGATGTCAACCTTCTTGGTGGATATAGTAGGAAGAAATTTCTAAGGTATAGAGGAGATATGCCTAACACAAAAACGTAAAAACCTTAAGAAGTAATTTCTATTCAGAATTGCTTTTAAGCAAGAGCTTGTACATATAACTTATTCTACCAATATATTTATGCTCAAAACTGGCATTGTTTCTCCTACTGAGTTCATGCTATCATTCTTTGAAGTTGTCTTCTAAAAAACCAGTTAAATAGCTCTTTCAATGCATTTTTCCTTGTTTGTCCTGCTCCATGCCTTGTACTCCTTAAAAATGATGTGTGTGCTTGATAATGTGTTTTTTCCATGACTTGAGTACTCCAGGTAGCAAGTGGTCCTTGGTTCTCAGTAAAGAATGGCCCATGAATATAAAGAATATGCTGCATGTGCAAGAATATTGTATATTAGCCATGTTTGTCTAATACAAAGAAAATGGCTTAAAGAAATAGCATGCAAAGGCTTTTTTTGTCTTACCAAATAATATGTGATGTTTTTCTCCCCCATGCCAGCTTGATTGCGGGAATAAGATTTGTGATTGCTTCTTTGAAATCATGTGCATATGTTATTGTTCTTTTTTGTTTTCTTAGAAGCTTGAGAAATTCATCAAGTCTGCATCCACACTTCCATTCTCTTGATACGTGTGGATTACTTGCTAAATTTGTTGTTAATTACCAAAGCTGTTTCCAACATTCCCACATGGCATTTACCTGTTTTTGATCATGATTGCTCAAAAATCTTCTAACCTAAGCACGAGAAAAAGGACGTTAAACTATGACTTGTGCAGAAAAGAAGGACGCGGTAGCAAAGCGGTTGGAAAGTGGTGTAGAGAGGCTGTTACATGTAAATCCCAATCGATTGCTTCACAATTCGCCGTGAGGGGTAAACCATTAGCAATTGCAAACGCCACTTCGACTTCTCTGGTTGCCGTGCCTCTAGGCTGAAACATGACATGAAAATAAAACGATACAGATGTCACCACGAGGGAACCTCGTCACTGCCCTTGACTGGCCAGAATTCTGCCCTAGCCTGTGTGAGATGACGCGGTGCACCGCGCCTCCCTCGTCCACGACCAGTATTGCTTGAGCGGCCTGTGGGTGGGGTGCCAGAATTCGATCGTGGAGTGGGTGGGGTGAGTTGTGTGGTGGTTGCTGCGGATGGATTGGCCGATGTGCCTGCTGCCCCTCTTGCACTCCAGCCCTTTGGTCGGGACTAGCGCGTTGGTTAAGAAGCGGATAAATTGATCGGGGGACATGGTATTTGGAGTAGGTATAGGGGTGTATGAGGGCGATGCTCTACAAACAAATGCATGCATGTGCTTATGAGGGTGCATATGTATGTGTTTAATTAGGTGAGGTGCATGCTTGTGGATCTACCGACATGCTTGGGCAACCTCATATACACGAGAGAAAATAAATGAAATCGACACATATAGGGCACTTACCAGAGAGATCAGAAGCTTGAAGGAGGGCTGGAGAATGCTTAAATGGCAAGAGAGCAACCCGAGCAAGCAAGACCTACCAAAAAAAAGGCAAAACACATACATTAGCAAGCTTGACATCATGCACACGTAGACAAATACCGCACAAACATGCACACACTCATAGATCTAAGAGGGGGCAAGAGAGAAGGCCCTCTAAAACCATAACGTGAGGGAGAGTGGAGCATGAAGGGAATAAGAGGTCCGACACTAGACATGCAAAAAAACACAAAGAAGATGCATGTATGGCTAAAAATGAGTAATTTGGGTCTTTGTTATAATTTGGTGGTGTCGAAATAACCGTTGAAATAAGCGTCAAAAATTTACATTTTTCCACATGTATTTCGACGGATATTTCGATGTTGATTTTGCCCCCCTCCATGCACAGTTCAAATTTCAAATTTTGATTTTGGTTTTTGGTGGCCCAATACCTTTAAGTTATACAACACATTCACTATGAATACTCTCCTTTGCATACCGATGTCCTTGTTACCATCATTGTCCTCGTTGACATAGACCTTTAAAGCATCAGAGCATCTGACTCGGAATAAAGCAACATATAACTATCCATGCGAGAAGTCTAGTGTGGCCAAGCATACTCAAAGTCTGTCCCTATGATTTGTTCGTTGTCATGCCAAAATTGAGCCTTATTGGAAATTGTCTCCTTTGCATCTCAAAAGGAAGTTGCAAGCTACTTGGAATAAACGTTATTTGAGGAATGGATACTCTAGCGCCAATGTTGGTACCTGCAATCAATAAGTTCTTGGCATTGAGTAAATGTGTGGGGCAAGCAATGCCCATGTTTGTGAATGTTGTGTAGGAGGGTCCCTTGAAGGGTTGGGCAGCCCCCCGTCTCCAGGTGCTCTCTCTCTCTCTCTCTCTCTCTCTCTCTCTCTCTCTCTCTCTCTCTCTCTCTCTCTCCCTTTGTAGTGCTTGGCATTGAGTAAGTGCTTGGGGCAAGCAATGAACATTATATGCTTGGTCTCTCTCTCTCTCTCTTTATCTCCATGTACAGTGCTTGGCATTGAGTAAGTGCTTAGGGCAAGTAATGGACATGACCGTATCATTAATGCTTAGTGACATATGTTTGGACACACACATACATATATGTTTGGACATGTTTATGCATTGAGTAAGAGCTTGGCATTGAATCAGTGCAATGGAGGCACACACACACACATACATATGTTTGGACATGTTTGTCTACTGAGTAAGAGCTTGGCATTGAGTAAGAGCAATGGAGACACACACACACACACACACACATACATATGTTTGGACATGTTTGTGCATTGGGTAAGCTCTTGGGACACGCACACACACACACACACACAAATGTTTTGTGCATGGCTCCCCACACACACACACATGTTTTGTGCATGGCCATCTCCTCTTTTTGCATGGCCGCTTGATAGCCCTCTCTTCTACACGCAAATGGCGCACGCACACACACACACACACATGAATTGAAAAGGAAATATTCATATTTGAGAAACATTTTAATGTATAAATTTTACAAATATAACTAAAACTCCATAATTTTGAAAGGACTTTTTCTCAAGTTCTAGGCTTAGTTGAACGTGCATTTTCCCGAACACTGTGTGAGTCATTTCCCCACAACCATTACAGACACCACGTAATTTAGTCCTTTTATTATTTATTAGAGTTCACAATAGAAAACGTTAGAAATGTAGGAATATATCTTGCCTTTCGTAATAAAACATGTCAACTGACATTTTGTAAAGCCTCTTTATACACCACATTCCTTGTGAATGCTCTGCTTTGCATACCTCTGACCCTTTTAACCATCACTGTCCTCGTTGACATAGACCTTTAAAGCATCACAACATCCGATTCGGAATAAAGCAACATATAAATGTCCATGCGAGAAGACTGGTGTGGCCAAGTATAGTCCCACCTCACTCAAAGTCTCTCCCTGTGATTTGTTCACAAGGATAAACTGGTGTGGCCAAGTTTAGTCCAAGCACACCCAAAGTCTGTCCCTATGATTTGTTTGTTGGTCATGCCAAAACCGAGCCTTATTGGAAATTGTCTCCTTCACATCTCAAAAGGAAGTTGCAAGCTACTTGGAATAAACGTTATTCGAGGAATGAATACTCTAGCACCAATGTTGGTACTGTAAATAAGTGCTTGGCATTGAGTAAGTACATGGGGCAAGCAATGCCCATGTCTGTGAATGTTGTGTAGGAGGATACCCTTGAAGGGTTGGGTAGCCCCCCATGTCCAGGTACTCTCTCTCTCTCTCTCTCTCTCTCTCTCTCTCTCTCTCTCGTTTTCACCATGTATAGTGCTTAGCATGGAGTAAGTGCTTGGAGCAAGAAATTGACATGAGTGTATCATTAACACTCAATGACATATGTTTGGAGACACACAAACATATATTTTTGGACATGTTTGTGTGTGCGCTTTTGCCGCACAGGTCGTAGCTGGGGACTTGCCGGACACCGTATGCGAGCCACGAATGGCTGCAAGCATACAACCAGGAAGGCAAGCTCAAAACAGAATGCAGAAGGTGTGTCACTCACCGCTTAACTGCCGCCTTGAAGGATTCCCGCGTCGCAGCCGTGAAGGAGGAGCCGCCGTCGCCGCTCTACCGCCGTGCCGCTACACAGTGCGCTCGATCGCTCTCTCACTCTCTCTCTCTCTCTCTCTCACACACGCAGGAGAAGGAAACCAAGGAGATAAGGCAAGAGCACTCTTGTATTCACAACACATGAGAATGAGGATTTTAGGGTTACATTTGACTCATATAGGTGACTTGGCCGTTCACACTTGGGCGCCCATACATGGCCGACCGACCCTAACCCTTATCCTACTGATATCCAAGGTGCGCCTCTCATCGGCGATCACCCAATCCCTTCATCCTTAACATATGGTGCCGACAAGCCCGGCCCATGACTCAGAATATTTAAATTAATGACGTAAAATATCGTATGTCGCAATGTCCGCCATGGGTTAACATGCCCCCCTTCCTGATGTAGATTCCGTCCTCGGAAGCTATGGTATGGTAAGCTCGAGAGGGTTGTTGTGGTAGACCGTCTGCAAAACAGGGAAGTAGAGTGAAGGTATGCTGGAATTCAAAAGATATAAAGTGTATAAATTCAAGCGTGTGAGACCACAATGGATTAGCTATTAGAACTTAGTTTAAGGGTACATGAGTGAGCTAGTGTAGCAAATTAATAGGAGTTTAAAATTATTGAAAGGAATTCAAGAGTTAGCAAGGTGTCAAAGGTTAATCAAGGTTTATAACTGGCCTAAGTCAAGGAAAATAACCAAGCTTAATAAATAAACAGATGACCATACTGTGTCTAAGTCAAGGTGTCAAAGGTTAATCAAGGTTTATAATGACCATACTGTGTCTACTCTAAGAACAAGTAGTTACCACGAGCCTAGGGACACAAGAACCATCAGAGTTACAGGAGCCTTTTGCCTTTTTTTTTTTTTTATATGACAATTTTTATACACAATGGCGACCTTCCTAAGGCAAAACTAACATTGATCCTGGTACCATGTTTAACACAAGGCATTATCCAGGAATCTATTAGCTCACTTTAGGCAAGGCTACCCCCTACCAACCAAGGCATCGGTCTGGAGTAGAATACTCCTCGCCTACCAAGTATCAATAAGGCGATAGGCCAACATTAAAGCACATCATAGACTTGTATTGCCATTTATTGTAGGCTTTTTTTTTTTAAAAGTTTGTTTTGATCTTCGCTCCTGAACTAAAATGTGTTCTTACATCTTTTCGACAAGGGGTAAAATCTATGTCCTAGAGGTCAACACACACACAGCCAGGTGTTCAAACATTAAGATGGTTTGACCCTAGACCTAAGACAATCGTATTCCAAGGTTAACTAAAGACGTCATGCTGCCTAGGAATATTTCCAATAAAGTTAAGCTCATTAATGATTTACACTAGCATGCAAGCAACTTCAAAAACTAAGTAGTACATTGATAATTTCCATGTGGTCATGCATTATAGTTTATGCAATTGATTGAACAGTAAAAACGAAAGAGAGTGGGTATGGAAGAATTACACCTGTAATTGGAGATCTCCTTGATTTGACGAGACAGCTTGCAATTTGATGTAGATATATTTTGATGAACGTTGCGGCAGTCTCTGGACTTGGAAGCGAACCCACCTCAAACTTTTTAACCTGTACAATTAACTAACAAGCACTATACCTCGAGAGGCACATGAGTGTGAAAATTTCAAGACTCGTTTAAAGAATCTAAACTAGAAAAAACTTGAAAACACTAACCTACCTACCAGTCACCACACTACTACTGAGGATATGGTAAGAGGATGTTGTAGAGTCCTGGCTCTAGCCCTAAGGCTAAGCCTCTATCCGCATCATCCAAATAAATAAAATCAACCTCAGTAGTGCCATGAGTTTCATCCGTCCATTCATCATTGTCAGATATTCCCTTTTCATTTTCCCATCCACATAGACTCATCAAGAATGTAACCATGCGAGGATAGTCATCTTGTGGAAAAGGAAAGCATTGGGCTATCGGGGATATGTCCTCTACGGAGTAGGGGTCAGTCATGGTTAATAGGCGAATTAGCCATTCTAATTCCTCAACATTTTCCTCTCTGGCTAATACATCTATATGATCCCATTCAGTTTCAATTACAGGATAGCACATGTGAAATATCTGAGAAAGGTACAGATGATACCTCTCATCAAAGGCGGGAGTGGATGAAGTGTATGATGATCGTGCATCTGCCATATCTGCAAACACAGATATAGCATCAGTAGGTTTGTGAGACAGGTCAATCTAGTTCTTGATTGTATACGGATATTTATCCTCTTTTTGTGCTCTTGCTCTTTTTACTATTTTTTGTTTTTCTTTTCTTTGTTTTGTTTTTTTTTTGTTTTTTATAATGTATGAAGCTATATATATACATCCCCTTGAATTTGGCAATTACATGGTCAGGGGAGAAGGTTAAGGAGGAAGCATTAGAATGTCGACGTGAGTACATGCTCCCCCTTTCCTTGGGTAGATCATATTATTTGCAATGATGTTGCAGCCTCTTGGAACCAATTTGTCCAGCGGGTCATAGGTTGTGATGTGGGCAGATAGCTTTTTATGACCCTTGTGGCCACATCCAATTGCAGAGATGGTAGTGTACGCTCCCATTGACGAATGGAGGAAATGGTTTCCATCGATACTATTACAAGGGGAGATGTAGGCTCATCGGTTTTTTGTTGGGTGTTGACAAGAGTAGGTGTAGAGCATGTAGAAACTTCTATATGAGTGTGTGCCTGGCATGAGGAGCTAGAAGCTTCATGTGGCTCCCCCCTTCCTGAGCTAGGTGGTAATGATCGATATCGTTTGGGAATCCAAACTAACTCTGGAAGTGGTGCGGAGCACTCTGTTACCTTTCCCTTACCACGGTCTTGAATTGTCATTGGGGTGGCAACAATTGGTTTGCAAGGTTTTACAGGTGATGTAGAGGGATTCACCTTATGTTTAGGGACCCAAATCTGGTCATTCCCCTCGTAGTACCCTTGGGCTACTAATAATTTTTTAGGGATCCATCGCGATGTTACATTGCCCTTTCTCGGGTGGGTAGCTGCTTTCCTTTTACGAGGCTTCTTGGTGGTGGCTGAACGAGATTGAGCAGGGGAAGTAGCTGTTAACGAAGCTTTGGGGACCCATTTGTATGTACTCTTTGGCATAGTAAGTAAAGCTTTAGGGACCACCTTGCCTGTTTCCACTCTTGGCATTGAAGCGTTAGAGGGGTGGCCAACAATCGAAGATGGTTTTGCCACTGGACTTTGTGATTTTTCGTTATCTAATATTTGAGTGGATGACTTAGGTGCGGGACTTTGAGCGGTTAGACCTAGTGTTGGTTCTTGCGTTGTGACTTGTCTGGTTGCCCAATCGATATTGCACTTGGTGGCCATCATCCATTTGCGCCCTAAGATTACAGTCCCTCCCATGGTACCAGTAGGCATAACCAAAAAGCTTTGAATTATGGTTCCCTTGTCATAGGCAACCGGAGTGTGCAGAATTCCTGATACAGGGGTTTTCTTCTTGTTGATTCCTTGAACTTGGATAGAACTCTTGGTTAAAGGTGGTTTTCCCAGTTGACACCACACGCCATATGATAGCAAATTATGTTGAGCTCCTGTATCCAATAATGCATTATACAGCACCTCCCCGCAAGGACTCTGTAACTCAATTGGGTATCTTAGAGGTGGGTCAGATTCCAGTGCATCCTCCTCTGCTTCCTCGAAAAATACTTGCGTAATTCCCAAGTTGGCTTCTCGTTGTCGCCTAGCACGCTGTTGACGTTCTTTGGCTTCGACTCTCGCTTGTATCTTTTTAAGCTCAGCTTGTTCTTTAGCTGCCTTCTTTTGATGGATTGCATGTAACTCCTCCTGGCTTAGGGGGTCATAGTATCTTTTGAATTTACTCCCATTAAGGAATCCAATGGTTTCAACTCCGTCGAGAGTCTCCACTCTGATGGTACCTTGCGGGGTAATTTCACATACTCTATATGGTCCCTTACCAGCATATTTGAGCTTCTTCTTTTCGTTTCGCACTCCATACATCAGGACTTTATCCCCAACCTTGATGTCCTTGTCCTTTAGGTGGCGATCAAACCATTTTTTCCTTCTATCCTTCTCCACAAGGGCATTGTACACAGCCAATTGTCTTTCTTCATTTAGCCGCTCAAGGATATATAGACGCTCTACTAAGGGATTACCATCCCAACCCTCTTGAGTAGCAACACGAAGACTAGGAATGACAAATTCCCATGGCATGACTGCTTCTTGGCCATATACCATTTTGAATGGTGTGCAATTAATAGCCACTTTGTACGCAGTACGATAGGCCCATAAAGCTGTCGTAAGCTTTAGATCCCAATCCGTGCGATGAGCTTCAACTGTCTTTGTCAAAATAGAGATTAAAGTCTTGTTGGTACTCTCGGCTTGGCCATTCGCTTGCGGATAGTAAGGAGTAGATTTATGATGCGATATCATGAAATTTGTTGTGAGCTCCTTAATCACTTCATTTATAAAATGCGTACCATTGTCGCTCACAAGTTCAAAAGGACAACCGAATCGTGTGATTATATTTTCAAAGAGGAACTTGGCTGTTGTCCTCGCATCTGCCTTACGTGTCGCTTTCGCTTCAGCCCATTTGGTCATATAGTCAGTGGCCACAATAATATAGCGAGATTGTGTGTTTCGGGCCGCTGGACTAATTGGACCTACAAAGTCTAAACCCCACTTTTCAAATGGTTGGTTTACTTTGATCGGATGTAGGGGCATCTGATCTTTCCTCTGCGGTTTCTTGTATCGTTGGCATTCATCGCAACCCTTCACAAAGAGTGATGCATCTTGGAACATAGTGGGCCACCAATACCCTGATTGTAAGATCTTTCGCGCAGTTAAGTCTCCTGAGAAGTGACCACCGGCTACGCCCATATGTGCCTCTTGTAAAATGTATAGATACTCATCCTGTCGGGCACAACGCCTAAGAACGTCATCCTTTCCTCTTTTATAAAGAGTCCCGGCTATCAGGCAATAGGGTTCGCATTCTTTGATCAGCTTTCGAGCTAGATCTTTACGAAGCTCCTTGGGTGGAAAGCCATTAACCAAAAAGTTAACAATCTTCTCACTCCATTCAGGCATTGTCTCCACCATGAACAGGGAAGTGTCAGGTAAGTCATCATCAACCCCTGTAGGAGCCTCACCATTGGGTATGCGAGACAAATGATCAGCCATAACATGTTTCTTGCCAGGTCTCACAACAACCGTGAAATCAAACTCAAGAAGAATCAATAGCCATCGTGTGATTCTTCCTGTGGAGCATGGTTTGTTTACCAGATACAACAATGCTTGATGATCCACATAGAAAACAAACTTGGTGGCAAGGAGGTAATAACGAAATTTCCTTACTGCATATATCATTGCCAACCCTTCTCGCTCCGTAGTGGTGTAGTTCATCTCAGCATCGTTTAACTGCTGGCGACTGGCAAAGCTAATGGGGTAGTCTAGCTTGTGTTCTCCAGGTTGAGTTAACACACACCCAATAGCAAAGTTTGATGCATCAATATGCACATGGAAGAGTAAATCCCAGTTAGGCATTCTCAAGATTGGAGCACTCGCCAAGGCCTTCTTTAATAACTCATAGGCACGGTCACATTCTTCGGTCCAAATAAACTCGACGAGAAGCTTATACAATGGTCGAGCTATCTCGGCGAAGAAGAGAATAAACCTTCGATAATAACCAACGTGGCCCATAAAGCGTTGGACTCCCTTGTAGTTGGTGGGTGGGGGTAATTCCAGAATGACCTTGATTTTACTCTCGTCAGTGGAAATCCCATTTTTGGACACTATATGCCCTAAGATAACTCCGTGTTTAACCCAGAATTGGCATTTGAAAGGATTCAAGGAGATGCGATATAATCTACATCTTTCAAATATTTTTCGTAAACACATCAAGTGCTCGTCCCAAGAGGAATGAACACAAAGATCATCTAAGAAAGCTTCACAGAAGTCCCTTAGATATTCCTTAAAGGCCGTGTTTATCAATCGTTGGAATGTTGCAGGTGCATTGGTCAAGCCAAAAGCCATGACGCAAAAGGCAAACACTCCAAACTCCGTGATAAATGCTGTTTTAGCTTGGTCCTCGACTGCAATTGTGATCTGATTGTAACCCGAGTACCCATCTAAAAAGCTATATGCCTCCTTGCCTGCCACTCTTTCAAGCACATGTTCAGAATACGGCAAGGGGTAATGATCCCTTCTGGTGGCTGCATTAACCTTTTTGAGATCAACGCACACTCTGAGTTTCCCATTCTTCTTTGGTACGATGACTATCGGAGAAACCCATTCTGAGTGCTCAATAGGGTATATGAATCCACATTTTACAAGCTTTTCAATTTCCTCTTGTACAATCTTTGCGTACTTAGGATTCATTGGGTAGGGACGTTGCTGGACTGGTTTAGCAGTGCTAATCATTGGAATCGTGTGTTGCACCACCGAGGGTGGAACACCCTTCATATCATGATATGTCCAAGCAAATATGTCCTTGAATTCTTTAAGAAGCTTCGTAAGTGCAGCTTCTTCCGCCTTGGTGAGGTCTTGAGCAATATAAACTGGTTTAGACTCCTCACCCGGATCTGCTAAGTCTATCTCCTTAACTACCGCAGGGCCATCGTAGACACCGCTACTCCCATTGGTAGGCGTTCGTTGGGCTTTTGTGTAGACTACTTTACGTTCCCCTGTGGTGAATGATTTGAAATGCTCGGGTGCGGGGTGTAAGTCTACTGGTTCTTGTTGTGCCAGACTTTTTTCTTTCAATTCCGCTTCCTTTTGTTGTTGAGCCAACTCTTGGTTTTGCCGCCTTCTTGCAGTACGACTTAGTTTCGGCTTCTCTTCGATTTCTAATTGGGCGACGTCATGAGGTTGCGGAATACACCACATGAAACTTTGGAGGTATTGTCCCCAATTATCCGCTATCTTCCGATGAGCATCAATGGCTCCTACATAACTAAGCCATTCTGCAGTGGATCTTTCCTTGTTTATTGCAGTTCGTACATTAGCTCGATAGCGTTGGCGCTTATGTCTCGTTTTCTTCTTACCAAGTTTTTGATTTTTGTTTCTATCAGATTCGGACTCACTTGGTCGATCTTCACTTTCGGATGAACTGCAGGAGGCCACTGTCCCAGGTCTTGAACACCTTGCTTCCACATTTGTGTGAATATTTGATTCATTTTCCCCATCAGGCTCAGGGTCAGTTTCTTCTTGAGATTCATACTCAGAGTTGCATTGGTCAGAGTCTTTGCTACTTTCAGTGTCGGTGGAGTTTGCCATGTTCTCGCCATCAGGAGTCATGTGCATAACACCTGTCATGTTTATTGGCACTAACGGTGGCATATCTTGCCCCTCAGGTGTTACCCAACTTGTGCCTCTATTTCCCCATGTGTCTATGGTTGCCGCTAGGTGTACCCAATCCACGTTATCCGACTCAGTCATACCCGGTAGGACATCCATGTAAGGAGAATCTTTCCCATCATCAGTCTCTTTTTTGCATGTATAGCAATACCTTAATGGGGCGGAATGAACAGTGGTATCCGATCGATTATCGATGATAACCTTGCTTCCTAAAGGATGTGCACGACCATTCTCAAGATCAACTCGAATGACAGAGTCCTGGAATTGTAGGTAGACATGGTTTTTCGACCAGTCATGTACCATTTGTGCTTCCCTCATGAAAGGACGTCCTAAGATCATTTGATATGACATAGGATGCTTGGAGAAATCCATTACAATGAAGGTATGTTTTACCTTGTATCCCAGGACCTTGATCTTAAGGTCCCTTAACATTCCAATAGGTTTAGCTATGGTTCCGTTTGCCATCTTAACCACTATGTTTGTGACTTCGAGGTGAGGCCTTCCCATAGATTCCCAACAGTTTTTAGTCACAATGCTCACTCCAGCACCACCATCCAGGATTCCCTTTAAAGTTAATCCCTTGGTAGTAATGGGGAGGGTGGCATTAGATTCGTCACCTTCAAAGTACTGTCCCAACTTGTTCACAGGTATTTCCACGACCGAATTTTCATCAAGGTTGGGTTGTAGATCCCAATGTTCCTCCTCATCTTGAAGCGTGTCGAGTCTATCCATATTTGCAAATTGTGGTAGTCCCGCCTTAAGTTCTCCATTGAGAAATGCCCGAAGAGCTAAGAATAGCTCAGGATCTCCGTATAATTTGGATATGATCGTGGTTCTGATTTCAGAGGACATGAAATCCATTAGCTTGGACACATTCAACGGTACTTTTCGAGACATCGCCCCTTGACTAGGGACTGGTGAAGATGGAATCACTTCCTCTTCAATGGGGTCAGGCATTCCCTCACTAAACATTCTTTCAAGCAAAAAGGGTGTTTGCCCACTTCCTGATGTCCTATCCTCACTTTCTTCCCGAATGATACTAGGTATAGCTAACGGTTGATGGGTCCGGTGAGGCTGAACTTGCGTAGGAAACACTGTGTCTGGAATTTTGATTTTTCTCGGGTTTGGCTCCAGTTCTCTTTGTGTTTCTTCCACCAAACCCCTTAAGTGTTGCACTTGTTCAATCTCCTCAACTGGGTTTGGGTAAGTACCAATCTTTTTCTTGAGGGTTTTTGGCCCACGTGGCTTGTCTTGGAGAGTCTCAGTCAGTTTGGGTGGTCGAGAGGGCATAAACTGACTTGGTTGTGGGGCCGAGGAAGTTTCCTTCTGTTTCCCCTTATTTATGTACTCACTTGATTCTCCTTCGTTGAGCTCCCGAGTGGGTTCCTCCCTTAAGGTAGTGGCTTTGGTCCCCATGGTTTCTATTGAATCAGAATCGTCTTCAGGATCATTCATATACACGGGGTCGTCTCCTGTCCCTATGTTAGTCTTTGAACTGGGCTTGGAGCTCGTGGCATTAAGCGATCTCTTTCGCCGTGTTTTCTTTTTCTTTGCCTGAGCGATTGATGCAGTATCCCTCTCTTCAAGAATGTAGTTTTGATTTTGAAGCATGGACCGTGTAACTACATTCACGGGTACAATGGGCGTGGTTCCTCGTGCTTGGTTGGTGACCTCAACCAAATTCAATGGCGTAATCTTGGGTGCATTAGGATTATGTGGACATTGAGCGATCAAATGATCTATGCCATAACGATTACATGTAAGTACCGGCATTCCCGATGTGCTCCCTTGATTTGGTTGCATCTGAGTAGCGATCTTTTGTAACCTATTAGGGCACTCTGCTACACGATGCGGTCCACCACACTCGTAACATTGAAGAGGTGGTCTCCTCGCCATGGTATTAAGGTTTTGCCCTCTTGTGGGGCAAGAGCAGCCGCTTGATATACAGGCTTGACTTGCCCGAAATGATCCTCCATGTAGTACTGGGGAATCATTTCAAACGTATCAATCCCGTATGGAGCAGTGGGGTCTATCTCCTCTTCATAATCCCCACATGCACTATGTGACTCACAACCCATCTGGTTTACAGGGGTAATCCTTGGATGTGGAGGTTGTGGTCCTAGCACTGGCGGTGGTAATGGCACAGACTGGACTACATTCGGATTCCTTGGAACTATGTGCTGTGACGGTTGCTCGATAGGTTGTGCAGGCATTAGCGCGGGTACTTGAGGTGTGTTTGACCAAGCTAGTGGTGCCGGGTACTTGAGGTGTGTTTGACCAAGCTAGGCAATCTTTAGATTGATGGCCATACTTACCACATGCATTGCAATTCCCATTGAATTTGACTCTGAATGTGGGACATTCACTCGTGCTATGTGGTCCTAAGCACACCGAACACCATTGTTGCTCTCTTCTTGGGTACATATGGCTATTCTGAGGAGCTCGATTACCCCTAAAGTATTCTTGGAGAGCCTTAGTAAGGTCGGTCACAGACATTTCAGATATCTTGGGCTCCTTGGCAATTGGTTTTACCGTCATTGGCTCGTGCCCAGATACTTGCGAACTAACGGATTTTGTTTCTGAAGACACCTTTTTACCTGCAATCATCAAGTTGTCTTCTAACTGGATTGCATTGGCAGTGACTGCTTCCCACGTTGTAAGACCTCTAATGACTAGGCCATTGTAAATGTCCTCGTGGCGCAATCCTCGGATGAATCTATCGAGGAGTTGGTTGTTATTGAAGCGTTCATCGGGAGTGCAGCGAGAATTTAGATGCTTCAATCGACTTATAAAGTCTCTCACTGACTCCCCTTCCTCGCGTTCAGCTTTTTGGAGTTGAGATGCTACCCCCCAAAGCACACCCTCACGTATGTATTCCTTCAAGAACAATCTCTTGAGAGTGGGGTAGTGAGTGCGCTCTTCAATCCTTAAGGTTCGATACCAATCTCCGGCCTTCCCACTCAAGGTTAAGCCTAAAGCTTTACACTTATGCAGCTCATTGTGCTCTTCCAAGGAATCACACACGTGTTCAAAGACTTCAATGTGCTTCCTAACATCCTCGTTACCCCACTGAAGTTTTGAGTGAGCTTAGCCACTTGTACTGCCTTGCTTCTAGGTTCTCTCTCAGGCATACCCCGCATGTTTTCTGCAATGGATCGTCCGATCGTCTGAGCAAATGCTGCGAGATCACCTAAGTGAGCAGGCATAGTTGGTGGAGGCACTTCTGGGATAGCCTGGCTGATAGGAGTTGGCGTTGGTCTGAGTAAGTTGGCAAATGACGTAGGATATGATATGTGGCTAGGCCTAGCTCCCCTTGGATAATGGTTATGATAAGGCAGTCTTGGAGCATACGCCATTGGCATACTAGGAGGCGTAGGAGCTACATGAGCATGAGTAGCGATAGGTACATAGGGTCGATAGGCACTGGCACGCACTGTTGTAGGTACTGTTCCACTAGGTAGCGGTGTCGTACTAACTACAGCGGTAACACTTTCAGCTATGCTCATCATTGGGGTAGGCATTGCGGATTCCTTAATGGAAAGTTGAGCCAAGGTTGGAAAACTAAAGTTACTACTCGTGGGCTCAACCTGCATTGAGACTCCAGGCGAAACAACATATGAAGGGTCTATGGGACTCACCGAGGGAGTCTCCAATTGTGATAGGGTTGGTTGTTTGGCCTTGCCCGTATCCAAAAACCTCATAGGGCCAGTGGAAACTAGGTCCACTCCCCTATTTTGCCTCTCAATTTGGATAATTCTATGAATCACCTCACATATCATGTGTTGTTGCTCCTCTAGATTAGTGGCACTAGATGTAGATCGTAGGACTTCTAACCAGCCTACATGGTATGTGTAACCCGTGTATAGGTCCGTTAGAGTCTCTGTGTGTAGATCATATTCCCAATTTTCATTGAGAAATATCCCATCTAGACTTGGTGTGCCAAACGGTTCTCTTGAAGTGGACGCAATGTCACTTCTTATGGATTGGCTTCTAGGGACCTCTACTTTAGGAAGAGCATCGGAATGTGGTAGCTCAGTAGGGCCCTCATTAAACGAAGTGGGTAGAATATCCACATGGACACTCTTTGGGAGGGTAGGGTCCACATAAGATGTGAATGGCGAATCTACTACCCCTCCTTCCTCATTTACTTCGCTTGTCGCATGCTCAGAGCGTGTAGCTCTACTAAAGGTCTCTATTAAACGACTAAACATGCTAGATCCGGGCTGTGGGGCCCACACTGGCATGTTTTGGCTTGTCTCCTCAGGGTTCTTGGTAGGGTGCCCTTCCATGGCTTCTGAGTCGGAGGATGAGTCACTATCCACTATTCGTGGATCTTGGGTTGCACTCCCTTGTGTTCCAGCCGAAGGCCAAGATGCCAACGTGGAGGGATGGTGTGAGCCTGCGTAGACTGAAACGCTTTCTAGTGGCTCAGACTCCAGCACCCGACCAGAGCGTAGATGCATGTGACGTGGGTACCCTACGTGCGTTGGTAACTACCCTTGAAACTCACACAAGTGGTTTCTTAGGTGTTTCGCACCCCGTTTTTACTTGTTTTTGTGTTGTTTTTAACCCGTTTTTGACCCCCTTACTTACGGTCGAACTTGGACTAGGGCGTGTGATAGCTTGAAACGAGCATATCGTTTAAAGGGTCCTAGTGTGCTTTACAGCACCGTGTTCGCCTATCTAGAGCTCCTGTAATCCTCAAAATAGTCCGTTTCCTTTGGGGGGAAAGGGCAAAAGCCTATTTGCTTGTGGAGGAAAGGGTGAGGGCTTTATCCCACATGCTCACTTTACTCCTTGGGGAGTGGGCTACATATAGGGCACAACTTCCCATAAGCTCTCACTTGAGAGAAAGCTATGGAGGCTCACTCTCCTATATATATATATCAAAAGATCGAGACCGAGACCGAGGCCTGGGTCGTGGGTCGTGGGTCAATTGGGGTTCTTTCTTTTCAAAAATTTTTTCTCCAATTAGAAAATCTTTCCTCTCCACATGTTTGGTTCTTTCTTTGAAAATAAAATTTAATTTTTTGTTTTTTATTTTTTATAATTTTTTTTATTTTTTATTTTCTGTTTTTTTTTGTGAGATAAGTTTTCTAGGGTTTCCTTAGGGTTCAGCCTTGGCCGCGGTGCAGTTCGCACACACAGCACAGATCTGGGGATTCAGAAATCCCTCTCACACGCGGAAACCAGATAACAGAATGCACGCCCACACGCGGAGCGGAAAAATAACAAAAAGAAACAGAAATGCAGAAGACAACTTGCAGAAACAGAGATTGAAAACCACAGAAACACCACAACAGCAACACAGACGCCTTTCCTACAGTAGTGTAAATTAAACTTCACGCAGCAGCAGCCGAGCTGCAAACTGGAGCTTGGTGCAGGGCAACTCCCCGGCAGCGGCGCCAAAAATGTGCGCTTTTGCCGCACAGGTCGTAGCTGGGGACTTGCCGGACACCGTATGCGAGCCACGAATGGCTGCAAGCATACAACCAGGAAGGCAAGCTCAAAACAGAATGCAGAAGGTGTGTCACTCACCGCTTAACTGTCGCCTTGAAGGATTCCCGTGTCGCAGCCGTGCGCAGGAGGAGCCGCCGTCACCGCTCTACCGCCTCGCCGCCGCCGCCGTGCCGCTACACAGTGCGCTCGATCGCTCTCTCACTCTCTCTCTCTCTCTCTCTCTCACACACGCAGGAGAAGGAAACCAAGGAGATAAGGCAAGAGCACTCTTGTATTCACAACACATGAGAATGAGGATTTTAGGGTTACATTTGACTCATATAGGTGACTTGGCCGTTCACACTTGGGCGCCCATACATGGCCGGCCGACCCTAACCCTTATCCTACTGATATCCAAGGTGCGCCTCTCATCGGCGATCACCCAATCCCTTCATCCTTAACATATGGTGCCGACAAGCCCGGCCCATGACTCAGAATATTTAAATTAATGACGTAAAATATAGTATGTCGCAATGTCCGCCATGGGTTAACATTGTGCATTGGGTAAGATCTTGGCATTGAGTAAGTGCAATGGACACACACGCACACATGTTTGGACATGCTTGTCCATTGAGTAAGAGATTGGCATTGAGTACGTGCAATGGAGACACACACACACACACACATATGTTTGGACATGTTTTTCCATTAAGTAAGTACTTGGAATTAAGTGCTTGGGGCAAGCAATGGACATGGTGAGAGTGCAGGTCTAATAAAAAAAATTTACTAAGCTGGTAATAAAAGCTTTTTGAGAATTGAGATGGAAATTTTTATATTTGGGAAGGTTTTTAATGTATTAATTTTACAAATATAACTAAAACTCCATAATTTTAATGCTCCTGACTCTACACAAAATGAATATACTCGAGGTCTATACAAAATGAGAGTGTGCATGCCCATGTCCTATTTGCATACAAGGTGGATCAACTCTAGAAGTTGGAATATGTATCGTTAAAGCTCAGTGATGATTGAGCACACACACACACACACACACACATATCTATATGTATATATAAAGGAGATGGAAAGGGGGGGACACATGTCAACACTAAACATTTTGGGAATTGCTCTCACGCTCAGCTGCCCTCTCTTCTTTGCATACAGCCTCCAAAAATTAAAAAATGGCATGGTTAAAATGCTATTCATTTAACTTTTTCCTCGAGTGATCATGTCTTTAAAACTAAGAACTAAGATGCACACACCCTTAAACTGAGAGATATAGCTGCTCGAGAGGAAGAGGGAGTGAGAGGACACCACCAAGCACAGACGAGACCAACATAACACACTTGTGTAGCTGCAAATCATACCCCACTCTAAATAGTGCTTGGCATTGAGTAAGTGCGTGAGGCAATCAATGAACGTTGTTTGTGCATGCTCGTCTCCAAGTGCTGTCTCTCTCTCTCTCTGTCTCTGTCTCTCTCTCTCTTTGTGTGTGTGTGTGTAATGCTTGGCATTGAGTAAACTTTTTGGGCATTTAAATTGGGTTTTTTTTTTTGGCATTTTTGGTTTCATGAGAGTTAACTATGGGTGTACCTTCTCTCCATGTGTAGTGTTTGGCATTGAGTAAGTGCTCAGGGCAAGCAATAAGCCCGTCATATGTCATAAGTGTCATGGAAGGGAAAACCTCAAATATAACTAAAACTCCAAAATTTTAATGTTCCTAACTCAATACAAAATGAATATATTTGAGATCTATACAAAATGAGAGTGTGCATATGCATGTCCTGCAAGGTGGATCAACTCTGGAAGTTGGAATCCGAATCGTTAGAGGCAACTCCATAATTTTACAAATATAACTAAAACTCCATAATTTTGATGTTCCTGACTCGATACAAAATGAATGTACTCGAGGTCTATACAAAATGAGAGTGTGAATGCCCGTGTCCTATTTGCATGCAAGGTGGATCAACTCTGGAAGTTGGAATCTACATCGTTAAAGCTCAGTGACATATGCTTGGAGATATTTAAGCATGAAACGTTTCAACACCGGCGGGCAATGAAATGGTGGACCACAACAATTATATACATAAAACCTGGAGGTTGGGGGCAAGAATCTGAAATTTCAAATTTGCCATAAAACATTCAGCGTTTCATTCCATGATTGAAAGTTTTGTCGTGAAACGTTTCATACTTCAACACAACAACGAAACGCGTATAAATTTAATGTATAAATTTTAATAGCAAAAGCTTTCTAATGTATAAATTTTATAATATAGCTAAAACTCCATAATTTTAATGCTCCTAACTCAATACAAAATGAATATACTGGAGATCTATACAAAATGAGAGTGTGGATCCTTTTCCCACAAACATTACAGACACCATGTAATCTAGTCCTTCCATTCTTTATCAAAATTCGCAATAGAAAACATTAGAAATGTAGGAATCTATCTTGCGCGAGGGGCGGTGCGTTAAGTGTGGCTGTACTTTTTGTACACTCCCTCTATCCTGATTCCTCTTTGCATCCAAGGTTTACGAGCTTTGCAAATCTTGTTGGCCCCCGTGTCACCTGTTCGTGCCCTACGTGACATATATTTGGACATAGTTGTCTCGTCGTTCCATACGGATGCACGGCACGATCCTTACTGATCCGTACATTCAAAGAACGTTGCAAAATGTGACCTCGACCAAAGTTCGACCATTCTGGGTTTCTGAGAATTGACCATTTGGGGCTCGTTTTTGAACCGTTTTTGGCAAGTTCTTTGCTATTATGTTTTATTATTGAAGATTCAATGCTCAAATTCTGAGCTCGAATACCTTTAACAATGTTCAACACAAATTTCAAACTTCAAAAGTTTACAAATTTCAAATTTTTGTACTTGGCCTTTACTTAAAAAGCCATAAGAAAATTTTTAGAAAAAGCACAAATGCTGAGTGAGGATTACCCTCACCTTCTTCAAAGTGGAAATGGCTCCATGACCCATCATCGTTCTCCCATGTCCGTTTACCTATAACCAAGTGGAAGCAGCTTCAAAATATCAACACAAGACTGCCTTTGCAATGGAAGAAGGGGTGTATGCTCACAGAGTAATGTCATTTGGATTGACTAATGCACCTGCTACTTTTCACAGAGGCTAATGTGCACAGCATTTAAGGAATATCTAAGAGACTTCCTAGTGTAAGGATTTGGAATGACACTTAAAGGAAAAGCACTTCCAAACATTGGAATACGAGTCCTTTTGTGGCAGATTTTTCAAAGATGGCAATCAAACACAACAAGGTAGCACAAATCTATGACTTCATGCAAAAGCCTGAAGACACAATGAGAGATTGTGCTAGTAAATTGAAACTCTACATAAATAAATGCCCAGTTGAGGAAATGCCTAGCCAAACAAGATTAATCTCTATATTTATATATGGATTGATGAAGATAGCTTTGCATGCATAGTGATCCAAGGAGATTCTTTTGTGAAGGCAATACACCTGACAATTGATGGGTGTAGAACCTCCTAATGCATAAGTGAATGAAATAAATTAGTTTATGTTAAGCCTAAACCCTAGCTCTATGCATAGAATGCTTAATAGATAGCTTTGATGGAGAGCTCTCCATTAAAGCTCTATGCATTAGGGTAGGGTTAGGGCAAGGGAAAGGAAAGAGAGGGGAAGGGAGAAAGGGGAAGGAAAGAGAGGGTAAGGGTAAGGGTAAGGGGAAGGAAAGAGAGGGGAAGGGAGAAAGGGGAAGGAAAGAGAGGGTAAGGGTAAGAAAAGCTCACATATAGCTATGTACAGGCTTTCTATGAAAGCTTGAAATAAGAGAAAGTGTTGAAGCTTTCCATTAAAGCTTGGGAGAAAGTAAGAAAAAGGCATTTACCTTGGAGAGGAAGAGATGATTGATGGAATAGCCTTGAAAGAAGAGGTGTGGTGGGAGGAATAGATGGGCTACAGGTGTAGCCTCTACATGTGTAGGGGAAGTAGGTAGAACTTGACTCCCATCGGCGGCGTTGTAGGTGGGAGTCTCAAATTCCATGTCACTGCTCATCAACAGTGAAATTTTGCTACTAATTTCATTGCTAGGCATTTAAATTTTGCTGATGGGCAATGGATTTTTGCTGTTGGGCAATGAAAAAACGTTGTTATAGTCGTTGTGTAGTAACAGTGAAGTCCTGGGTAATTTTCTGTCACTTTGGATGGTGTTGTGTGTTTTTGTTTGAACCCTAAATTGGTTTTGGGCAAGTTGAAGATGTCTGACAGTGATCATCAAGGGCCAAAAGTTGGTTCCGAGGCATGGTTGAGAGAAAAAATTCATTCTGTGTGTGATTGATGCAAGGGACAATATATATGACAACGTCATATAACAATTGAGCAAGTTCGGACATATGGTCTTCATAAGGCATTGGCACGGCCAAGTGCAAATGATGACATGGAGGAGAACCATAGGAGAGTGCTAGGTGACATGCCACACTATTCAGTGACATCGGGTAGAGTGCAGAAGGTGTCAAGGCTTCATATGGAAAGCATAGCTGAGACTCATCTTCTCCAACTAATGAACGAGGTGCCTCCACCATTGCCACATGACTCGAGGGGGTCACTATATGTAGAATACCCCTATCGCGTGCGTTCAAGGCCTATATTTTAAATCCTTTATCTGTGAATTTTTTTATCCATATAATATTCCCTTTTCTTTATGATTCTATAATTTTTTTTGAAAAAGTTTTAAATCATACCCCTATGTAAATATATTTCTGTAAGTTTCATAAATTAAAAATATGTTTCTATTGAACGCACGTGATATTTACATTTTTTTGTGAGTGACTCCCCCGAGCCACATGAGGAGGAAGAGAATCTCATCATGGATGACATGGTGAATGACTTCTTTGGATGGGATGTCATAGATGATAGTGATCAAGATCCAATGTCATAAGAGGAGGAAACCTTGCATAGGGAGGCAAGTATCCCTTTGTACTTGGGATGTTCGTACTCCACACTACTACGAGCAAACTTGGAGCTATTAAACTTGTAAACAACTTATGGATGGAGTGATGCAAGTGTCACCAGTCTTCTTTGATAAGACCACCTCATTCTATTCTCTCAAATAGAAAATGGGTCATGTTCTATATTCTCTCCTTGCTAATATTTTAACATATGATTTCTTATATTATGTGTAGGCTTCTCAAGAAGATTCTTTCCCCTTAAGAAGGTGGCGTATGACAAACATCATCGATTTCTCCCTCCTTCACATCCCAAGTATGTGCCACATGAGGTCTCACCACTTGTGATGAGAGGTAGAGATTGGTTTGAGGCATGGAGAAACACCCCCAATCCACCACCAAATGGGATGTATAGACACTCAATCTTCTTTCGACTCCCATATTGGTGTGACATGAAGATCAATCATCTCTTAGATCCTATACATATCTTCAAGAATGTGGCAACAAATATTTGGGACCATTTAATTGGTAAAAGAGATACAAAGGGTGTAAGGGATGACTTACAAAACATTGGACACCTTCAAAGTGCATGGCCAATTGAAAGTGAGAGAGGCAACATGGTCCTACTAAAGGCACCATGGGTATTAACCAAGAAGGAGCACAATAAGGTAAAAAGTGTGATCGCCTCTTTTTGTACACCAACGGGAGTAATGCATTCATTCAAGGGTATCTTCACAAAGACCAAAAAGAAAGGAGAGGTATAATTATATGGCCTCAAGATACATGATTGGCACAAGATATTACATGTATATAAATATTTGCTTATTCATTTTCTCTTTGTGGTACATAATTTGTAGGCTCATATACTAACTTCCATTTTTTTCTATGTATGGTTTATTCTTCCAATAGCTATAGTTCGTTGTGGAGACAAGAAGGTGAGAGATGCAATTTACAAAATGGTAAGCTTTGTGAGGTATGAATTTTGTCTTCAATTCACTAGCTAAGTTATATTGCTTATTTGGTATTCTCATGCACTCACAAGTTATGTATTGGTAAATAGTACACATGATTGCTATGTATGTAGGTACATATCCTTAAAGGAGATAGATCTTACATCCATTGAGATGTCTCGTCTCAATGCTATTGAGGTAGTGTGTATGATCGAGGACAACTTTCCTAGTATAATCCTCACTAGCCAATTGCATCTTGTGGTGCGTTTGGTTGATGAAGTGGCACTGTGTGGCGTTGTTTATGTTTGATGGATGTTTTTCCTTGAAAGGTTCATGAAAACCTTAAAGGACTTTGTGAGACAAAGAGAAAGGCTAGAAGCAAGCATGGCAGAGGGATGGTTGATGCAAGAGTCTCTTGTGTATCTCTCAAAACATCTATATCACATAGATCCTTCCATGCCATGATTGTGGAGTAATGAGGAGGATGACCAGCTAATCACTAATGTGCCTCACGGGGGAAAAGGAAGGCAACGATGACTGGATGAAGAATTACGCCACACAAAGTGAATACATTTTACATTCTAAATAGTCCCATCGTGGAGAAGTGGATTAGGGGATACAAGGATGCAATCAATAGATAAAGAATGAGAGAAGAGCTTTTAGGAAAAGCAAATAGACGCTTGCCATTCCTACCCAGCTTGGAACTTTTACCAAATGTGATCAATATAGAATGGCTTCGTATAGCAATATCAATGGCATCGGAAAATGGAGAGATGATCACAAGAGAAGAGCATGAATATGCAAGAGGATGTGACTCTCAGTAAGTACATTCTTCATCTCTGTCGTCTCATGTATAGCTTGGAAACTCTACCAAATGTGATCAATATAGAATGGCTTCATATAGCAATATCAATGGCATCACAAAATGGAGAGATGATCACAAGAGAAGAGCATGAGTATGCAAGAGGATGTGACTCTCAAGTAAGTACATTCTTCATCTCTGTCTCATGTATATACCTTGTTTAATGCACTATACTAAATGTCATGCTTTTGTTTAATGTTAGTACAAACTATGTAATGCAATATGGTCATAGGGAAGGCACTTTTGCATAGAGCGTGTGGATTCCAAAAGAAACACATTTGATTGTGGAGTGATGATAACTTTTGAGTAAGAAAGTCGAGCTAGTAGACATGATACCAATGTCATAGATGACAATACTCAAGATTGTCATAGATGACAATCTTGAGTATTGTGGAACTATTCAAGATATTCTTGAGGTTGGATTTAGAGCATTTAGTCTATTCATCTTTGATATCAAATGGTTTAAGGTGATATATGGAGGTGCTCAAGCAACCGTGAAGAAACATCCAAATGGGTTCTTTCAAATTCCTACCATGCCAAGTTTTAGAATGATGAGAAAGATACTTTCGTACTACCTCAACATTGTCAACAGGTTAGTAACCCAACCAATCCCAAATTAAATCTTGATGTAGTATAATAAAAGTACATAACTCCTTTGCTTTGTGATATTAGGTTGTATTTCACACCGATCGAATTGATCCAAAGTGTTGGTATGTTATACAAGTTTCCCCTCGTTCAAAACATATCTTTCAAGATTAAGGTGTGGAGGTCGAATCTCTGGATAAGGTGCAAGTACTATCTCAAATTAGCTCATTGGAAGAAGACGATGAAGAAAACATTTTGGAGGGGCCGATTAAAAGCATGAGGAACATCAATCCAAAGAAGATGATGAGTTACCTATTAATCATAACAATGCTTCATTGGATCATAATAGTGATATTGATATTGATATGGAACCCCATCTTTTCATTGAGCTTCCATTAGATATAGACATTGATGAAGCAACACATATGGATTTACAATATGGGATAGATTCATGATCTTGACATTGTTTCGCTTCTCAAAAGTTTTCAACTATCTTTTTTTTTCCTCGAAACATGGGTCCAAGGGTTCTATTGTATGTTTTTTAAAAACTATAAATCATTTTTTGTGTGTATGTGACATGTATAACTTAAATTCAGCATCCAATAACTCTCTGGAATTTTATGCAGTGAAAATAGCAGCGTGATCTTGCTGCACAGCAACAAAATCACAGTATAGTAGCGAAATTTCGCTGCTATAGGCGTTGCTCAGTAGCAAAAAAAAGTGTTGTTGAACATCATAAATTCGCTGCTATAGGCGCTTCTCAATATCAAAATTTTGTGGGGCAGCGCTATTTCGCTGCAGATCAGTGAGCGAAATCCCCAACATCTCGACAAAATAAAGATTGTTGAAATGTTGTTATGCCCGCGACGTATTGTAGTGAATCTTGAATGACTTGCAATTGACACATGAATGCTCAGCCTAGTATTGCCCTCATAGTTTGGATCTTGTCCAAAATCAACACTACAAAGGTATGCACATATTATATACCACAAGATTTCACAACGACATTGTCTAGCAATCCCAAAGGGCTCTCTAACTTGCCATTAACAATCTGTAATGTCATTTTTATTTTCCCAATGTTCTTTTTTCCCATTTCTCCCACATATCTTTAGTCAACACACTTATGCTCTTTCCGTTATCAAAATGGCCATTGTTTTCACTCTATCCAATGACATGGGTAATGTTGTGTTAGCAGTGTCACTCTCATAGTATTTTCCCACTCTGCTCAACGGAACTTCCACAAGTCGTTTCAGTTGTCTCTGTGGAGTTTCATCTCTTATCTTTTTTTGCTATCTCCTACTTTTCCAAATTTTTTCCCTTTACCCATTGGTCCAACTTTTTCTATACTTCTGGTTGTTGTTTTAGATAGTCAGCTAATGGTATGGTGCCTATCACTAGTGCAAACAACACTGCTTGTTGTAAACCCTCTTTCATTTTAGGTTGCTCATTTTGTCTCTTACACCAATGTGGTATTGTTTTTTGTTGAGATTTCTCTTCCATATCAAAGTATGATGGCATTGACTTCAAGGATTGTTGTTCCTCTCATCAGTGTGTTTAGAATTCCAATCCCATTTGTCCCACAATTCCTCATCATTTTCCTTTTTGTCTTCGTCAAAGTCTATATCAGAGAACGATAGCTCCATGAAAGTCATGCTCTCATCCTCAGTTTCCCATTTACCCATCCACACTATCATTAAAGTTTAATTGTTGTGATTGATTCTCATTTGGAACTAACTGTACCGTGCCTATTTCTGTATCCCTAGCTTGACTCGATGTTTCTTCCTCAATTATTTTGAGTTAGGATTTAATAGGAGTACTTTTGCTAACCATAGCAAGAGATGTCCTTTGAGCATGGTTTGCATATCTCTTATCATCTTCCTCATTGCTTTCAACCTTTCCTTTTCCTCTCTCGAGTTTGGGTACTCTTGATAGTTCTTGGGTTTTTGATATCTTTTTGAATTCGTCCTTCATATGCTCTCATGTTGGCTTCCAATATTTCGTCATGTCTGCTCACCAATATCGATCCCTCTAACCTCTCAATGTCTTCCTTTGTGTTGGTTCTTTTTGGTTTAGGTATGTCTTTTATGGTGAGCTCCTGATCTTCTAGAGGTGAACTAGGTGAACCACTTATTAAAGAGCCACCAGAAGATTTGCTACATCCTGATTTAGACTTTTTTCCCTTGGTTTTCTTGTCCCAATAAGCTTTCCTTTTTATCTCTCTTTTGCTCAAGTTTTTTTATGGTTTTCCAACCCATTACTTGTCCTCATTTCACTCTCATGCAAAGAAGCTATCTCATCCTTGGTTCGCTTAGCTTGAGCTTTGGCTACTACCGTCAATGGTATGGCATCAATCTCTCCATCTAAAGATAAAGGTTATGGTATCACACTGAAGCTCCTCATAGGATAGTACCTAGTGAGGTATGATATGGCACAAATGCCACAAGACATAGGTGTGAAGGGTTAAAACCTTTTATCAATCCTTCCATATTTTTCCACATCGCTTTTATCGCTTCAGCGATTTTGTCAAATAAATTCGATTGACTACCTCTTTTTCTTCTTGTTCTCCTTGCTTGCTAATGTATTAATGACAACTAACTTTTTTATTTACTATGTTTTTTTTGTAGGTTTATTCAAGTGAACAAGGGTTTCGACTAATCCTCTCATACGGCATCTCATTAAAGAGGTAAGCCCTCCTTTTTAAATTTTGTTATGCTTCTTCTCTTTGTGTTTTTGCACCCTTGGGGGTACCAGGGATTAGGGTTAAATAAATAGGCTATGCAATAAGCTTATGCATAAACCTATTGCAATAAGCCTTATGCAATAGGCTACGCAATAAGCCCTATACATAGCTTATGCAATAGGCTTATTGCATAGCCTATTGCAATAAGCCTTATGCAATGGGCTATGTAATAAGTTTTATGCATAGCCTATGCAAATAGCCTTATGAAATAGGCTATACAATAAGCCCTCATGCAATAGGCTTATGCATACGCCTTATGCAATAGCCTATGCATAAGCCCTTATGCAATAGGCTTATGCATAAGCCTTATGCAATAGGTTTATGCATAAGCCTTATGCATAGCCTATTGTATAAGCCCTTATGCAATAGGCTTATGCATAAGCCTTATGCATAGGCTTATGCAATAGGCTATGCATAAGCCTTATGCATAGCCTATTGCGTAAGCCCTTATGCAATAGTCTTATACATAGGATTATGCATATCCTATGCATAAGCCTTATGCAATAGGTTTATGCATAGGCTTATGCATAAGCCTTATGAAATATGTTTATTCATAGGCTTATGCATAAGCCTTATGCATAATATGCTAAAATGAACTAACTTTTTGATTTATTATGATAATTTTTTATAGGTCTATTCAAGCAAACAACCACCAAGGGTTTAAGGCACGGGGCGGCTCATACGGATTCTCAACAAAGAGGTAAGCCCTCTTTTTCTATTCTTTGTTTATGCTTCTTCTCTTCAAGTTTTTGTACCCTTGGGTGCAAAAGATTAGGATTAGGTCAATAGGGTATGCATAAGTGCTATGCATAGGGTATGCATAGGGGCTATAGTCCCTATGTATACCCTATGCATAGCCTATGCATAAGCACTATGCATAAGAGCTATGCATAGGCACTTATGCATAAGCCTATGCATAAGCGCCTATGCATAGTGCTTAGGCATAGGGTATACATAGGGGGGCCATGCATAAAGGCTATGCATAAGCGCTATGCATAAGGGCTATGCATAGGGTATGCATAAGCTATGCATAGGGGCCATAGCCCCTATGCATACCCTATTCATTACACTTACGCAATAACCCTTATGTAATAGCCTATTATGCATATTCCCTATGCATACCCTATATATAGCCTATGCATACCTTGTTCATATGCTTACACAATAACCCTTATGTAATAGCCTATTATGCATAGCCCTTATAATTCACCTTCACTTTTTCTCATGTTATGTTTTGTAGGGGTTGAGCATTGTTGTCCTCTCCTTCGGGGTTGACATTGTCGAGGTAAGCTCTCTTATTCATTCAACCTCATATTTATTGCACCCTTGGGTGTCGGGTTTAGGGTTTAGGATTATGCATAGAGATATGCAGCATTGTTATAGGCTATCTAAAATGCTATTTATGTCAAGTTAGGAGTGGTTATCCACGAGTAGGTGGTTATAGTGGAGGGGGAGCCCTAGATCTTCTCACTATCCTTCTTATAAAAGAGGAGTTGTCTTTGGCTTTAATAGTGGGAACGTGTGGAAAGTCCTCAGAAGCTATCATCCAAAAGGGGAACTGTCCACCCTGCTTGTCTAAGAATTATTATAGGAGGTCTCAACAATGTTCTAATATCACATGTTGCCTTACATGACTCAACAAAGGAGGAGTACGACTATGGATACAAAGTCCCCCTGTCTACAACTGCGGGGGCATGGATGCATACGAAAGGTGTACACTTGGATGAGTCCTTTTTGGGGACTCAAGCAGATGAGGTAAGTGAGCCTTAACCCTTCTCTTTTTTACATCTAATTATATTTTGTTTCCCTTGCTTACCTTGAGCTTGATGGCATGTATGTAGGGTGAAGGGGAAGAGGAAGAGGAGGATCCTAATTATGAGCATAAAGTAATGGTGGAAGGAAGTGAAGAGGATGATATATACGATGATGATAATCACTTGGAATCCAATGAGGATTCCAGTTAGCCACCTCTTCATTGTAGACATTTTTTGTATATATGGCCAAAGGTTCGACACAGTGTGAAATAAAATAAATTTTGGGCTCAATTGCATTCTTCACAATCTATGTGTTTCTTATGTTTGTGTTGGTGTCACAAAACTGAAACTGTGACTCTGTTTTCATGTAAAAAAAGAGTTGGAGCAGACTAGGGAGTCTTGTGTAGACTCCCCAGTTTGCCCCAGCTCTTTTTTACACTACACAGTGCTTTCATTGCTAAGTAGCGTAAATAGTAGCAAAATATCGCTGAGCAGCAAACCCGTTGCAGTGAAAATAGCTACATTTCTAGAGCAGCAAAAATAGCATGACATCTACCTACCCTTTTAGTTATAAAAACACTACTATTTTTGCTACTACACCCTCATTTGATTGGGGGCTTAATTACCCCTATCTAAGGCATTTCCACGCAATAACTTGAGTTAACCTCAAGGATCACATGTATGGGGATGTTACACATTCTCCAGTTGAAGAATTTGATTTTGCAACAACAGAACTTACCAGTGAGTCTACTTCTTATGAATCTCAAAGAGTATCAATTCGCTAAATCATGATCTTGTTCGTGGATCAAGAGAGGAAGAAGAATTTCAGACATGATCACAACTACATTCCTAAAGTCAACCCCATAGATCCATATGATGAAAATGAATGGATGCAAGTGTGTGCCATAATGGACACATGCAACAATGAGACACCAATGAATTCAATAAATTATGAATTTAATTTTGTGATAAATATGGAAATGATATAATGCCAATCAACATGATATCAGTTTCATCTGAGGAAGAGAATTGTGAATCCACCTCAAAAGTCCTAGTCAGGGTTGTATCTATTAATGACATCTCAAAAAACAATGAGGAGACTACGACTTTTGGTCTAGATGAAGAAGATGTGGATAGTCTCTAAAGAGTATCTTAAGCGAGTAATAATGTTGTTGACAAATAGACTTTGGATTGCTCAAAAAAGGGATTAAGGATGTAAGCGTTGGGATGTTGGGTGATCAGATAAGGGGACTCACAACAAATGGGTGGGAGGCGATTCGGGGTTTTCTCACTTCCTTCAAGAATGTATTTGCAATGTGCTACACCGAGATGAAAGAGATTGACCCCCGATTCTACCAGCATCGGATCAATCTGAGGGAGGATATAGTTCTAATCCAACAACAAAGATATTAGATGAACCCAAACTACACAAAAAAGGTGAAGGAAGAGCAGGATAAGCTTTTGCATGTTGGATTTATATATCCGATCAATTGGGCAATGTGGCTGTCTCCAATCATGATCGTCCAGAAGAAAAATCAAAAGCTCAGGACTACAGAAAGCAAAAAACGATGTCTTTCACAAATATGCTGAATACTTATAATCTTTATGTTAACATAACTCCAACACATCTTCATAACATCATGTATATTTAATACATTTTTTGCCTTAAATTTCACAAGTGCTATGGCGAAAGTTAAGTGTCAATCATTAGGAGCAAATGTTCATTATATTGTATTTAATGCTGATTGTGATTGGGGTTGTTGCACATGTGAGTGGGCAATGAAGGGAAACATGTACAAAACGACTCAATTGACGATTAAGTTGAAGCTTGACTGGTCTCCTCCCTTCCCAAGTGCCTATTATCATAGTAAGTGACAATGTGTAAAATCCCAATCACATAGGTGTTTCTTCAATTGATTCCTTTTATTTTCAAATTGCATTTCAAAAGATGTGGTTTACCCAATTGATTCCATGCAACATATGAAAGTAAGTTATAACTAGCACCTGTATCTAATAATGCATTATAAAACATCTTACCATAGGAGCTAGCTAACTCAATCGCATATCTAAGAGGTGTAATTGTTTCTACATTATTAGCATTAGCTCTCCCAGATAGGACCTTGCAGGGTGTAGGTGTGTTTCTTTAAATCTAGCACGTTTCCGGTGCCCTTTCTTTGGCTTTTGATTCCAAAGAGGATTTTCCTGTTCAGAGTCACTTTCACTAGAAGTATGTGAGGTTGGTGTTTCATTTTGTGTCCGTGATGTACTACATGTCTCATAACTTTCAAGTGAAGATGTTTCACTCAATTCTTTGGTGTTTAGCATGTGCACAGGTATGAGTTGGCTCAGTAATCCCTCTCTCTTAGGTGTTACAAATGTTGTTCCTCTATCACCCCATGTGTCCATTGTTGAAGCTAGATGTACCTAATCAATGTTGTCGGACGATGTATCCATTCTAGGAAACACATCCATATAGGGAGATTCTTCCCCTACATCAATTTTCTCTTTACAGGTATACCAATATTTTAATGGGGTTCAATGGATTGTTGTATCTAAGTGATTATCAAGTATGGCTTTGCTACCTTAAGGATGCATGTGACCAATTAAGAGATCAACTCGAATTATTGAATCATGAAATTCCAGGTAGACACCAGTCATGCGAGACATCCGAGATTCTCTCATAAACAGTCGACCTAAGATCATTGAGTAAGTGATAGGTTGCTTGGAAAAATCCATAATGATAAATGTGTGTCTGATCTTGTGTCCAAGAACCTTAATCTTAATATCTTTTAGAAATCCGATTGGTTTGGCAATAGAACCGATTCCCAACAATTATTGTGGTGATAATGTTGACTCCAACACCACCTTTATAGAGTCCTTTAGCACAGCAACATGTAGAGTTGCACATTGGACTCGTCTCCTTCAAAATATTGACCAAGCTTATTGATGGGTATCTCAACAATAGATCATTTATCTCCTGAGATGGAGATTTTCTCTAGGTTAACTTCCTCACCTGTGGGTTTGTCTTTAAGTGAGTAGGAACTATACATGTCTGTAAATGGTGGCACATTCAATTCTCCTGAGATAGAGATTTTCTCTAGGTTAACTTCCTCACCTATGGGTTTGGCTTTAAGTGAGTAGGAACTATACATGTCTGTAAATGGTGGCAATCCCACATTCAATTCTCCATTGAGAAAAGCTTTAAGAGATAAGAATAGCCTTAGGTCCATGTTAAATTTTGTCGTGGGGACTTCCAACACTGCCATATGCATGCTAGCAAGAGCTCCAACTTCCAAGCACACAACCAATATGCCATGGCACACACACAATCCACGCATGCCAGGTGTGTCACTCACCTCGTGATGAACACTCACACTCTGGGATCCTTGTGGTAGCATGATCAGAAGAAACGCTTTGAGAATGCTTGACCTCCTCGTGATGAACACTCACACTCCGGGATCCTTGTGGTGGCATGATCTGAAGAAACACTTTGAGAATGCTTGACTTCCTCGTCGCCGCCATACTCCACAAGCTAGCTTGATCTAGCTCCACAAGATCAATATGCGTGTAGACCATGCTAGAGATCGATACACACATAGATCACCGACACACACACATAGATCTAACAAGAGATCCATACGCACATGCGTGAGAGAAAGAGAGTAGAGTAGAGAGATTTTCTTTTCATTGTACATGAGAGAATAGAGAATACGTACATGTTTATATTACATTGGCTTTTATACTCCGGCCACCATGAGTTCAAACTTTGGGCAGCCAAGACTTAAAAGTAAGCCTGTTGTCTACTCTAACTCACCTAGGATAGTGTAAACACGATTGCAATGAGATTTTCTTTTCATTGTACATGAGAGAATAGAGAATAAGTACATGTTTATATTACATTGGCTTTTATACTCCGGCCACCATGAGTTCAAACTTTGGGCAGCCAAGACTTAAAAGTAAGCCTCTTGTCTACTCTAACTCACCTAGGATAGTGTAAACACGATTGCAATGATAGAAACCTAAACTCATAGATCCCGTGGTGCATCTTTCATAGATAAGCGACGATCACCATGCCAAATATAACATTACATGACATTTTAGTGTACTTCAACATTCCCGATGCCAGTGGCCAAATAGGTAATGAGTGAAACGGTGTGGCCGGCACTGACACAAAAAGGGTCTCCAAGAGCGATTAACATACCCCACTTCCTGATACAGATTCTGTCCTCAAAAGCTGTTGATGTAGCTTAAGTTGATGCCGTATGCAGTGAAGGTTGTGAAATCTGTCTTAAAGTAAGTAAAGTAGAAAAATTAAGTTCAAAGCAAAAAATCATAAAGTCGTTGCCTCTTTTAGTGTGAAGAAGTGAGGAATTAATGGCCATTTTGATCCCTTATTTTTTGTATTTTCTACCTTTGCCGGACTGGAAGAAAACACACCTGCAACAGTTCATTTCTTTACTGCTGAATTTTTTTAGGGCTGCAAAGGAAGCAAGCCCTTTGCTCTCATCAGTTGGGATACCATAAGTTTCCCCCAAGTCTTAGGGAGGGTCGGGGGTGCTTGACCTGCACATGCATATGATGGCTAGAAGAGCCACCTTTGTCCATAAAATGTTCTCTGCTACTACATACTTGAGTGAATGCTTATGGGCTATAATACAATCCATAGAGGTGTATTTTCATGGCCCTTGGGTTCTGGATAACTGGACTAAACTTTTTTCACATGCTCCATTAAAAATTGGCAAATAATTTGCAAATAATTTGTTGCTTATCAACTGTAACTCTATAGTTAAAATCATTTCAGGGAAAAAATGGGCCAGACTCTAAGGGGAGTTTTGTGTCTTTTCTTGCAGCTAGGACTGTTCAAAATTGGTCAGGGTTAAAGGCACCTCCTCTGCACTGTGGGTCTTCAAACTTCAGGTACCCCTCACCACCAATCTAACAAGTTCAAAGACTAGGCTTTACCGGATTCATCTATTAATTGGTGGGTGGTTAGAATCTACAAATGCCATGTATACTATGCTAAAACAATCCCCTATGGTGCACAACAACAAATGTCATGCAGGTTGGCAGTTTACCAGGGATAAAGATTGGTGGTTATAATGTCTGCAAAAAACATGGGACCTCAGCATCCCCCTCAAATTCAAGGAATAATTGCTACTGCCTCCCTTCCAACAATCTCTCCATTGTTAAGCAAGATGCAATTGTATGGAGTCTATGAAACATGGCTTTTGGTACGGCAATGTTGTTAAAAATTGGTTGTCTTAGATACTTGCACACATTTATGTATTTATGGTTGTAAATTGACTAAGTTCAACATGACCTTTGGTACTTTTAAGTTCCCATCTGAGGACTTGATGTAGATTATGCACTTCATAAGATGTTGGATGTTGTGGTTTATCTGGACGTAGCAGTATTCCATCTAGTCTACCCTAGAACCTTTTAAAGACTCTGGTTCTAGAGGATTGTCATGTCATTGACATTCCTCTAGAACCAAGCACTTCTCAAGATTGTCCATAGACTATGACACTCTTATGATGCAACATGTCTTTGTGAAATAGAATATGTATACCTTCATAAGGTCAGAAAAATCTGAACTTACGAATTGAGAGATTTGAGAAAGAAGTATTAGTGAAGAAGGGCAAAGATAGAAACAAAACATTTGAAAGATCAAAAATAAATAAACTAACAAACCTAGCTACTAAGGAGAGGAAATCAAAAGATAATAATCTATCCCCCCTCAAGAAGTGTCGGCTTCCTCCCACTTCTTGAGTATTTATTCTTTATTAATAAAAAATAGCCCATACGCCAAAAATAGATGCATGCTTATGCATGGGCTTGCCCTTTACAAAAATGGGGGTTGCTTTTTACACAAGCTTAGGTAAAGTGTTCCTATCTAACCACTAAAGGATAATTACAAAAAGAACCCCAAGGGCTAGTTCATGTGTAAATAAATAAGTCCACGCCCAATATAACAAAAGTGGGCGGCTCAATAGGTCCACGCCCGAATATATCAAAATGAGGCGGCCAATAACAATACAAAATCTCATAGCAGACACTACGGCAAAATATTAAAATGAGAACCATCCTAGTAATAGCTCACACCATATCACCGCCATCACGTCCTAGCCAATCCGGCTTACGAGCACAAGGCGCGTCAATCTCACCAACCTACAAGGTTATCCATTTAAACACACTATGAGTTAGCAACACATGCTACAAGTCCATGATAGCACATAAGTAATAAATCTAACACTTAGTTCCAGCTATCCCTAATTTCAAACATGGGCCAGTTGATATGATGCAACTGAGGATAGTTGCTATCTCAAGCAGGACGGATATCATGATTTGTCCGTCCATCCTTTTGTGGTTAATTGGGGACGCCTGATTACGACTATGTTTGAAGCATGTCACTTGGGTGATTCCGAATATTCCTTGTGTAGGACATATGAAACTAGGGATAACTGGAACTCAGTGTTGGATTTATTACTTATGTGCTGTCATGGACTTGTAGCATGTGTTGCTAACTCGTAGTGATTTTTAATCGACAACCTTGTAGGTTGGTGAGATTGCTCGTAAGCCAGATTGTGGCTGGGACGTGATGGTGGCAATATGGTGCGAGCTATTACCAGGATGGTTCTCATTTTGTTATTTTTGCGGTAGTGTCTACTACGAGATTTTGTATTGTTATTGGCCACCCTATTTTGATGTATTCGGATGTGGACCTATTGAGCCGCCCACTTTTGTTATATTGGGCATGGACTTATTTATTTACATGTGAATTAGCCCTTAGGGTTCTTTTTGTAATTATCTGTTAGATATCCGTAACGCCGCTTACGGGCGTTACCACAAGAGGGGACGGCCTCTGGCTCACCACCCAGCCATAGAGGAAGAATGAGGATTGCCCCTCATCCCCCAGGCTATATAGTGTGTGGCCTGCCATCCACACTAGCCTGGCCGCCCATGACTCCGCATGGGCGTCCTCTCCCACTAAACCCCGGATATGGCCATCCGGTCTGTCTCGTCAATCACAGGCATTACAGCCTACATGACATTACCCCCCCTTAAGAAGAGTTTTCATCCTCGAAAACAAACTGGGGAAACCTTTTGGAAATTGCACTACGGCGTTCCCAGGTTTGCTACCTCCTCATCCCTATCTGTCCATTTAACAAGTACCTCCTGGTACACTTTATGTCGGGTTTATCTATCACGATACTGTAGAATCTTTTCAGGTTCATGTGGTATCTTTGGTGGCTCTATCAAGTCCACCAAAATCTCTGGAGAAACTGCGTTCTCTAACCCGTGAATTGATTTCTTCAGTTTACTGACATGGAAGACAGGATGGACTTGAGAACTCTCCGGTAACTCAAGTTTATATGCTACGTCCCCAATCTTCTTAAGGATTTTAAAAGGACCACAATATCTCGAAGAAAGTTTATTACACTTTCCCGTTTTCATGGTTTCTGACTACGCAGGAACCTTGAGGAATACAAAGTCACCTTCTGCAAAGGTCACCTTTCTTCGTCCTTTATCCGCATAAGTTTTAGCGCTATCCTGGGCGCTACGAATGCTCTCACGTGCGGCTCTGAGCATATCATTCATATCTTCAAGGAAATCCTTGACAGATTGAATCTTCTCCTTTTCTAGGTCTACAGCCATCAGAGATCTCGACTGGAATCCATACATTAACATGAATGGTGTAAATCCAGTCGTCGCTGAGTGTTTGGAGCTGTTATAGGCATACTCCAATAAGGGCAAGTACTCTTCCCAATTAGATTGCTTCTTACTAACATAAGAATGCAACATATCCTCTAGAATTTGGTTAACTCTTTCAGTTTGACCATCAGACTCCGAATGATCTGCTATACTCATACTCAGAGTAGTATCCAACTTTTTGAAGATTTCCCTCCAAAAATGACTGTTGAACTTTTTATCTCTATCCGACACTATATCTGCGGCGGGCGGGCAGGCCATATAGCTTGTAGAGATGTTCAATAAAGAGTCTTTCCAACTCTGGCGTTTTTACAGTTTTCTTCGTGGCAATAAACTTTGCCATTTTAGTTAACATGTCCACTACCACCCACACCGAGTCATTCCCTCGACTCATCTTGGGTAAACCGGTAATGAAATCCATGGAAATGCTTTCCCATTTCCCTTGAGGCATCTCCAGCGGATGGAGTAGTCCTCCAACCTTAAGGATGGAGTAGTCCTCCAACCTTAAGACGTTCATGTTTATTGACCTGGCACTTACTGCATTTCAGCACATAAGTCTGGATGTCCTTAAACAAACTAGGCCAATAAAACTGTCTTTTTACTAGTGCATAGGTCTTCTGAATCCCAGGATGACCCGCACTTGGACTATCATGACTTTCTTTAAGAATTTGGGCCCGAAAGTCACCAATAGTTGGTACACATATTCTACCCTTGTAGAGTAAGTACCCGTCGTCGTCAATGGAGTAATTAGCATATTTTTCCCCCCGACGAAGTTTATCACTCCCCTTTGAAGCCGTGGCAGTCAAAGGTGATGAAAGGCCTACGTCAGAGCTCTCTGGCTCCAAACTATACCCAAAAGACACGGCTAGTCTCTCCGAACTAACTCTCGCTTCCCTTCCCGTTGCACCTTCGGCCAGTCTCTCCGGACTAGCAATACGTGCCAACGAGGGAGGTGGTCGCGTCTGTGAAGAAGTGCGTACACGTATAGCACGCCAGACCTCTGTAAAGGATGGATCATGCTCACACAAACCACGTAGTGATTCCAAGAAATGATTCTTGAAGACTGTGAAACTAAGTTCATTAATCTGTGGCATGCGACTAAGTGCATCTGCCACCACATTATACTTACCTTTTTGGTAACATATCTGAAGGTCAAACTCCTGTAGAATCTCTGCCCACCGAGCTTTTCTACCCTTCAGTTCATTTTGACTTGAAAGCCATTTTAGACTTTCATGGTCCGTCCGGACCTCAAAAGTGGCACCATATAAATAGTGTCTCCACTTTTTCAGTGCATGAACTATCGCTAGTAACTCTCGCTCGTAAGCCGAGTAGTTACGTTGCACACGATCTAACTTTTTACTCTCAAATGCAATTGGGCATCCCCTTTGCATTAGTACGGCCCCAATGGCCTCATTACTAGCGTATGTTTCCAAAACAAACGGCTCATTTGAATCCACAATAGTCAAAACAGGTGCAGTTGCTACAGTCACCTTAAGCTTATCAAACCTTTTCTGTTGGGCTTCCCCCCAACTAATGTTTTTTGTTTTTGACCGTAACTGGTCAGTCAACGGGACTACGATCTTCGCATAATCCTTCACATACTGTCAGTAGAACCCCGACATGCCAAGAAAAATCTGCAGTTCCTCGAGATTCTTCGGCGCTGGCCATTTAAGAATAGCCTCTACTTTTTATGGCTCCATCCGCGTACCATTGGCGGATATAATATGGCCAAGATAGTGAATTTCTATTTCAAAAAATTCACATTTGCTCTTCTTCGCAAATAGTTTGTGCTCTCGCAACAACTCGAACACTAGACGCAAATGCTCTATGTGTTCTTTCTGTGTCTTACTGTACACAAGAATATCATCTAGGAAAACTACTACGAATTTTCCCAGATATGGACGTAAAATGCTGTCCATTAGCGTCATAAACGTCGCTGGAGCATTGGTTAGCCCAAATGGCATGACCAAAAACTCAAAATGCCCGAAACGGGTCCGAAATGCTGTATTCGCAACATCTTCTGCTTTTATTCTAACCTGATGATATCCAGATCTCAGGTCTATTTTTGTAAAGTATCTCAATCCATAGAGTTGATCAAACAACTCATCCATGCGTGGCATTGGATACTTGTTCTTAATCGTTATCTGATTAAGAGCCTTATAGTCTATGCACATCTGCATAGATCCGTCTTTCTTCTTTACCAGAAGAATAGGCGATGCCCACGGACTTGAACTAGGCCGAATGAAGCCTTTGTTCAAATATTCCGTCAATTGTTTTTCCACCTCTTGTGCCTCGGAGTGGCTTAATCTATAAGCAGGTTTGCTTATAGGTTTTGATCTTGGCATAACTTCGATGCCATGGTCTACTTCTCTAGATGGTGGTAAACCATCTGGTAAACCATCTCAGGAAAAACATCCTGAAATTCCTCTAGTAAATTCATTAAAGTATCTACGTACTTTTTCTTTAATTTCTCATTCACCTTGGATTTTTTCTTGTTTGAATCACATGCATGCCAAACAGAGTTTTCAAACAGTGGGTCTCGTCCAAGGTTATTTTGTTTTTCTTGTTTGTCTATGCAAACATCATTTATCGTTTCATCTACGAAAACAGAATTCAAAAGAGGGTAACAAGCATATACCTTTGCTATCTGGTCTCTGCGGACCGCTGTACACAGCTCCATGGAGAAAATAAGTGGTGTGGCAGGGACAGTACGGTCGCCCTGCAGGGTGATGACTCTACCTCCGTGCTCAAAACATAGCGTATTATGTAAGTAATTCCAAGCTAGACTAAGGCCCAAGCCATACAGCCACTCCCTGCCTAGATATACGTCTACTCTGGCTAAGTGCATGACCTAAAAGTCAAGCGGAGCCTCGTAGTCCTGCATAGATAATGGGACCCCCAATACTGCGGTATCCCATACCATTTTATCATATCCGTTGGCTAGGCCAACAGTATACTCATGATCACTCCGGGTCTCAGTTAATCCCAACTTCTTGACTAACGAGTAGTTCAAGAAGTTGTGGCTAGCTCCATCATCAATAAAAACTGTGATTCTACGGCCACCTATGGTGCCATACATGCGGACCTACAGTAGGCTGCCACATCGTTGGTGTCACTGAACAAGCGTGATGCTCATCACAATGACACACTGTCACCTCTCTGAACTCTGCGGAACTGAGAGGGAGTCTCTGCACTGTATGCAACTGCCTAGAAGATTTACCATCTTTTTTGGGCTCGTTGCCACTCGTGCTGGCTTTCGGCTTTGGACACTCAGCTTTCGTGTGCCCTACTTCATTGCAATTAAAGCAGTGATTTTTCTTTCGCGCTTTAATATACTGCTCTTTCTTTTGGATTTCAGTGTCTCTTTTCTTCCTGGATGGTCGCGGTTTTTTAGACCAATGACCACCCTGTCCTTCCTGGTCCGTCCTATCCTCTTGTTTCTCACTGCGAAACCCTTTTCTTTTAAGGCCTGACCTCCTCTTTTCACTACCCTCGGCCCTGCTACTAGAACCACCACACGCACTAACGGCGCTTGATGTCATCGAAGATCTGTGCATATTGAATTGCCTCTGCTAAGTCTTTAGGCTGTAGGGGTTCTACGTACTCAAGGTAATCATCTTTGAGCCTCTCTTAAAGCCTCGCAATGTCTGGAATGCATCGATTCCCTTTAGCTTGAGTACTATCTCCCTGTAGTTTAAGATGTACTGAGGAATTTCTTCTCCATCGAGCACTTGTCCCATAACTCCCAGCTTCTCTCTGCCTCATTAACAGGCAAAAATTCTTTTCGAAACATTGTTTCAAATTCCGTCCAAGTGGCAGGGCGAGTTGTCAAACTCATCCACCACTTGTACGCTTTGCCGGTTAATGAGAGGCTAGCCTCTACGGGCTGTATACGGCTAGGCTGCCTGTCTCGCAACACGTGCAAATCTGACCACTTCGCTAGAAACATATTGACTGAGTCCTTGTTTCTCTCCTTTTCCTCACCACCAAAACTAGGCGGCTTTAAGTCTTTCAACAACGACGAAGCTGTCGCTATGGACGGCCCCGCAGGCGCATCGACTTGTACTCCTGCAATTACTGGCGAGGCTATGCTCACCCATGCCGCAGGAGCTCAGCTACCACGAGGAGTCGGCGGAGTACTAGCCGAGGCGGCTGTCAGTGCATCTAACCGTGTGGAGATGCTCTATAGCATCGTGACTAAATCAGCCTGGACTTTACCCATAGTGTTCAATTTGGCATTAAGATATTTAAACAGTCCACTAGAGAGCTCCGTCTCTGTCAGGACATCAACAGGGTCTAATAGGTCATAGTCGTCGTTTCGTCATAATCCAAGCGGTCCTCCTCGGTCCCCTCGGCAACGTCAGTGTTCATGTCCTCTAGCTCATCGGCCAGAAAGGGGTCATCAGCCAATGCGGCCGCTGCGGGCTCGCTGGGTCCTAAGGCGGGGTCAATAGACGAGGAGGGCGCTGGGCAGATCACGCGTGATCGACGAGCACACTCCGGACCGAACAACGGTTGGGCGTGTATGGCCTGACAATTCGGTCGGGGTCAAACCCGCGACCGAGGACAAGAGACTGGAAAAACCTAGAGAAGTAGAAGGCGGTGGGGACACACTACGCCTAGTAAACATCTTTAATTCTTGCAAAAAAAAATAATGCGAGAACTCAAAAATTACTAAAAAAAACGATAATAAAATGAGCAGTGGTGGAGAGAAAATAGTCACCCTTTACGGTCGCCTGTCGATTTGTGTTGCGTTGCGAGCCTCTACAAGGACACTTTCGGGATGCTCCGATCCACGAGAAAAATGCCTGCAACTCATAACAAAATTAAAATGATCGAGAGGTGCCTTGCCGGGATTATTTCTTGCGGGGATTATCCTTCCTCCCCAGCCGAGAGAGAGCGTTTGTTTGAATTTTTTCATTTTTAATTTTATTAAAATTGAATAATAAAAATATATAAAAAAAGAAATGGTTTTTTTTCTTTTTTTTTTCTTCTTGCTGTCGCTGGTGCCTGCAGCGCTGGTGGTTGGCCGGTCGTGGCTGGCCGTTGTGGCTGCTTTGGCCGCCGTTGGCTCTGGCTGGCCACCGTTGGCTGGCCGACGCCGCCACCTGGCTAGCCGCTCATGGCTGGCCACCGCCGCCGCCTGGCTGGCTTGGCTGGCTGGCCTAGCTGGCTACGCAGGCCAGGTCGCATAGGCAAAGGCGCATATCGCAAATGCTCTTCAACTCCAGCCATTTCTAGCTTCTTCGACAACGGCGCTCACAACGGGGTAAACTCTTCGACGGCTCACGCAATGCTCTTCGACGGCGCAAAGGTCAGCAAAATAGTCACCCCCCCTCTACACACGTGGGTTTCGGGTGGCGCCCAGGGTGTTTTCGCCTCACACAGCAGCTCTTCGCTGACAATTTCAATGCAGTGGTCTTCGCCGTCCCACCCCCACGCACAGTCACTATGAAAAGGCAATAAATATGTTTGGCTACTAAAGTAGAAGAAGTCTCTACCTCAGAACCAAAAAGAAAAATGCCACTAATGACTCCAAAGAGGGAAAGATAAGCCAACTTATCCAAGCCAAAGTTGATGGGTACTAAAAGTAATGCTAATAGAGTAAGGAGGACTAGTAAATGAAAGAATGCACAAGTCAATCCTCCCAACAAAGAAAGAGGGACAACTAAAAGACACAAGCATTGGTGTGTGGAAAAGAAAAGTACAAGTGCTACCAATACCACCAACATGCAGAAATAATCTAGGAGGGTCTTGATAAACCAAATAGCCACCAAAGATAAGTAACATCACACTGACAAGGGTAAGTGCAAAGTTAAGGAGGAACTAACTATAGTTCCCATCAAATCCAACAACTAGTTTCATCCACTTGTTAGAAAAGGAGATGTGCAACTCAAGGAGGGAACTCAAGAATCTCCAATAGAATTATCTTTCTACAACCAGACAAAGAAGAGGATACTACAAGACTAGAGGGTGAAGGAAATCAAAGCTTAGAAAACTTCAGGGGAGGAAAATGACTAAGTTAAGTTTTTCCACCCATAAGTGGAAAAATACATAGGCCAAAGCTATCACAAGGACAAGGGAATCAATACATGGAGTCATGGAGATAAGATAATACAAAGTATTTGTGGCGTGAAAAACCAATAGATACTCCTCTCTCGTAAGTATCGTGAGTTTTTCATGCCTAGAAATATTATTTCCCCCATAAGCAACGGACATGAATCCCATAAGATATTAGGATCCCAAGACACATAAAATAACTTCAAAAGATGGAAACTCAAAAGATTTTTGACATGAAAAACCTGAATATACTCATGACCATGAGTATCTTGAGTTTTCGTGCACAAAAATGTTGGTCCAAAGGTAAAAGAAATCATGCACACTATTTCAAGTTGACCTTGGAATTCAAAAGCTAAGCTCAGAGTGAAAAAAATAAATAAACAATTTTTTGATGTGAAAAACTAGTAGGTATCCACGACCGTGAGTATCTTGAGTTTTTCACAGCCAAAAACATGCATCAAAAGGATTATTTGAGGTAATAAGGTGATTTTAGAGGGTGTGGGAAAGCTTTGCACATCCGGTCAAAGGAAAAATGTAATGAAAATCTTCTGGCTTGAAAATATCACTTTTGACAATCGTGAAAAACCTAGGTTTTCATAGTTCACGATCGTGAAAAACATTTTTCATGCATGAAAAGGATTGGCCACTAACCAATTGACACATGGCACCCACCCCAATTTATGAGCTAGATGCCTATATTTGTCACTCATTGCTAGTATTTAAAACTACATGCCCTTCTTTTTTAGCCCATGTTTTTCAAATTGCTCTTTGTTTTTACCTCTTGCAACTCCTCACTTCACCATTTCTTGTGCTTCTTCTTGCTTGACATTGATTCTCCAAATCGGTCTTTGCCCACTTCAAAGGTAGGGATTTTCTTTATGTCATGTGTCAAGTTTTGAAAACTGTGGATGATGTCCTTTTTCTCTCAATTTTCTATGTCCTCTGCCATCAAAAATCTATGTTATTTGCTTTCACATAGCTATCTGTCCACAATTTCTCCTCCCATGCCATCATGCCATGCTCTTATGTATTAAAGAAGAAACCCTAATAGAGTCAAACCATCTGTACATACACTTTAACCCTGAAAAACTGAATTTTATAATTTTGAACACACCCGAGTTCTACTCTGCACACCCATACTTAACTAGGATCATATGTGTGAAAAAGGGCTACAACATGAATAACCAGTCTAGTTTTTCACGCCAAATTGGTTTTTCATGCCAAATCAACCATTTAATATGACACAAAAAATGCCCTAAATGGACCATTAGTAGCCCCTAGAGCATATTCATGATTTTATATTGAGTTCAATATCTCTAATATTCATGTCAATTGACCCATCAAAAGGACTATCAAGAAAAGCCTTCTATCACCTCTAACAAATCTTACTAACTTCATCTTTCACTAACTTTTGTTAGTCATGTATTTCATGTGTGAAAAACTAGCTTGGTTTTCACGGCCAATGAATTTCTAACATTGCATGTGTTCTTAACTTCATCCCTCCATAGACATGACCAGTAACATACACCAAATCTTATTATTCTTGGCCTTCTTTTTTGCATGAATATCTCTTCATATATATGACCATGAAAAATTAGGCTAGTTTTGCACAACAAAATTATGCATAATTAACATGATTTCTACTAATTCCTATTTTCAAAGCTAATTAAAAACAAGAATTATGCATAACTAGCATGATTTCTACTAATTCTTGTTTTCAAAGCTAATTGAAAACATGAATTATGTATAACTAACATGATTTCTACTAATTCTAATTTTCAAAGCTAATTGATTCAACTTAAAACATTCTAAAAAATGGCTAACATTAATATTTTTAGGCGCGAATATCTTTGATACCCAAAACTAGATTGATTTTTCATGTCACCAAAAGTTTTCATAAATGGGTCCCATACACTCATATACCTATGAACTATCCTGACAAGGTTTTACTAAAATGGCTAACCATTTTATAGGCATGAACATCTTTCGATACTAGATTGGTCATGCCACCTATCCAAATCCAGTCTAGAATAGCCCAGAGTTTCTAAAAAGGTACACTACCATCTACTCATAACATTAACATAATAACTTTTAAAAAAAACACAAGGCATACAAGGCCCTACCATTTAGTGTTGACATAATTGGTTTCTAATGCTATAGAATGGGTCCTCCTACAAAGGAGTACGAGGATTTTGACTACAAGATAGCTCGCCCCCTACAAAGGAGTACCAAGATTTGGATTATACATCATCAAACCCAGAAGCTTCTACAGGTACTAGTGCTACCCCTATAAAGAGGAAAGGCAAGAAGAAGGTCTCCCAAGCTCATAAGTTAACCCATCTTGGCCCTTACTTATGGATTGTGATCAAGACCATAAGCAACACACGTAGATGCCCATGCCTAAGGGAAAAGTCTCTTTCTAGTACCACTGTTCAAAATGCCTACTTTTCTTATAGACAATAGCATTAAATGAGAAGTTAAAGGCTATTAGGTTGGACCAATACGTAGGGATGTTACCAAAAATCATCAATGCCCCACTCTACCAAATTCATCAAGTCATGAAAAGAGGACAAAGATTGGGGAGGTAACTATGCCAGATGGCAACATAAGGAGGGTGATGATTCAGGAGGATGACATCTACGAGGCAATGCAGCTACCCCTAGTAGCTACCCACACCCACCTCACCTAGTAGAAACAAAGGATCTACCATTCAACACCATGATGAAGGAGAAAGTATTCAATAACAATGGAGTAGAGTATACAAATGTCAAGGAAAAAGTCGATGAGTTGAGTGGTTATGCAGTGTCCATGATTATGTAGATCAAGCTAGTGTTGGACAAGTATAATAGAATTGACCTCCACAAACTCCAAAAGATTCATATGAACTTGAAAGATGATTGGGCATATTACTTGCATAATGAGCTTTATACTTATCTACCCCATCATTCAGAACAAAGTACTAAGGTGTTAACCCACATCACATGTACACCACTCTCTTTCACCATTTGGTCCCTTCACCAATCTTGACCAGTGTTTTTCACACACTAAGCGGAACCAAGGTGTGAACAGGGATCTTCCATAGAGTAAAGCTGGAGCATCTGGCAAAGTTTGGCCTGAAAGATGGCTATGCAACATCAGCACCATGGGCTTTGGTGCTGTGTTTATATCCTAGCACTGGATAGATAGCTGGGCAAGAGCTGTGCTGATGCTTTGTGGAAAATCCAGTGCCTTATGCACCCATACCTTGGTTTATTGTAAATGTTTCTCTCAATAAAGAAGTTCTTATGGGGGGATGACTGTTCTTGCTCAATGTTGTGTTTTTATATTGTAAGACTACAATGACCAATAGTTTTATGGAGCAGTAGACAGGGACTTATGGATTCACAAATTTTATCCTCAAAATTTAGAGTTGGTTTTATGTGCCCGAGTTCAGCACTCCTTCCATATGGATTATAAATCAAGCTAACAAGCAAGCTATGTGTGGAGCTATCTCTCAAGATATCTTATGCGTACGTTGATGCGATATTTCTTTTGGCTTCATCACAAACTTGGGAAAGAAAAGATGTGTACTTTGAATTTTACCAAGTTGATGCTTTTTGATGTATTTGGAATTTTGTACATGTTGAACTCCCTTGCTGACGCAAGGTGGAGAGTGTTTCTCATGTCTATCTTGAGATGTGTTTCAAGAAAGTTATTTTTCTGCAAGGCGTTTTGCTTGGAAACTGTTTTGATTCTGGAAAAGGCTTCTCTATAGTTTTGATGAATAGTCTATGGTTTTGGTCTTGTGTATTAGAGGCTTCCAGCAGTATGGGATGCTAGAATTATCGCCTACACAAGGATCTCATATGGGGAGTATTCTAGTGGTATGGGTCACTAGAATATGTCCCATATGCGGTTATAGAACTATGAATTATTTATTAGTAACATGGACTAGTTGATTCTAGACTATGAGTATACTATGGTTGTAGTGGATTTTTGAAATTTATAGATATCTCATGGATCGAGGATTTTTCTATGGATTTCTATTATTGGCCAAAATGCCTATAAAACTATTGGCGGCCGAGATTCCTGTAAAACTATATGTAGCAGATGTGTTTATGGAGCACCATGATATTTATGTATGTGACTCATTCTTATCTTATGTTATACTACACTCATGGAAGAGTTGATGAATGGTGACTCTGTCCAGTGAGAGGAGTTGGTGACTCCATCTAGTGAGAGGGGTTAGTGACTCTAATCTCTCACTACCTGAACTCATGGTCATGGGATCATGGAAGAGTGGTTACTCTGTCCAGTGAGTATTTCTTTCATGAAATCATGGAAGGGTTCACGACCCTGGTGAGTGATTTCGGGTTGGTGACCCTGTGAACTCATGCAAGAGTTGGTGACTCTAGTGAGCTCATATCGGACTCATGGAGGAAGGGTTGGTGACCCTGGGGCAAGAGTGAAGCCTCGTGGAAGGGATTCGCGACCCTAATGAATTTCAAGTTGGTGACCCAGTGAACTCATGCAAGAGTTGTGACTCTAGTGAGCTCAAATCGGACTCATGGTGGGAAGGGTTGGGGGTGACCCTGGTGAGTGAAGCCTCGTGGAAGGGGAAACCTTGGCAAGCATGTATGGTTTCATGGAAGGGTTGTTGCCCTAGTGAACCATTTGGCTTGGGCATGCATATGGATCATGGGGGTGGTGCCCTTATGCAGTCCCATGGCATGGCAAGATGTTTTGTGGCTATGTATTTTGCTTACTTTTCTTTTGTAGTTACTTAAAGCTACTTTATGAGTTTATGGATATTTTGGGACACAATTGGCTCTTGTGCCTATGTCTAGTTATTATCCAGCTTATGGATCTATGGATATTTGAGACATAGTTGGCTCTTATGCTTGTGTTTGATTATTATCAGAGTTGTTGACTCCGGAGATGAATACAGTTTGTTTCTTAATACGGTTGGCTCTTGTGGCTGTGTCTGACTTCGGATTGTGGATCTGGATTTATGGCTAAAACATTATGGATTAGTAGTGAATCTACTATTCTTTAAGGATATCTCAATGGTATCAGGTTTATGCAGTTGCGAACAATAGCTTTATAAGACGGAGGGGATGTCATCATTTGGTCCCTTCACCAGTCTTGAGCAGTGTTTCATAAACTGACCGAAACCAAGGTGTGAACGGAGATTTTCCATAAAAAAGCTGGAGAATTTGTTGCTGGAAAATTTTGGCCTTAAAGATGGCTATGCAGCATGAGCACCATGGAAAAGTGTGACTTATAGTGTTTAAAAGTTGGTGTTTTCACACATCATTAATGAAGGGCTAGACATATTATTATTTTGGGCATCTATAAATAGGTGGACAAAAGGAGCCACTATTTGAACTTGGCCCAACAAGCCAAGAAAAAGCTTAAAGTTGATATTTTGGGCTCAAACTTGGAGTACAGGCCACCAAGAAAAAGCATAAAGTTGATACTTTTGGGCAAGTTCACCTAATAGAATTTAGAAATAAAGGGAGGATCTCCCTTTGATGAAAATGGAAAAACCAAGGTGTGTTGATATATGTGATAGCCCATTGTGCATGTTGGTTAAGTGCCATACTCTATGCAGGATGGCAAAATAAAGTACCTTTTAGATGTACTTCATTTTCCTAATATTACAAAAAAAGGTGGTTTCTATTGGATAAATCGTTAAGGAGGGTTTGCAAAACAAGTGAGGTTCAATCCTCAAGGATGCTTTGTGGAAGACTTTAAAAATTAGTGCTACTTGGTTGCAAATTGGTTGCAAAGGATAACAAAAACGGGAGGATGTTTATTTTGGATACTAACATGCCTAAGCCGAAGGCCATGTTTGCGCATTACACAGGTGCCATCACAATTATTGACATATGGCATATGCATATTGGTGATGTGAATATACATTGGTTGAAGTCTATACAAGCCTAAAATATTATTGCAGGTTTGCCAAAGCTTAAGGTTGATGGTCTGCACAAAGTATATGAAGAATGCCAGCTTGTGGTGGTAAGTAGAAAAAAATAGGCTTTTTCTCATGAAAAGCACGTCAATGCAAGGCCATTGGAAGTTATACATTTTGATGTACAGGGACAAACCAAGACTACAACAATTACAGGTTGGAGGTACTATATTACATTCATTGATGATCACACTAAGAAAGTGTGGGTTTACTGCATGAAGGAGAAAAGTGAGGTGTTGTTGACTTTCTGATATTAAAATCCTTGGTTGAGAAGGAAGAAGGTATATGCATATCATATACCTAAGATTGGATGGTAGGGGAGAATATTTCTCCAATAAGTTTTGTGATTTCTTGAGAAAGTAGGAAACCAAAAGGCAATTTACATGTTGGTACACTCTGCAACAGAATGCACATTATAGAAGTAGCTCATGCCTTAATGTTTGAAAAGAATATGCCAGATTATTTTTGGACTAAAGTAGTAGTACTTGTTATTTATGAATAGCACCCCCACTACAAACGTTCAGTGGCATTCTATCTACAACAAATGTTTGACATTACTCACTTCCCGTTTACAAATTTGATGGCATCACCAAACAATGTTGGCATTCTATCCACAAAAATTTGACTGGTGTGAGTGGAATTCTATCTACAACAAATGTTTTACATTTCTCACTTCCCTTTTACAAATTTGATGACATCACCAAACAATGTTGGCCACCATAATCCTACTTGGAGAACCTTTGCCAAGTAGTTACCTTGCTGACAAAACAAGTCAACCAAGCAAGACATAAATGTGAAATCCTCTCCAAGCCACCATGCCACTCCTCTCCAGTAGGCTCTTTAGCCCCCCTGGTGATGCCTCTGGAAAATGGTGGTAAGCCACAACTGACTCCAAAGGTCACATATGTAGAGCCTCAAATAGTGGTTAACTCTCCAAGCAAAACATAGGAGGCACCATCCCTCGTCTATGTACCACAAAGAGTATCAAGGAAGCATCTATAAATTAAACCCAAAAAATGGTAAAATTGAAGATAATGCTACAAGTTTGCATTCAACAAAGATATCCAATCAATAGTGAGAAGAGATATCCAATCAATAGTTGTAACACTACCTCTGTCGTCTGAAAGCCCCCACTCTCATTGTAACCAAAGGGAGAGTGATGCATGGCAATTAATCCATTGCCAGATCTCTAGATATGATATACGGTAGTCCTGATCCACCTAACCGATAGTTGAGAGATGAAACCATGAGGAACACCTTCAAAAGGGAGGTCCAAAAACACAAAATTTGTTGCCCAAGTCACATACCTCCCCTTCCTAGCATACTCTTAACCCTGTGCTCGAAACCTCAACATATGCTCATGAATCTTTGTGTATGTTGTATTTTTCATCCCACCTGAAAAATTGAATAGCAATGTAGTCTCCAATAATAGTAAAACAATAGAAAGACACTTAGGCTTGTCTCACCAAGACAAACATCCCCAAGTGCATAGTCTAGCTAATACACAAAATTGGTTGTTCTCTTTGTAAATACCTTCCCACTATTGCCAACACTCCCTCCATTATCATAGTAATCCACAAGAAAAATATTCCAAATAAGAAATGTAGAAAAATAGGTCAAACACGCTATGAAAGAGTCAGAGATGGTGCTTACTATATGTAGGAATGTGGTATCCTCTAACACTTTGGCGTCATCGTCATCAGATGACTCTCTCTATCTGTGCTACTCTCCACATTGGCCACCACCACCTTAGAACCACAAAGATTGAGTCCATAGACACATAAAAAGTTCATTAAATAACAAATGCACAAGAGACAAGTGAGCTTTCATACCTCTCCCTCATGTAGCCTTTGCCCTCTCAACTACCTTAGGTTGGGCTCACATAACTTACGCATAAGGCTCCTTCTCTCTCTCCAATACTTGCTGACCCTTCTCTAGATCTATCCACCATGGATAGTTTCCTAATTCCCACTTTAATAATTCTTGCATAGGTGGAGGAAACATACTAGTAGTGACCTTGTTGGAAATTACTAACCACTGCTTTTCTCTTATTGGAATAGTGTGTATTTGACCCTTTTCTCTAAAAATGAACAAAATACTTGCATATATATATATATATATATATATATATATATATATATATATATATATATATTTAAGGCACACCCATTGCACCAATTTTTAATAATGAATATAGCTAACCAAGAAGACGATAAGATTCTATGCTTCACGTTCCAAAACAAATATCCACACAAGTTGTTACCTATAGACCACTCTCTTTGAGATACCATCATCTGAGTCAAGTAAAGCTTCTTAAAGAGACTTCACATCATCCCTATTTCCTTTTCTCAACCTTAACCTCTTCATAGTAGTTATAATGAGAAATCTTTTGAGACCACAACACCACCAGGAACATCTACAAAATCTTTAAGCACATGTTGTGCTCTATGAAGTATTTTTTCTAACATTACTTCTCTTCGAAGCCAACTACAAAACCAAAACATAGTTGTATAGTGTGTAGGAGGAGACATGTACATATGTCCAAGTTCTTACGTCCCAGCACGACAATGGCTAGGTTAGTCCAGAGTTGCTTAGGGAAGCGAATCCAGTTAGGGTTGAGAGACTTGAATTCACCGGTGATCTGAACTTTCACATTCACACCCTTCCCTGAGCTTCTAATCCCAGCTGAAGGCATCAACGAGATCTTTCTATTTCTTTTACCTACATACTCTAGGTTTCTACTGAACCTCTGAATTATTTCTTGACTTGTGCCTACCCGCCGTTTTGATATATTAAGGAAGGCATAAGCAAGAGATTTATAATAGGTTACCTAATGGACAACCAAAATGCAAAAGAAGACTATATTATTGTCTATAAGTATGGTCCCCCATTAGCAAGGTTATTGAACATGGATTTTGTGGCCTTATTGGCTTCTAGTAAAGATAACCAAACCACTACATTTTTTGACTCAATGGTTTAACTTCTTCAAATTAGCATTATCAGTAGCTATTTGCTCCCCATTTGAGTGCTCATACTTTTGACTACCAATCATCACCAAATTTTGGGTCAATAATAATGCTAAGAATCTACATCAAAACAACAAGATCATATACACATATAGAGATAAATAAGTATCCATACTACTAAGTTAGTAACCTCAACACATAATATACCATGCTATGAGAACAAAAGAATTCTAATTTCTTAATCAAGAAATACTATGAATTGAGTAAAAAGGTAGAGAATACATCTCTTTTACTTTACCATGTATATACCAAGTGAGCCCCAAACATTAGTAAAGATGAGAAGCATGCAATTGCTAGTAGAATGCAATGAAGAGAAAAAACTTACATTGTAGACTAGCTTTCCAAGGTATCTCTGTGTAAGAGGGTACCATGGCTCACTCCCTTTAGTGTAATTCTTTCTTATTTGTGCTATTAACTTTCTATATTTTTCACGTAGATCCTTCAAGTAATCCTCGTGGTTGTTGGCAGCAGTAGTACTATTTGCACAATTTACAAACTAATCTTGCAATGTGGTGCCAACCAAAGCATGTGTATTCAAGCTGGAAACAAAAACTAAAATTCTTATAAAAGAGGAGTGACATTAATCTTTGTGAGTAGAAATCTAACATGTTATGCTTGAGTGTAAGGTTTCTAGAAAAAAATTGCCAAAGTCTCCTTTGTTTTTTTAAACAAAATTTGAAAATTTTCTCATCCATTCATAGACATAATTTATATGGTCATCATAATTATAAACAACATCATCACCATTAACACTAATTCTTGAGAGTAGTAATTTAACATTTTATGCTTAAGTTTAAGTTTTCTCCATTTGGATAAAATTTATATGAAAAGAGCATCAATATGGATCCTTTGACAATCAATTTGAAAACCCTATCATCAAGATCATTATCATTATGATCATTGCCAATATCATAATCATTATCATCCTAGTTCCATAGACTTTCAAGAAGCACACTTAAGTCAGTGCATCTGGAGGGATTCCCTTAGCATTGTGACCACCATGTTGGTTGTGATAGTCATATGTTGTCAAAAAAATGGGCCAAGGGAGGCTGCACCACCACAAGATGGAAGGATGAGGTGTTTGGCAGCTGTACTTCAAGTTCCTAATGTAACAAAGACTTTGGCTTTTTTTTTGGGTAGATGGTTCAGAAGGATTTGCAGGTACAATTTAACCATAAGAGCTACTATGTGGAGGACTTTAACAACAAATGTTGTGAGTTAGTTACATAGGGACCATTCATACATGACCTTCCACATAAGAACTTAGGGGAATCATAAACCACAATATATATATAAATATGTATGTGTGTGTGTGTGTGTGTGTGTGTGTGTGTGTGTGTGTGTGTGTGTGTGTGTGTGTGTGTATACATATAGAGAGAGAGAGAGAAAGATATATTAAGCGTCTACTAAAGACCCAATGGGCCTATGAGACCAAAGTGGTACAATAATGTCCATGGCATATCTCATGTGAAAAGATGCAGGTGAGAAGAGAGCTTGAGCTCTTGCAAGCACACACACACTCACAAAACCCTAAAAGAGAACACACAAGGTGAGAGGGTGAAAATCTTCTTCTTCTTCACACAACACTCAACACACCATATAGAAACATGAATCCACTGGTAGATCTTCTATCTGAGATACTACCAGCCCAATCAGCATCCGTGTACCCATGTACACATATCTCCGTGTACCCATGTACACATATCTCTGTCCCAGTCTCATAGAATAGTCCACAATGCAAAGTAGACTTCATATACCTCAGTATGCGTCTCACTGCATCCAAATGCGATTTTCGTGGAACCTGCATAAACTGACTCACCAACCCAACAACATAGCTCAAATCTGGTCTGGTGATCGTCATGTAGATCCAACTGCCTACTATGCGCTTGTACATAGTAGGATCCTCCAAGATCTCTCCTGAATCTACACTCAACTTGCCATTCTGATCCAATGGCACAGAAATAGGCTTACAGCCTGTCATACCATACTTGGACAACATGTCCAAGCCATACTGCCTCTGCAGTAATCCAATACCATGTGGTGACTTAATCACCTCAATGCCCAAGAAATACCTGAGCTCCCCCAAATCCTTCATCTCAAACTTCTGTCTAAGCAAGATCTTTACATCAAAGATCTCTACATCATGGTCCCCCGTAATGATCAAGTCATCTACATAGATGACAACAAGCACAACCCCTCTATCACCATGTCTCATACAATGAGAAATCTACATTGGCTACATGAAAGCCAATAGTGACAAGATATTCAGAAATCTTGTCAGACCATGCTCTTGGTGCTTGCTTTAAGCCATACAAGGCTTTCTTCAACCTGCAAACATGCTCGAGGTGACCCACATCCTCATAACCAGGTGGCTGCAACATATACACCTCTTCTTGCAAATCCCCATGCAAGAATGCATTCTTTACATCCATCTGATGTAAAGACCATTGCTTTGACATAGCCACTGCTATCACAACTCTCACCGGTGCCATCTTGGCAACTGGGCTGAAAGTTTCCTCATAATCAATCCCATATGTCTGCACATATCCTTTGGCTACCAATCTAGCCTTGTACCTGTTTATGCTTCCATCACTGTTATGTTTAACTTTGTACACCCACTTGCATCCAATGGCTTTCTTGCCTTTAGGCAATTGCACTAAATCCCAAGTTTCATTTCCATATAGTGCATCCATCTCCTCATCCATAGCTTTCTCCCAGCACACATTTCTAATAGCCTCATCAATGCATGTGGGCTCTACAACCTGCACAACCTTTGCCATATATGCATAGTGATGTGCCACATAACCATCATATGTAAATCTCTGCACAGGGTTCTTCACTCTCCCTGATCTTCGCAGCTTTTCATTCATGGCTTCCATAGCCTTCTTTACACCAGGTGTTCTCATAGCTGGGATCCCAAGCTCCTCATCAAGGCTCATATCTGAGCCACTAGACTCTCCATCAACATGAGAATGCCCTGGAGAAATGTCAGGCATACCAAGGGGCTCAACCACTTTCTCTTTTCCTTTACGTGATGTAGTAATCATATTTGCAGGACTGGTATTATGATGCAGCCTGCCACTCCATGGTCTATCAACAGACCCACTAGATGAGGACTCTCCTGGTCCACTCAAAGACTGTGATTGCTGACCTGCATTCTGTGCAACCACACTTCCACTCACATCAGCCCCAACAGCTGCTTTTTCAGCAGCATACCAGCTGCTCATCTCATCAAAGACAACATCCCTGCTTACCCTCAACTCACGTGTAGCAAGGTTATAACACCTGTATCCCTTTTGCTCAAGGGAGTATCCAATAAACACACATTTTTCAGCTTTTGGATCCAACTTAGTTCTCAGCTCATCTGGCACATGCACATATGCAATGCATCCAAATACTTTCAGATGAGACAAATCTGGTTTTCTACCAGTAAACCTCTCCTCTGGAGTTACATCATGTATGGCTGCAGTTGGAGTCCTGTTCATGATGTATACTACTGTAGAAACAGCCTCAGCCCAATAGCAATGCGGCATATTTTTCTCTTCCATCAATGCTCGCGCAATCTCAGCAATGTGCCTGTTTTTCCGCTCAGCAACTCCATTTTGTTACGGAGTGTATCTGCATGTAAACTGTCTCCGAATACCATTCTTCTTCAAAAATTCAGAGAACTCATTGGAGAAGTATTCTCCCCCTCCATCTGACCTAGGCACTTGACATATTTCCTTGTTTGCTTTTCAACCAAAACTCTGAAATTCCAGTCTTTAAACTCTTTCACATCTGCAGCAGTCGGATTTATGTCTGGTATCTCCGGTGCCTCTTCATGCTCACCTTCTATGTAGTCCCAATAGCCTTTTCCCATCAGGAAATTCGTCAACCTGAACCTCCAAGCATGGAAGTTATTCTTATCAAGCTTCTCAGTCACAATCTGGGTTATCTCATCATTTGACATCTTGCCAAACACACAATTTTACCAGAACCTACACTCTGGTTTTTCTGCACAAACTGCTGTATTTTCTGCACAGCGGTACTGTAGTACTCTCAAATGTCACAACCAGTGACTTCAATGTGCATACATACACCCAATGGCAACTGTAGACCTCTTTGCAGCACCCACAGTGTCTGCACAGTCAATCTGTCTTCCTGCAGTTCTTAAAATAGAGTTGTGCAGAGAATCGATGACTTACCCGCAGTGCTCGAAATCGCCTGCTTTCTGAAAAACGGATGTCCACACGCGCCCGAAACGCGTTTTCGGCCCAGAAAACCTTGTCCGATAGGACTCCGATAGGACATTATAGTTGCCCTATAGCTTTACTCCCGCGAAGAAAGCTCCTCAATCAGAGATCGTTTTGCCGGTGCCTCCAGTAGAGCTCCCGACAAGGGTGTAGTCACCAACACAAATAGGGAAGAGTAGTTGAAGCACTTACCCTCGTACCGCTTCCTGTGGTTCTCTTGCTTGTAGCTCAGCCCTTAGCACGGACCAGGCTCTGATACCATGAAAAGATGCAGGGGGGAAGAGAGCTTGAGCTCTTGAAGCACACACACACACTCACAAAACCCTAATAGAGAACACACAAGGTGAGAAGCTGAAATCTTATTCTTCTCTACTCAATACTCAACACACCATATACAAGATAAGAGTACACATAATATGAAAGGTATTCAACCAATACATACACGGGTTCTCTATAATGTGAACCCGACTAAATGAGCTGGCGCTATAACTATGCCAGTCTCTTAACCTTTTAGCCATCTCTACCTCACTTGAGTAGCATGGATTGAGACAAGTGTTGTGCCTTAGAGGGACATACGGAGCATGGTGGATTGCATCACTGCTAAGTGTGAAGACCATTGTTTGGATACATGGATTCAAGCGGCTCCATAGACCCCAATAAGAATGCCCATTTAATTGGGCAAGATGGAGGATTCCCCGATGGGTCTCATTTATAAACAAGAGGTTGGGGCTTGGGGCTCTCAGTGGAATGGGGCACCCCAAGGCATGAATGGGCTAGATAAGGCATTGAGGTAGGAAGCTTTTTGTCAATGGCATGACAAGTGATCTTTATGAGCATGTGTACACAATGTACCTTGCTTGCTGTTGTTGAGTTCTTACAAGATCTCTGGAGCTTAATGTAAAGGCTTTGGCCTACTTGATCAATTGGCCAGAAAGAATCTTAGTGTGAGGATGTTGAGGGACACCCAGTCGAGGCCTTTGGTGAGTGAGGAAGGTAAGCACACTAGCCGGTGGTACCCATTTTGGGATGACCAAGTCGTCAAATTTAAACCCATTGGAATTAAGGCTCTCGTTTGTTTATTAGGTGTCAACCTCAATCATGGTTCCCTTCCCAATGTGGAACTTCAATGCATGGACTAGAGTTGTAGGGCTCTATGCATGAGATCCTTGGTGGAGCAGGATTCAGAGTGACCTAGATACGTCAACCTCCCACCAACAATGAATTGTTTGTATTGTGGTAGGACTCAATGTAATGGGAGGGTAAGAGGGAGATTTGGGCAGCATGGAGATAGGTTGGGCAGCATGGAGATAGGTTGAGGAAGGCCGTGAGGTTGACGTTGTCAAGGAAAGGGGCTACTTTGGGTAGCATGGAGATAGGTTGAGGAAGGCCGCGAGGTTGACGTTGTCAAGGAAAGGGGCTACTTTAGGTAATTAGAATATGGTGTGGCATTCAATCGATAGGTGACCCCAAAAAGATTGCTGAGAGGGGTTTTAACATGGGCTTGGGAGTAGGAAACCTTGGATGGTGTGCGAAGCATTTCTAGGTCAAGGGAGCGAGTTGTCCTAAATGGAAAGAGACAACTCGATGAATAGATCTAGGAGATATAGAGGCTTCTTTATGGGCTCGCCGCCCGCAAACGAAGGGGTGATAATAACTTTTTTTATTAATTAATTAATCAATCAATCAATTAATTAACTAATTATAATTTTTTTATTTTTTATTTTTATATTAAATTAGTGATATATACATATATGTGTGTGTGTTGCTTGTTTAAAACGTATATAATATCCATATATGAATAGACAAAACTATTCCATGAAGCCATACCATCTTAATTTAAAGAAATTTTATACATGAAACAAGTTCAACTATGAGTCATGTACAATCTAGGGTCAATGATGACAAGTTGCATCTAGTGGAAATAAAATTAAAAGAGCAAGGGAAGCTTGTTTGAAATTAAGCATGCAAGAGAAGAGAAGGTAGGTCATGTTACCTGCATCCATACAAATAGACAAAAGAATTTTTTTAGCATAAATGCATATTACAGATGTCACCCTATCTATGCAAGTTAAAAACAAAAAAGCCTAACCAAGCTAAATTATGAAAGTCCAAGTAGCACTTAACACTGCACGTATTGATACATCAAGTTGTTATGTGTTTATCCAACAATCACCATTAAATTTATTTATGTTCATTAATATCTTACAAATCTTATGAATTTTTTATGAGCCATGTTGTGTCTTTTTCAATCTTGAAATCTTGCTTCAAACATAGAAGGAGGACCTGAACATAACCAGATAAAATAGGTGAAAGGGGAGTGTACTTCCTCTCATTAAGAGTAGACCAAGTGAGCTAAAGATAGCAAAGTATTCATTGCTATGTAACTAGCAAACCAGCATACGATTTTTAAGAAACAACACCCCTAGAGCTAAAACCTGTAGGTTTCAATAAGATGTTACTATTTGAAACAGACTCTCAAAACTCAGTAAGACTATAAAAATCTCAATAAGACTATAAAAACACTTATGAGTGAAGATCTAGAGTATATTAAGTCAGATAGCATCAGCTGAGAGTCATTTGTGTCTGACAGGGTCGAGTGAGTGTCAAAACCGTCACTTGAGGGTGTGAAAGAATAGAGTCGGTCTTTTTGGGTTGAGAGGAATCTATTTTGGGTTGAGAGGAATCTATTTTGGGTCTATTTTAATAGTCTAAAGTCAGTCTAAGTCAGTAAAACAGTTTGTGTGCTGAAGGATATCTAACAATAGAGTCAGCTAGAAGATAGTTGATGTTGGTTTAGGGGTTATAAGAGTGAATCTTTGTGAGATTCAAGGTTTTGGAAGGTTTTTAAGCCTTAGAGGATACATAAGTAGAAAGATATAAGTAATCAAATGAACCAGATATAAGTAATCAAATGAACCAAATATAGGACTCATAGCTAAAGGTCAACTAAAGTGAGGTAAGAGACTATAGTGTTTTATCTTTCTAGGATCTGAAGTGTTTGAAGCTATGTGAGTGTCAAAGAACACAAAGGTAAGAAGATCTGAATTAGCTGAGTCAACAAAATCAGTTTAGTCTGCAGACCTGAGTCAAATAAGAGTCAATATAGAGGACAACTGACATATTCAGTAGGGTCCTAGAGCTAGAGATTTGAGGATTGAAGATTGTTGGTTCTTGAGGAAAATCTGAGTGTTTGGAGGACAAGAATCTAACAGAGGTCAGCAGCAGTTGTAAAGCCTAGGCTTTACCTTGGTACTTCTTAGATACTTTTGAACATTTGTCTTTTTACCTAAGATTTCAGGAGATGTCATTTTGGGCTTTATTTTGAGATGTAATCTTTTGGATCATGCATTATGCAAAGCAAGTAACTGAAACCTTGGTGTTCACGTTGATGTTCTCTGTGTTTCTGTGTTTTTGTGTTTTTCCTACGATTTCAAAATTCTATCCCTGTAATGTTATAATGTTGGGTTCTGTGTTATGTGATGGAGATAGGTAGTCTCTTTTTGAAATGATGATGATGATGTGTGGGGAGTGTTTAAAGCCTATTCTCTGTAATTTCATATTTCTGGTGTAGTATTTGTTTGGGGCTTTGTTTAGCCTTAACACTTTTGGCGATCCTGTTGTTTCGCATGCCCAATTGCTTTATTTATGGCAAAGATGCAGGGCTGTGAAGAGTTCTTCCTTTGTTGAGGAGAAGATGGACAGATGGATTCAAGAATTTGGGAATTGGATGATGAAAGACAAGGAATTTGAGGCCTATGTAGAGAGATGTATATGTGGGGTCTTAACGCAGCCACAGTTCATATCAACCAGTTTTAGGTAGTTTTGGATAGTTGTAACTTGTTTTGAAACTTTTAGACAAATCAATCTATTTTCAAGCAGTTTTAGGCAGTTTCAGGCAAATCAACTTATTCTAGGCAGTTTCAAGAAAAATGGACAGTTTCAAGAAAAACAGGTAGTTTCTGTAAAAATGAGCAGTTTCAAGTAAGACAAGCAATTTTAAGCAAATTAGAATATGAAAAGTCAATTAGATCAAGAAAAGTAGATCAAATCAGGTTTTGATTAGAGATGATTGAAGAGGACTCAATTTAAGGTGTTGGAAATCATCTCATACCTCTATCTTTTCACTAATTAGAGATCAGATAATTGCTTACTCATCTCTAATATGCATAATCTGTTTTGTACATTTTTGTAGAATCAAAATCTCTCTAAATGACTTGTTTGGGCAACCTAGTGTCAGATTTGTTGTGGATCTTGGTATAGCACCAAGCTCTCTATCTCAAAGATGCACTTGGCCTTGCATTAGCATGGTGTGTCTTTGCAGGGGCCTATTCTTTTCATTTAGCTTGATTTCTGAAAATGGAAAAAAAGAAGAAGAAGAAGAAGTGCTCAATTTGTTTGAAACATGATCACTACACAAATGAGTGTCCCTACATGTGTGAGGAGTGTTGCATGGGGGATAAATGCAAGTACTATTGCATGGTTGATCGGTGTGAGGAGTTGCATGGTTGATCTATGTGAGGAGTTGCATAAAATTGTGAAGAGGTTGCATAGTGCATCATCTCATAGCAAGATGGAGAGAGCTAGGGAGAAGTTAGAGAAGTTTGAGGATTTTCTTGAGGAGGCATATGAGTGGCATGATGATCATGAGGGGAAGGGACATAATTCTTGTTCTAGTAAGAAGAGGATTTCCATGTTGCAAAAAGCATGTGAGAGATTGAGTGAGAAGTATGAAGATGAGTTTCAGGAGGAGAGTGACGATGATGATGAATGGAGTGTACCTAATTGGATGCCGGTGATTGAGGTTAAGGAGGTGAGAGAGGAGGAGAGCCATAAGAGCCAAAAACCATCCGCAAGTACCCCTAATCCAACATCAGAGCTACCTTTGGTCACCCATAAAAATAGGAAAAGTAATCAGAGAGATCAAGGAGTGGAAGAGGGTGAAGGCAAGAAGAGCCAAGAAGAGCCAAGAAGAAGCCCCAAAAACCCCTAGATTAAACTCAGATGTAGATTTTGCAGATCATCCATTGATCAAAATAATGGTCTTTGCAAGATATAGAAATATTTGCTTTTCCAATGATGCATTAAAGCATGAACCAAAACCTCATGATGTTCTTGATGTTGAGCATGATGATGTGGTTGTGCATAATAAGTATGTTTGTGAGGAGGAGGATGTGATTGAGGAGTTTTTGATTGCTCTTGAAGAGAAAAATGATGTTTTTGCACATGAAGTTTGCATGTTTTATGATGATAAGATGCATGAGGGTAAGGTAAATGTCCATCCCCATGTGGTGAAAGAGAAACCAAAATGTCTTCAACACTCAAAAACCATCCAAGAAGATGGAGAACCAAATTTTACAATTTTAGGAAAAATTATATCAAAGCTTCTCATACATTCAAAAGCAGGCCAACTAGATCAAGAAATAATCAAATTCAACAAAGAAGAAAACAAAGTCAATGAAGAAATAGTGAAAACTAGAAAGGAATCAGTAAACGACTGTCCCAACACCCAAATTAGCCATAAGACGTCTAAGCCACACACACTCAACTGTAGTAAAAGCTACCTTGTACTCAGCTTCATAGCTGAAAGTCGCCACTATAGGCTACGTCTTGCTGAGCCATGATATATATGAATCACCAAGGCAAAATCAAAACCCACTAGTGGACACTCGTGTGTCATAACATCCAACCCAATCTGAATCACTAAAAGCATGCAGTTGTGACTCACCCCCTTTTGGATAAAACAATCCAAAATACTGAGTGCCCTGTAGATAGCGAAAAACCCACTTAATAGCCTACCAATGCTTCATGCCTGGGCTATGCATAAATCTACTCAACTGTGAGACTACATACTGTATATCTAGCCTCATGTTGCATACATAAAGAAGGGATCCAACAGCCTGCTGATACAAACTAGCATCAAAAGAGTCTTCTGTATCTTGAAGACTAAGTCGAGTACCTGCCTCCATAGGTGTAGCCACAGGTTTACAGTCTTCAAGATTAAACCTCTTCAATAGATTCTGTATATATTTAGGCTGCAGCATAACAATGCCATCATTGTGCTGCATAAACTGAATCCCCAAATAGTAATGCAACGGCTCCAAATCTGATATCTCAAACGATGATTGTAAATTAGCGTTAAATACTAAAATCTGATCTATATCGGGTCCTATGAGTAGCATGTCATCAATGTATAGAACGATGACCAAAAATATATCCTTACTCCTCTTCACATAGAGGGTACTCTCTGTTGGACTATTGTAAAAATCATTTGCAACCAAGTATGTATGAATCTTCTCATACCATGCTCTAGGAGCCTGCTTAAGGCCATAAAGAGCCTTTTTCAACTTGCATACTTTAGACTCTCCTCCTTTCACAACAAACCCAGGAGGCTGCAATACATACACCTCCTCATGTAAATCACCATTTAAGAATGCAGTCTTAATGTCCAACTGATGTACATTCCACCCATGATGTACTACCAAAGCAATGAGACACCTAATGGTAGTCATACGAGATGTGGGTGCAAAGGTCTCATCATAATCAATGTCCTTTTGCTGGGGGCATACTCCTTTTCAACAAGTCTGGCCTTGTAGCGATCAATGCTACCATCTACTTTGCGTTTTAACTTGTAAACCCACTTAGTACCAATGGCCTTCTTGCCATGAGGTAGATCTGTCAAATACCAAGTGTCATTCTTGAGTATAGAGTTATACTCATCCTGCAAAGCATGCATCCAACGATCATCATCTTGTGCTTCCTCAAAGGAAACATGTTCCTCCTCATTACATAAAGTAGAAATGAGAACACGATCCACATGAGAATAATCTACATGATGAGAACCTGCACGAATTCTGCTAGGTAAAGGAGCTGCCATCTTACTATCCCTCAATGTCTGCACAAGCCATTTTGGCATACACCTAGATTCTTCTATGGCTGCTCTCTCCTCATCCACTACATCATCAATAATTGCCTCATCAAAAGGCTGATTTGCAGGCTAATTTTGCACCTACAAAGGCTGAATTTCAGCACTTGGTTGAGCATTCAATTGCTCTACATATGGCTGCCCTCCATTAAACACAAAGGTAGGAGCGAATTAAACATGTCCTATAAGCATACATTCTGCTGTTTTTTGCATGAAAGCATGGGATGAACTGAGTTTTCGACAAAAACAACATCTCTACTTACCAAAATCCACTTTGAAGCTAGATGGTAGAGTCTATATCCCTCTTGTTTTATAAACTGTATCCCACAAATATACATTTAACTGCCTTATCCTATCAAGCTTATTGTGTTGTTGCTCAGGCATGCAAATGAGCCACAGAAGGCTTCCTACCATGCCAAGCTTCATAAGGAGTTTTAGACTACAAGGCCTTGGTAGGGCATTTGTTAACAACACATAGTTTGCGCACGTAGTTGCCTCTAACCGAAAACCATGAGGTAAATCTTGGTCTTTCACCATACATCGTGCCATCTCCATGAGAGACCTGTTCTTCTTCTCAGCCACACCATTTTGTTGAGGTGTGTATGGCATTGTACATTGATGCCTTATGCCTTTTCCAACCATATATGCATGAAATTCCTTAGACATATACTCCCCCCCTTAATCTGAACAAAGGGTGCCAACTTTACATTCACATGCATTTTCAGCCATGGATACGAAGTGCGTAAAGCACATAAAAACCTCTAACTTCTGCTTTAATGGATACACCCAGCTATATTTGGAGTAATCATCATAAAAGTGTTAAAGCAGAGATATCCCCCAATAGATGGTGTCCTCATAGGACCACATACATCACTATGTATAAGCTGTAATTTCTTAACAGCTCTCACAGATCCATCCTTTGGAAATGATGCTCGATGCATTTTACCAAGAATACACCCCTCACATACATGTTTAGTAGGGGTCTCAATAATACACATGGATGCTTTTATTGTGGTAAGCCTGGACATGTGCATGCAGATTGTTATAAGAAGCAGGCTGACATGCAAAATGAAAAATTGCAGCAAAACAACTATGCATCCTCGAGCAGAAACAATGAGGATAATGAAAGGTTTTTTGTTATGCAGCATGTTCGTAAATGCCATGTCTGAAAATGTTGAAGCAGCATATAAAGATGATGTATGGTACATTGATTCAGGTGCTTTGAACCACATGACAAGTCATGGGGAGTGGTTCAAGGAGATGAAAAACCTTGAAAGACCAGGTTTTATGGAAACAGGGGATGACACTGCTCATCCAATTTCCCATGTTGGAGATGTGCCATTGTTTATATGTAGGATGGCAAAGTGAAGTACCTTGCAGATGTACTTCATGTTCCGAACATAACAAAGAATCTGATTTCAGTTAGCCAAATGATTGAGCAGGGTTTGCAGGTTTGGTTTAACCCTGATGGTTGTTATGTTGAAGACTTTAAAGAATGGTGTAGGTTGGTTGCAAAAGGCAACAAAGTGGGCAGAATGTTTACATTGAATGTAAACATGCCTGAAATGAGTGCTGTGATGTTTGCAAATGGTTCAAGAATTGTTGCAGACACAGACATTTGGGATAAAAGAATTGGACATGTGAATGTGCAAAGAATGAAACTATGCAGACTAAAGGAATTGTGACAGGGCTGCCAAAGTTTAAAGTTGAAGGTATGCAGAAAATATGTGAAGCATGCCAATTTGGAAAGCAAACAAAGTATGTATTTCCATGTGAAAGAAATGTGAGCACAAATGCACTAGATGTTGTGCATTCAGATGTATGGGGTCCTACGAAGACCATGTCTATGGGAGGCTGCAGGTATTATGTGACATTTATTGATGACCACACAAGGAAAGTGTGGGTATACTTCATGAAGGAGAAGAGTGAGGTGTTCACTCATTTTCAGAATTTCAGAGTTATGTTTGAAAAGAAAACAGGAAAATATGTAAAGTGCCTAAGGTCAGATGGAGGGGGAGAGTACTTCTCCAATGAGTTCTCTGATTTTTTGAAGAAGAATGGTATTCAGAGACAGTTTACATGTAGATACACTCCGCAGCAAAATGGAGTTGGTGAGCGAAAAAATAGGCACATTATTGAGATTGCACGAGCATTGATGGGAGATAAGAATATGCCGCATAGCTATAGGGTTAAGGCTATTTCTACAACAGTTTACATCATGAACAGGACTCCAACTGCAGCCATACATGATGTAACTCCAGAGAAAAGGTTTAGTGGGGCAGAAAACCTAATTTGTCTCATCTGAAAGTCTTTGGTGGATGCATTGCATATGTGCATGTGCCAGATGAGCTGAGAACTAAGCTGGGAGCTAACATGGCCAACTTACATCCATGCTGACCTTGGGTACTATATATAGACTAGTTTGGTAGCCTTAGTTTATCCTTGTTTGCGGGCTTCTAGTTCTTATCATCTTCCCAAAAATCTTTGTTTTTTGACCTGTTTGGAGGTGTCCTTTGTGCATGTTCCCTCTCTTTGGCTGCTTTGTGTACCATCTATGCCTTCCCTTTCAAGACCCTCCTCCCTCTGTACAGCATCCTCCGACTCTTGTCCTTCATTCTCCTCCTCATAAGTGGTCCCATGGTCGCTATCATCATTATAAAGCCTGACGTCAATGTCTCCCTCCACTGGTCTCTCCAGAGGTCCCATTCCATGGGTTGCAACATAGGTAGTCTTAACATAATTGGCTCCTTCTTCATCTCTTTCTAAAGTCACGTTTCCAGCCTCTTCAAAAAGACCCCTTCAAGCTAGAGCCGAGGTTGCAGGTCTCTCCTCACCTATGGTTCCACGATTTTTGACCTGCACAATAGATTTACGTTTTTTACATCTTGGAAGAAGTTGAGATTCTCCCTGCATTTCACACACACTTGAAGATTGGTAGCAGAGATTGCAGAGTGGATATCTAGAGGATTTGTTGTCAATATTGTTTCCAGATGCAAGTCTCATTTTCGACAAATAGTATACTTGCACAATGGTTTCGTGTTCAAGATAATAACATTGTGCATTCATTCATAAATGGATAAAATAAACACAACAAATATCACCTCACTAACACTCGAGGCCACCAGTCATTGCCAACTACTATTTTTTTTAGAAAAATAACATCCCTTGATGCACAAATTTAATATCAGCCACCTCCCCAAATGAATGAAGTCAGACGACCACTCCGTTGTTCAATCCTACTGAGCAACGGATCATCTACATATCTTCCATCATTTTTCAAAACAATAGATCTCATAGAGTGCAAGGGGATTTCAATCAGCTACATTGTGTGCATCTAAATGTAAGTATCGAGCTCAAAAATTGTCTTCTTTACTATGCATGCTAGAAGTTGATTTTTTAATTCCTATTTCTGGTGGGTTTTTCACCAATCTAGATCTCTTGATTTTTTGGTGGGTTTTTTCTACTAGATTTTATGGCCAACGAAAAGCCAAAATTGCCAACCCACATGCCAATCTAGATCACCTCACAGACAGTCAGCATCTTTCTTTCATGCTCAGCGTGAAAGAAAGACGTCAACCTTTTTTTCTACTCACAGGCCGTTGGCATCTTTCCTTTCACACTAAGTGTGAAAGAAAGATGCCAACCTTTATTTCTCCTCACAGGCTGGTCGACATCTTTCTTTCACGCTCAGCATGAAAGAGAGATGTTGCTGAGCGTGAAAGAAAGATGTTGCTGAGCATGAAAGAAAGATGTCGACCTCTATTTCTCCAACAAGAAGGCCAACTTTGGAGATGCCAGAGGCTGCCACCAGCAATTTGGGGACGTCAAAGGCTGCCACCAGTGATTTGGGGTAGACATCTTTCTTTCACGCTCAGCGTGAAAAAAATTTACCTCCCGAATCAACCCCTCCCAATAATTTTCAGAGGCTTGTCTACTAATATTTATGTTTTTCAGAGATGTATTCTTCCTACATAACTAGAACTTACTGTATGATTAAAAACCCAAAATTTTCACCGAATTCTCAGGAGCCAAAAATTTGTGTTAGCAAACTTTCCACAGAATTTGAGAGATGTACCTTTTGTTTGCATGGTTGCTTGTGGAATGGAGACCACTTCCCTATGGGGGACTTCATGGTTAAGCACGCGTTCAAGAATCCCTAATTCAGCAGAGGTTGCCCTAAAAAGAAAAAGTCACGTTCAAAAATCAGAAACCACGATAATACACCTAATATATCAATAAAGGAGGTAAAAAAGTAGATGTGGAAAATTCCTAAACAGGAAAAATGGAAAAAATAAGTCGGCGCTTTAAAATATAAGTTGACTCTTGATTTTCAGTGGAGAGGCAATGTGATAACCGCGATTCACACAACAAAAAACCTGATTTGTCTCATCTGAAAGTCTTTGGATGCATTGCATATGTGCATGTGTCAGATGAGCTGAGAACTAAGTTGGATCCAAAAGCTGAAAAATGTGTGTTTATTGGATATTCCCTTGAGCAAAAGGGATATAGGTGTTATAACCCTGCTACACGTGAGTTGAGGGTAAGCAGGGATGTTGTTTTTGATGAGATGAGCAGCTGGTATGCTATTGAAAAAGAAGCTGTTGGGGTTGATGTGAGTGGAAATGTGGTTGCACAGAATGTAAGTCTGCAATCACAGTCTTTGAGTGGACCAGGAGAGTCCTCATCTAGTGGTTCAATTGATACACATGGAATGGCAGGCTGCATCATAATACCAGTCCTGCAAATGTGATTAGTACATCACATAAAGGCAAAGAGAAAGTGGTTGAGCCCCTTAGTATGCGTAACAATTTTGCAGGGCATTCTCATGTTGATGGAGTGTCTAGTGGCTCAGAGATGAGCCTTGATGAGGATCTTGTGATACCAGCTATAAGAACACCTGGTGTAAAGAAGGCTATGGAAGCCATGAATGCAAAGCTGTGAAGATCTGGGAGAGTGAAGAATCCTGTATAGAGGTTTACCTATGATGGTTATGTGGAGAAAGCTATGGATGAGGAGATGGATGCACTATATGGAAATGAAACTTGGGATTTAGTGCAATTGCCTAAAGGCAAGAAAGCCATTGGATGCAAGTGGGTGTACAAAGTAAAACATAACAGTGATGGAAGCATAAGCAGGTACAAGGCAAGATTGGTAGCCAAAGGATATACGCAGACATATAGCATTGATTATGAGGAAACTTTCAGCCAAGTTGCCAAGATGGCAACAGTGAGAGTTGTGATAGCAGTGGCTGCGTCAAAGCAATGGTCTTTACATCAGATGGATGTTAAGAATGCATTCTTGCATGGGGATTTGCAAGAAGAGGTGTATATGTTGCAGCCACCTGGTTATGAGGATGTGAGTCACCCCGAGCATGTTTGCAGGTGCCACCTGGTTATGAGGATGTGGGTCACCCCGAGCATGTTTGTAGGTTGAAGAAGGCCTTGTATGGCTTAAAACAAGCATCAAGAGCATGATCTGACAAGATTTCTGAATATCTTGACACTATTGGCTTTCATGTAGCCAATGCAGATTTCTCGCTGTATGTGAGACACACTAATAAAAGGGTTGTGCTTGTTGTCATCTATGTAGATGACCTGATCATTATGGGGGACCATGATGCAGAGATATTTGATGTAAAGATCTTGCTTAGACAGAAGTTTGAGATGAAGGATCTGGGGGAGCTCAGATACTTCTTGGGCATTGAGGTGATTAGGTCACCACACATGCGGTTCGACGATTTGAGTAGATAGGCCGGTGCGTGGGGAGTATGGCTAGATGTGGCTAGAAGGCTTTGGGCTAATGTTATAGCAAGAGGGAGATCAAGCCCCTCCACCAGCTGGGGGTACAAAGGCTATTGAAAAAAGAGCTAAAAACTTCATTATTTTCTAATCCTAATTAATTAAGTGATTAGCAAGATAATGAGCTCATAAATTTGATGGATTCTAAACTAGGCTCTGATACCATGTTAAATTTTCAGCAATGTGATGAGCTATGGTTGATCAAATGCAAGAATCAACATGATTAACAAAGAGATTAGACGATGATTAAGATGCAATTACTGAGCAATTATTGAGCAATTAACTGATAGCTTAATGTAGGCATGAATAATCAAAAACCAGCAAACTCTCATTAGGCCAATGCCTCAATTTATAGAGTTTACATCCAAGCATCTACTCCCCTGATCTCTCCTTGATTCACTCCACCTCTTTTGCTTGATTCTCTCCATCTCTTCCCAGAATATCTCCACACATCCTAAATCTTCTCATGCTACCCTTTATTCTCTCCCAGTAGATACCTCTCACCTTTTCATAGCTTCTCACTCGTTTATAGTTTCTCTTTTACAACCTCTTGCTAAGGTCTTGTTCCCGCACACACCCTATTTGAAAGATCCCTGCCCCCCTCCGCGCAACCAATTTCGGTGGTGCTAGTAGCGGAAGTAGCACTTCTTGCACATGGTAGAGCCTCTCACTCGGGGCCTCGCCCACGGATGTCCGGACAAGAGACTAATCCCTCGGTTCTTTCGAAACCAAACCCTAAAAAACTTCCCCACCCAGAAAGCACAGGCGATTCCTCCAGGATATTTTTATTCTAACATAGTCAAGAGCCTTAATTAAGCAAACTCATCCGACCGAACCAGTAAGTCACATGGTCAAATCAAGGAAGAAACTTGCACTTGGATCATAGAGACCAACGCTTTTTTTCTCATCGAGAGGCACAGCCGTTGATTCTTTTCAATAGAACAAGGACTGTCCGGGATTTACTTCTTCTATCGTACCATAATGGAATTGAGTCTCATTTTAGGGATCCATCAGTCCAGCCTAACCCCATCCACAGTCCCATGGGTTAGCAACCACTGTAGTGATAGAATCCATTTAGGAATTTGGTTATGTTTTGTCCCGGGTACCAGGGAAAAGAGTTACCAGCCCCCTAGCTGGCGCTTCATGCAAACTTCAAGATAGTCACACCACTTACATACCCAATATGAAATTTCCTGTTTCACAGATTCAGTTACTTTAAAACAATCTTTTAATGAAACCATAGTATCACTAATCATAATCCTCCAAAATATCCGATTGAATTCTCATTTCTAATCATCCCTTCTTCGGTTACGTATGGCATCATTGGCAACCAAAACGCTCACCACCTGTCCACTCAGGGGCCTTTTCAATAGTTCCTAGCTCATGGTACCCGAAAATATATTCACTTATAAAAATCTAGATGGACTCTCCATTGAAGATCAGCAAGATCAACCAACAGATCCATATAAAAGAGCCATAGACTCATCCGTTGGAGGACCAGCAAGGACAATCAACCAGATTCATGCTCGAGTTCAGAAAACAACTCTTACTCCTTGTTCCAATATCTTCCTCGACACACGCGTGGGTATCTTTGGCGACCCAGAGCCCGAGCACCATATGGTCAACACCCTCTAGGATCCTTCGCAGGTCACTTAGTGCTTCACTCATAGGCCGCTTCCTTGGTCCCTCATCCACCATACCGGAAGCTCACCATTTAAATCAAACTGAGGCTGGTCAAGACTTCGGCCGACCGTGCTATGCGAGACGTCCTCCGTTGACTCTCTGTCAGCTATTGCAACTTTATCACTTAGGTCTCCAGACCTCATTCACAAGACGGTCAAAAATGCTTCCCCAGCATTCTTGACATAAAATAGTCATTTAAAAACAGGTCATAATTACAGTTTCTATAACGAACTCTCGTCTTTCCACATTGTTCCACATCAATCCACATTACTTAATCCAAGTCCAATCATATGTATTCCCATCGTCCTTCATCCAATCACATCTTTCCACATTTATACTCATCACATCTCATCCACTTGCATCTACCCATATCCACATCTCATCACATCACATTCATTCACATCTCATCCATTCATATCTACCCCAATCCACATCACATCCATTTCGCCTCACATCTCATTCATTCACATCTATCTCGATTCACATCTATCCCAATTCACATCCCATCACATCTCATCCATTCACATCACATCTCATTCATTAGCAGGCTGATGAGGGTGGGTAGGGAGGTCGTGGAAGAAGAACTGGGGGTGGGTGAAGGAAATGAGCCCTTGGAAGAAGAAGAGAGGAAGAAAGGAGATGCTGGAGAATGGAAGCTTGGTGAGGATATAACCGTATGTGTTGCAAGAGAGAGGCGCGTCCAAAAAAATGTCATGCTATAGTGGAGGTTGAGCTGGACACTCCTGTAGTGGAGGTCGAGGAGCTGGAAGGGGTTCTGTGGGGGGATGTTGAGGAGGGGAAGCTCCATTATAGTTTCCATGAGGGGATCCACCTTCCTCTCTATGGCACTAGAGGACGAGGTAGATGGTGTCGGTGGAGGGCCGAGGCTATGTTGCTCTTGCCTTTGTGGTGCATCTAATTGGGCCTCCTTCTCAAGAAGTGTCTCCTCTGAGATTTCTTGGTATCATTGGAAATCGAGTTGTGTCTTGTTGAGTGCCTCTTCCACAATAGTAGCTCGATGCTGGGAATCTCTGGCAGCTTGGGCTAAGGAGAGCTCGTTGGGGGCCCTTTGTGCGGCTTCATGTGCTTGCTGGAGCTGTGAGATGGTGGAGATGGTGTCTTGGATCAGCTGTTGTTCCTTCTCATCAACCACTGTCTAGAGATGGAGGTTGTTGAGGTTAGTGGTCTACAAATCTTTTGCGTTCTGCCTCTCTTGAGCTTTTGCAGCAACATTTCCCGTTGTGCCATGGCTTCAACCTCTTGTTGGCGATAAATACAGTCTGACATTTGGGTGATGAGCTCACGGGCCATATGAGAGAAGCCTAGGGCAAAGTTTGGGGGCTGCCCCATGTGCCATATGTACACTCTCTACATTGGCCTCACTGGATCTGAAGCTACCTATTCTTTCCCAGCAAAGGGTCTCTAGCATGTTGAAACGAGAAGAGTGAGGAGAGGAGGCGCTCGCATCTGTGTAGTAAGGAGGCAAATTTGTTGAGGTTTCTAGGGGCAGGGTTTCATAAAGATTCTGGTCTAAGAAATCCTATTTCTGCCTCTCCTCCTCACATCAATAGACCCTTGCATCTTGATTCCTCAGCCTCCTTTTCCTTTGGGGTAGGGCCTTGGTTGGGGGTGGTGGGGAGATGGGTTCTTTGCCCCCGGGTTTTGGTTGATGGCACTTTGCGGGTGGTGGTTGTGGAGATTATGGGGGTGGAGACGTAGAAATGGGGACCGCATATGACCCACTGAGTTGGATGGTCCTGAGAAGCTCCTCCCACCCGTCGGCAGCATGGTAGAGCACTTTGGTTATTAGGAGTGTGGTTGTTGTGAGCTTTCCTTGAGGGTTTGAGCAGACTACATGTAATTCCTTGTGTAGATATTTGGCCCAATTCACAGGCGTCCCTTGGTGTAGTTAAGGTAGACATGTTGCAGTGACTTAACCTGTCAGTCCATCTTGTGGTCAAAAGAAATTGAAGTTCCCTTGCTAGCATCACCAAATCCTCCTTGGTGATATTAGCCCATTCTACTCCATCTTTTGTTGTGGTTTCTCTGTAAGTGCCTTTGGTCAACTTTGGGGCGTTGGTTAGCCGCACATAAGGTTGGTCAAGTCAGGGGAGCTTGAGGGCGTCTTTGATGAGGTCTATGCTTAATTGCATTGTCTACCTCTACTCCCCCTCATTGTCAAGCACCTCTCCTGTTTGCTGGTTGGCATCATAGGTCTCTCTAAAATATGAGAAATTATAAAGGTCTGGCCTGTTAAGAAATAGGGTTGGCAACTCAGGCACCATATCATGCCTTTAAGGGCGTAACAAACTGCCATAATTCAGATGGCCAAATTATGCATGCCAAATTCTACATCACTCATAGCACAAGTCTTAGAGACTGAGCAAGCATCATGCTGTAACTTCTTAAATACATCCATCTTGTATAGGCCATGAAACAAGGTACCTAAGGCAATGATATAATAACCATCATTTCTATCTTGAACCGTACATGTGTCATCCACAAATTTCACTGTCAAGCCTGATAAGGCTAAGGCTGAAACTGACAGCAAGTTCTTCTTAATGCCTGGCACATATAAAACTTTAGAAAGAGTAAATGCGCCCCCATTTGCAACAGTGAGAGCGTAACTCTACCAAATCCTTTGACAGGATATGAGGAACCATTTTCACATGTGACGGTTCTTGCACTTGGGACAGATTCTAGAGATGAGAACAAATTTTTTTGTGAAGTAATGTGCTTACTAGCACCACTGTCAAAGTACCAAGCATCCGATTCTGCCCACTGACATGCATACATCATGAACAGAAGGATTATAACTGCAATGTATTGTCCATGCCCAATCATCTTAAGCAAAACTTACAAATTCCTTCTTCTCTGCACTTGGTGCAGATGCATCAGCCACCATAGCCATGCCCGATTCTTTCTTTTTCTCCTTCTCTAGGCTTTTCTTGCACTCATTTATGTAGTGCCCTAGTTTCCTGCAATAGTGATACTTGCCCTTCTTTTTAGGCTTATCACCTTCTTTCTCTACATCCTTACTTGAGGATTTTGATTTTGGCATATAGCCACCATTCGAAAAAGCTTTACCTTTGCCTTTCTGATTGGCAATAAAAGCTTTGTCACCAACTTGCATAACAAATTTGTTTTGCCTTGACTGCTCTTCTTGCAAGAGTACTGAAACCAGCTCATCAAATGTAAGGGCATTTGGATTTCCCTTCATCATAAGTCTAAGGGTAGAGGCAAAACTCTGATAAGAATCCGGCAATGCATTGAGAACTGTGGGCACCAATGTACTATGAGGATATATCTCATCTATACTAGTAAGCTGCTCCTTAAAATCGTTAATCTTGGTCAAGAAGCTGTCCATTAAGTCTCCCTCATTCATGTGCTCAGACTCCAACTGTTTGTGCAGATATGCAACACGTGCTTCATTGAACACCTGGTATAATGCAACAAGTGCATCCCATGCCTATTTTGAAGTCTTATATTACTGAATGTGAGGAATAATGCTTCCCTTCACAGAAAGTGCAAGAAATGCATGTGCGTGTGCATCTCTTCCATCCCATCTCGTTTGAGCAGCAGTGGGACGTACTGGTGGTGCATGTAGAGGAGCCACATCTATATCAGATTCTACTTCAAATGTACCTGCAGCACCTAGTTCCACTGGTAGTTGTGAAACAAGACGAGTTTCATTATTACCACTAAAACCACATTCCAAAGGCCTTTAGCAACTAGTATATGCCTCATCATATAGGACCACAATGGGTAGTTAGTCTCATCAAGTTTGTCCTCGGCCGACATGTTAAATACATCACTACTGCCAGCCATGACTTTCTACCAAATGCAAAATCTTTCAACACACTGCAAGTACTCCTTCACTATTCACTGAATGCAACCTTGGATGGCTGAACTGACTGAATCACCTGCAAAGTGTATGAAAAATAACACAGAGTGGAAAATAGAGTGTTACTGTGAAAGTATGATGGTCGATGTTGTTGAAGACACTATAGATGCTGCTGCACACCAAATCTTTGCCGCTACACAGCCCAAACACCCAAAACCAAGCAGAACCAATCCGAAATGACACCTCTCCAGAATGTCTGCAAAAACCTTGCGGTGCCAAAACGTGCCCGAATTGCATCGCGGACCCCAAAAATGTTGTATACTTTGTAAACAACACACTACAGTATATATCTTCTTCTCCTAAGAGGGTATCTCAATCGGAGATAGAAAAACAGGGTCGTGTGAGAGGGAGGGAGGCAGACTACTAGATCAAGTGTCAAGGAAGCTAGCTCTAATATTAATTGTTGGAATTAGGGTTAGGGTTGCAACAATGTACACACACAAGATAGAGAAGCTTTAGAGCACACAAACTCACTAGATTAGAATGAACAAATGTGTGCTAGATACAAAAGATAAGTACACAGCCCAAAATGAGTAAATAAGAGGGTGTACATACACACGGGGAAAAAACCTCCTAGTGAGGGAAAAAGTGCCTCGGCGGTCCTAAGTGTGTTCACACCATCACTATCATATAATGCTACATGGACTGTATCAGTAGAGATTCAGAGGATAGTTGTAAATCTGTTGTGTGCCCTGGACTAGGCAACTCATAACCATCTGTAGTGTATGAGCAGATGTAGTCTAAACATAGTGTATCTTTAGTATGAGCAGATGTAGTCTAAACATAGTGATGATCATGTCCAGAATGAACCCATGTTCATAACCATGTGTATTCATAGTTCAAAGCAACACTCTTTCATTTTTCTCAAATACTTACCATGTAGAACAATTAAAACAAAGCTTTGATCCAGCAATATTTTAGAGCTAAAACATAATGATGCCCATGAATATATTTCCATAGATTAGTTTAGTTACTTGCAAAATCCCACCTTATTCAGGTATGAAAAAATAATGTTTTTCTTAAGTACTTGTGTACTTAGGCAGAAGGACCCCTTGCAGAGGCAAGGGTGAGAGACATCATGTAATGCTCAATAAGAAGGTAGACAGGCTAAGTGAGTTAAAGAACCCACCTCCATCCTAATATATGAGTCATGACTGAGGCAGACCAGAGGAGTCTTCCATCTTCATCATATAGCAACACGTGTCATAAAAACGTTACTGCCCACCACCATCCCTTGTAAGATTATAATGAACAATTGTGTACAGAGGCACAGCAGAGTCGCAAAAACCCATAGGTAGCAAGTGCCACAAAAATGTAACTATCCACCACCATCCCTTGTAGCGTTATGATGAACATTTGTGTACAGAGGCGCTATAGAGTCACAAAACAACCCATAGGTCCAATGTGAAAGAGTTGCAGAAGTAAATAACCCTAGTAAAGTAGGCTATCATGCAATTTGTGCACAAATGGAGTAAGTGTGTGTGTGTTTGTGTGTGTGTATACATACATACATATACATACATACATACATACATACATATATATATATGTGTGTGTGTGTGTGTGTGTGTGTGTGTGAACAAAAAATGACATCAAATCTGCTTGTTTCTTAGTGTCAAAATGCACGAGAAAATATGTAAAATCTACGCCCACAATGTGAAATAATCAAATTCCTTTTAGGTGCATCAACAATTGGATGTATTGGAAGGTGTTTGCACATCAAATCTTGAAGGCTTTCGTCTATTGGTTGGTGGGACTCAAAGGTTATCTCAGTTTCAGCATTCTATCATCAAGTGCATTAATTCTTAGCATTAAGGGTTCAATTCTAACATTAGGGAGTTGCTATTACATGCCATATCATTGGTTTGCAAAACCCCTTTGATTTACATCCTCCAAAAAAACACACTAGTTTTCTACCTATCTTTTAAGGGGAAGATTTATGCTAATCATCATGAAGGCTTACTTTTAAGCATTAAACCTTTGTTGTGAGGGTTTAGACACTACCACTAAAGCTAATCTCACTTAGTAAAACCTATCCACATATGAAAAATGACATCTCAAGGGATCACCAACTCCCTCCAAGAAGAAGAAAAGAACCTTAATAAAAGAGGTGAAGATCAAGCTCAAGCTTTCAGCTCCAATAAAGGACCTTCAAAAGTTAAAATTTCTAAGCTGATTCTCAAAGCAAGTAATAATCTTCATGATTAAATAATAAGAAAATCACTCAAACAAGGAGTATAATCAAGACACTAATCACATGATGATTGCATTAATCAAGCTCCTAAAATGAGCCAAAGATTACAAGATTTTATAGCTCTCAAGGAGCCCTCATCCATAAGATACTTCACCCTTGTGCCATCCATATATCATTAAATTCCCGCACTCCATGTGCCTCCTTGTGCTTTCCATCATATGCTACCTTTTGACCATTGAGTTTACCTTTTATAAGTAACCATACAAATCAACCTTTGAGTTAGGACCCTTAGTCTTTCTTCCTTTTTAATGTGTATGCTCTCCCCTTGCTCTATTCATGTTGTATCCTCACACATTGCTATTTCAACACTCCCCTTAATGTGATGTGGGTCTATCACCTAAAATGCTGCACTGGACCTGCACTCCTAGTCATATGCTAGAGTGGTCCATCTCACCTTACACGGTGATTATACATTGGACCTACACTCCTAGTCATATACTAGAGAGTGGTCCATCTAAGCTTACACTGTGGGCTATAATGTTAGCTTTGACTTGACACTTTACACACGAGAGGATAGGGTTACAACCAGGGGTGAGAAGCCATGCCTCTCATGCTCTTGAATTCCTTAAGCAGCCTTTCATTTCTGGGTTTATTGGATTATTCTTTGCTTTAGACTTTTAGGCGTTGAGCTTGGTCTTCTTATTTGCACAAATGACTGAGTGGCTATGTTCCTAAACTTTCTTTAGAGCTCTTTCTTTGCTCTCACATACTCATTCCATGCATGCTCATTTGGTCGTGGAATTACAACACTTTTCGACTCATAGTTGATTCTTTGCCTACTCATATTGGCGACATTTACAAAGGTTATAATTTTTCTGTGAAATATTTGTTGATCATGTTTTTGTTATCAATCAAGTAGTGGATGCCCAAATTTTTACCAATGAGATTTGATGATGATGTGCATCCCTTCAATGGAGAAATAGCCAATCAAAATCACATAGTATTGTTTGTATGCAAGGCCCCTCAACACATCCCATATAACCTTTCCCTTATGAATACCCTTTTTCACTAAGAAGCTATTAGCCTTAACCCTAATATTTTGAAAAGAATAAAAAACAAACTCTTATCTTTGAGGTTTTTGAACGGCTACTCGTTATCTTCTTCCTTCTTGTAGTTTATTTGCACAGGGCCACCACACCTTGGATGAAAGCTTGAAAGTTAAAGGTGGTGATGCTTGCTATTGAAGAAGGCTCCATGCCTTGATCTGAGACCTAGGAGACCTATCCTATAGCTAGGATGACATGCATGCCTATGGTGTCCTTCTCGTTCCCTTTTGTTGAAATATACAAGTGAATAGGGTGTGTGCGAGAACAAGCCCTTAGCAAAAGGCTGTAAAGGAGAATTTGTAAATGAGAGAGAAGCTGTGAAAAGGTGAGAGGTATCTACTGGGAGAGAATAAAGGGTAGCATGAGAAGATTTAGGATGTGTGGAGATATTCTAGGAAGAGGTGGAGAGAATCAAGCAAAAGAGGTGGAGTGAATCAAGGAGAGATCAGTGGGATTAGATGCTTGGATGTAAACTCTATAAATTGAGGCATTGGCCTAATGAGAATTAATTGCTCACTTCGTCTAATCTCTTTGCTAATGATGTTGATTCTTGCATTTGATCCACCATAGCTCATCACATTGCCGCAAATTTAGCATGGTATCAGAGCCTAGCTTAGAATCCATCAAATTTATGAGCCCATTATCTTGCTAATCACTTAGTTAGTTAAGATTAATAGATCATCAAATTTTTAGTCATTTTTCAACAAGCCTCTTGTACCCACAGTTGCTGGAGGGGCTTGATCTCCCTCTAGGCTTAACAATAGGCTTCAAGCCTCTAGCCCCACCTAACCAAGACTCCCATGCATAAGCCCATCTATTCAACATGTCAAACCGTCGATGCATGCTGCAGATTTTTGCGATTTCTCAGGCACCTTCTTTCTAAAGCAAAATTGAGATCTTCTCTTCCATAGATACAATTGGTCTGATTCCTCTTGGCCCCCAGGGGTTTTCAAGGGTGCTCTGCAAGCTGGTGAAGATAATTTTTTATTTCATCAAGTCTACAGTGAGATCCAAGCTCTGCATCAAATCTGCAGGTGACTTTGGTAAAACAGAGATTAAGCATTTAATGTTTGGTCAAATCTTGTGTTTCTTGGCTTAATCCTCTACTAGAATAACTGCTATTGATGGCTTTGAAAGGAGTTGAGCTCATTTGAACTCTAAGGCCCCAGATCTCTGGCCTTCCTGCATGCTCTGTTTTCTGCACAAAACAGAGCATGTTCTGTTTTTTGCATAAAATAGAGGATTATTTTGTTAATCAATGATTAATTAGCACTAATCACTATATTTTGGTGCAATTGAGGGTTCAAATTAGCCATTGGGTATCTAATACGGATCCCTATAACTTTAGATTGCAATTCGGAGATGGTTTGATACTCCAACCATTCAGTACAGATTTGTTACCCTTTGCTTTATGTAATTTTTGGTGAATTTATGGTGAATTTATGCTGATAAATCTGTTGTAATCATCACCTAAACACAAGATTGAGTTGTAAAAGGGTAGACACTACCCTTGAATCTTGAAATTAGATCGAGGTAAGATCCCTTTCACATCATCATGAGCACGGCACAAGAGATAGCCAAATTTAATAGAGAGCAGTTTTATACATGGCAAACAAAAACCATGTATTTACTCATGAGGAAAAATCTGTGAGGGCTAGTTGAGGGAAGAGATGAATGCCCAGAGGTGAGTGGGGAAAATGAGTGGAAGAGCAAGAATGAGAAAGCATTAGGACTCATCGCACTCAGTTTAAATGATGAAATCATTCATCACATCACAGGGATACAATGCGCAAAAGATGCATGGGATGAACTCAATAAATTATTTGGCACTCAAGAAAAAAATTCAAAGTTAAATCTGTTAATGCAATTCTACAAACTTGATATGAAGGAAAGTGAACCTTTAATCACACACTTGAACAAATACAAAAGCATTAAGCAACAATTGGCAGCCATTAGCAAGAAGGTAGAATATGATGAGGCACTAGCAGTGCTTCTGAAGAGTGTGGACAAAGGTGAATATGAAAACATTGTAGCAACCTTAAAGAATGTACCTGAATTGAAGCTGCACGAGATAGAAGGAGCTCTACTAGAGCAAGAGACCAAGGTCAAAGAGAAGAAATGGCTGGACTCAACAGCTGGAGAAGAAAAAGCATTCTTCACCCGAGGAGGATTCTCTCGAGGATGAGGACGAGGAAGAGGCAGAGTAGGAGGAAGGTCCTTCACTTGATTGCCACAACTGTGGGAAGCCAGGACACATGGCAAGAGACTGCTTCAGCAAACCTTAAAGAATGTACCTGAATTGAAGCTGCACGAGATAGAAGGAGCTCTACTAGAGCAAGAGACCAAGGTCAAAGAGAAGAAATGGCTGGACTCAACAGCTGGAGAAGAAAAAGCATTCTTCACCCGAGGAGGATTCTCTCGAGGATGAGGATGAGGAAGAGGCAGAGTAGGAGCAAGGACCTTCACTTGATTGCCACAACTGTGGGAAGCCAGGACACATGGCAAGAGACTACTTCAACAAACCCAGTGGAGAAGGAACGACATCGGCAAATTTCATGGAGGCTCCTAAGGAAGTGGAGTCAGATCACTTTTCAGAGAGAGAGAGAGAGAGAGAGAGAGAGAGAAACCCCATTCTGGCAGCACATTGACTTTGGATCCTCCATCAATAAGTATTCCATACACTATATGACCTTTGAATATTACTGTGACCTCTGGGATTGCTTCATCATAGTTTTGAATTGGGTCTACTGATCCACATTGTATTGCATTTACCTGATTGCTCTGTTGGCTTGAGCTTCCACCAATTTTCCATAGGTACTATCCTTTTCAATAACTGTTATCGATAATTAGGCACTAAAAACATGAATTGATTCAATTTAATGTTGAGATTCATCTTCAACAACTCCTCCCATAGATTATATTTGGATGATTCTTCAGTTGTATGTCCCTTGCTTCCAAATTTTTGAGGTGAAATATCTACCCCTCTCTTGGCTGAGAAGTGCTCATGGATTCCACTATCTTTAATTGAGCTAACTTTTTGGTTTCCTCCTTCTAAACTTCAATAGTTTTCTTTTCTTCTTTCTTTTGAGCTTCAATAGTATGCTTTGTTGCAGATAGTTCCTTCTTTCTTGGCCAAGCACCACTATCTTTAACTTACCTAACTTTTTGGTTTCCTCCTTCCTTCTTTCTTCTACAGCTTTGTTGGCTCTTTGGCCTGATCCTGGTGCTTTCAGCACTTTATAGCCCTACACTGCACCTATGCTACTTGATCCTGATGCATTGGCACTTTCTGGCTCTACATTGCACCTTGGATCCTTTTTAGTTCTTTATATTTAATTCCTTCTATGATTGAATCGCCTTCATACTATCTGCTACCACCATCCTTGGCAAGGGAGGTTTCTGAGCATTCTAGACAATGCCCTATGCTTCCTGCACCATCTTGGCAACTTGGTCCCTAGACACGCCATTGCTTCACCCAATTTTGAGGTTTTTTCTTTGCCCTTAGTTCATCCTAATTCTCTAAATTTGCTACTAGGTCTTGCACTCTTGTGATTGCATGATAGCATGTGGAGGCTCAAACGCCTCTAGATATGGATGAATTTGCATGAGGTTGATTGCTAGAGGTTGGGCCAAATTGGATCCCTCTGGTTGTGTTTTTTAGAGTTCTTGTTGATGATGCTGCTAAATCGGACACTCCATCTTATGATGATCAATTTCTTTGCAGTAATAACATTAGAAAGGTATACTTGCCACACCACCACAAATCATCCCATAAGGACAAGCCAACGGTATTCTTGTAGTACCATGGGTTGACTAGTGCTATTTGTTGGACTGGGACTACAACCTAGGTTTGCTCTGCTTGATGCTACAAACCATGCACTCTGCCATTACACACCGGCAAGCCTCTGTAACATGAGTGGTGGTCTAACATAAAGCATAATAGGGAGTAACCTTACATTCTTTCTTGGTGTGACCTTGATTTAAACACTTTGTACACTAGACATCCGCCGATTGTAGTCTAGATCTAGCTCCCCCTGCACTTGCAGCACCTTGACGCGTAGCCCATATTGCCACTGGTCATTCTTTGATCATCTTTGGCTTTTGGCTTTTCTTCTTGTGATTCCTATGCTTGGATTCTGAATCCACTCCGCATCTGAGTCATTATCCAAAGTGTCATCCTCTTGCTCATCCTCTAACGAATCTACTTCCTACTTTTTCTACCCCTTGTTTGAATTTAAGCTTACCCCTAAACTGTGCTCTGAATCTTTGAGTAACATCCACCAGCCCTGTCTCACTAGCCCATCAAATCTACTGATGGTAAATGTTATAACAGGCTTCAACTTTTTCTCCAAACCCTAAACAAACCATTATCCCATAAGTGCCTGAACAAACCATTATCCCATAAGTGCCTTACTTGGCTGATCTACTAGGTCCACTGGACTCCATAGAGTGTGGAATTTCTTCTATTGGCAAGGTTTTTTGCTCCAAGGAGTATTGTTTCTCCAACACCCCGTGAGGATGTCTTATCCTTTTGGAATCGATGTAGAAATGCATCACACAATTCCTCATATGTTGGAAATGCATTAAGGCCATACAACGCATGTTAATTGGTTGCACCCATTAAAAGTATCACCAAATATATTACACTTCTAAGTAGTTGTAACTGTAAGCGGCATGCCATTAGCCAACCAAGTGAAATGCTATTGGGGCTAACTAGGTGTTCTTAAAAATTACCACATGTGTATCCAGATCCTTCTTCTTCTTACCATGGAACTTTTGATATTTGAGAGATACATATTGAGCCATGGAACTTTGGATACTTGAGAGATACCTATTTAGCCATGACAGGTGTAATGGTGGAGGTAATGATGCACTTGTTGTAAGACCGAGTGGGCCGGGAAAATTGCCTGAGTAGCTAAAGTCGGAGCCTTGGATGACGTGTTAAGGATAGATCCAGACCTGATCTAACAAGTAGTAGTCCAAAAATCAACAAGTTCTGAGCTGTGCTAGGAATATATATTGGTGTGTCAACTGGGTTGTAATCATCCATGTGTCACATTCCTCATCCACGGGTGCATCCTCCCATAAATTATCTAGTGTTGTGCGGTGTCGATGCTCCTAGGGTGGCAAGCATCATAATGCCGGTCTCAGTTTGATGAATGATCTAGCAATGGACAGCAGCCTAATACGAGTCATTGCCACACTACTTCGAGAAGAAGCAAGTTTTGCAGCCTAATAAGAGTCATTTCCACACTCTACTTCCAGAAGAAGCAAGTCTTGCACATTCGATTGAGCATGGACACGAAAAACTACCAGATAGCCACATAGAAGTGATAAAACTGGCGATAAAACTGACATGAATGCAAAAAATGAAGACGTTCTAAAAGATCTAGAGAGGAACATCCACAAATTGTAATCACTTTGACTTGATGATCAACTAGATGCCTCAAAAAGGTTAACAAAACAGAGACATGTAGAATAGGCAAAACATGTTCACATAAGGAGAACACATCAACCTGTAGGACGATATTTTTTAGGTGTTATATATCAAAGTTTTGACATGATGGATTCATTGTGCTCATTCCAATCATGTTGACTAAAAATCTATCTATATTGTGCCTTTATGAAGTCACATACTCAAGCTTTGAGTTTATAAGGTAATTTTACTTTAAAATCATACATCAACTTTCTACAATAGTGTTACATAACAGTGTTACATAACCCATATACAATACAATGTTGAATCATGTGTCTGGCCAATAAAGGGGCATATACAATACAATGTTGAATCATGTGTCTAGCCAATAAAGGGGCCTTAAGGTATCTTGAACCTTTTGATTATACATTATAAGAAGGTATTAAAACATTGGTCAACCTTTATTTTCTTTTTCTTCTAAGGTTTCCTACCTTCCTTGTACAACCTTCCCATATGTAAGGTTGTACCTTCCTTGTACACAACCTTCCCATATGTAAGGTTTCAAGGGATATCATTTAACTTAAGTAAATAATAATCGGAAAACTTTTATTTTTCTCCAAAAAACAAGGGTACATATAGACCCTAAGGTACAAAGAGACTATTAGAATCCATGGTGCTAGGAAGATACTTGTGCAAGGATAGAGATATAGGTTCAAGCCATAGATACGGTGGAGAGATAGTAAGAGGGAGGAGAGAGAGAGAGATATGATAGGCATAAGAGATATATGTTGCACAACTTGAATGATACTCTTATGATAAAAGAACCACCCAAATACATGCTTTTTTAGGAATCTAGCAAATTTATCTTCTAACCTGGACTTTAACACCTTTAGAGGGTGTTCACACCACTAACTAATTCCAAAATCTCAATACCCCCTCTTCGGGGTGATGGAGGTGATGCAACCTTTAATAGTCGCAATACACTAACACTAGCAAAGAAACAAGACATATTCCCCGCAACTAACTCAAAGGCTCATGAACATATCTCAGTAAGAAGGATTTGAAGGTCAAGTATTTCCTTAGGAGATAAAGACAACCTATATCATCATACCAAAACAACAAACCCACCCCCTCACTATAAGAAAGGTTGAAAAATTGCACCATAGAAAGAGTACAGGAAAAAACAAATGTCATGGGGCTTTGCCCAACCACACTCTCGAGAGCATAAAATAGCTCAATCGAGAAGCCAATCTTCCATAACCTAGCTCACAATTGTATGGGCAAGGTGTGTCACTCACCTTGTGAATACTTGTGCTTATTAGTATTCGTGTAGGAGATGATGTTGCCACGTAGCTGTACTCCAAAGCTCCACTCCATCATCGCACTCCAAAGGAAGCTGGACTCTCCTCACAGCTTATTCTCTCACATGCAAGCAGGCAAGCATACGTAAGAGCTCACATAAGCAAGCAGACAAGCATACGTAAGAGCTCACATAAGCAATAGCATAAGATAGGGATAGAGAAGAAGAGCACTATATTAGCATAAAAGAATAAGTCATGAGAGTTACATTTTAGGTTTTGTAGGTGACCTCTAGGGTTCACACTCTTGGGCGGCCAAAGTTAAGAGTCTCGTCCTCGAGCTCATTTGACCACTCTAGCTAGTGTAAACACCTATTCTAAAGCTAGCACTCTCCACCTGTTCTAAAGCTAGCAATCTCCACCTAAAATCCCGTGGTACGTCTTTAATATACAAGCGATGAGCACTATTCAAAGCATGGTCTTCTGTACATTCCGACACTTGTGGCCCAAAGGTGGTGAAAATAATGTGGTGGCCAGCACCGACGCTAGAGAGGTCTTCGGCGGCGGGGGTTAACATACCCCCCTTCTTGATGTAGATTCCGTCATCTGAATATGTCGATGAAGATGTGCGAGGCTGATGCTGGATGCATGTTGGCGTTGGAAATGTTGGAGGTCTTGGAAGGTCTGCGAGACGACAAGGCAGCATGGTACGAGTAAGGTGCTCTTGTGAAAAATAATTAAAATTTAAACATAATCCGAACACCTATTCAAGCAGTGAGGAAAGATGACTGGTCAAATTTTCTAGTTAAGGTTGGTCCAAATTCGATCTAAACTAAGATGGAGCAAAAAGCATGACTTGGGTTATGACCTTAGTCTCTACACACTGTTACTTTGGTGAAACCATCTTTAGCTATTATCTAGCCTCATAAATGAATCTGCTAAGTGATTATTACATGCGTTCATTTGATTCTTTTATTTTTATTTTTAATTTAATAAGAAGATAAAAATATAAAAGTAGGGCACTATGCTTCAGAGACCCAAGCAATGGCCTAAATACCTCATACAAGCGTATCTAAGAACCGTTAAGTACCTCTACAGTGATGTTTTTTTTTAAAGCCCTTTATTGATAGGTTTTTAGCCACAAGGTCCCATCCCATGGAGATCAAGGCTAGAATCCCAAGGCTTCATCACTTAGAGCCAAAATTCCTACCTAGATCGCACATGGCGATGGTTATGTTCTTATGTGTTTTTTTTTGGTATTTTTGGTTTGTTGTTTGTTTTTTTGTTTAAACTAGTTTCACTTTCACAATTAACCTAGAAGGCTCTATTTTAACTAAAGAGGCCACACTAAGGAAGGTGAAGTACTTGGCATATTCCTTTAGCATTCTTTAAGGTCGATCTCAGAAAGGATTGAACTAGGACTAAATCCTGAATTGTTATAGTAATAACTAGAAATGTGATAGACTAGTCACAGAACAATACAAACAAGCACTCAAACACTAAATGGAGAATCATAAAAAAGATTGAAACTAAAAACAATAGCAATAGTTGAGGATGGGTTTAGAATACACTTGGGCAAGTGGGAAAATCCGGTCCATAGTATAGTAGATAGAGAAGAAGAGAACTCTATTGAATTAGCATAAAAGAATGAGTCATGAGAGTTACATTTTAGGTTTTGTAGATGACCTCAAGGTTTACACTCTTGGGCGGCCAAGGTTAAAAGTTTGGTTCTCGGGCTCATTTGGCCACTCTAGCTAGTGTAAACACCTATTCTAAAACTAGCACCCTCCATCTAAAATTCTACGGTGTGCCTTTAATATACAAGCGACGAGCACACGCATAAAATACTCAAGCGACGAGCACACGCATAAAATATACAAAGCATATTTTCAAGTGAATTCTATACATTCCGACGCCTTTGGCCCAAAGGTGGTGAAAATGATGTGGTGGCTGGCATCAACGCCATAAAGGTATCTAGCAAGGTTTAACAAGGGTAAAGAGGGAAAGATGGAGCATAACACCCCACCCCCCTTCCCCACTGTCAGCAAGGTAAAGGGGAAAAGATAGAGCATTACAAAAAGAAACCCAAAATCCCATCATTATATTCTTATATGGTCAAAGAAATATAAGAGATAGAGCCCACATGTGAAGGTGGCACTTAGACAAAAACATTAGGAAGATGCCACATGTGAAGGTGGCACTTAGACAAAAACATTAGGAAGATGCCATGGATGAAGAGATGTTCACATTGGGTGCAAAGGAGACATGGGAGTTGGTGCCTCTGCCTAGGGACAAGAAGACAATTTGATGCAAGTGGGTACAAAATTTAAATGGATCTATGAGTAGGTACAAGAATGCAAGATTGGTAGCCAAAGGGATATACATTGACCTATATTGTGAATGCCTTATTAACTGGTTTACATTAAACATAAATAAATTAACATCATACATTCATATTTTTTTTGCATATAATTAATCGTAAATACATTAATATTATATAATTGTGTGTGTGTGTGTGTGTGTGTGTGTGTGTGTGTGTGAGAGAGAGAGAGAGAGAGAGAGAGAGAGAGAGAGAGATGTTGAAATATATGATGTACAAGTGGTAAAGGGTGAGAGAAAGAGGTCACGTAGGTGTGAACACACCCCAAATAAAGTGGGCATATGGGTGGAAAAGGGATCTAGAGTTGCCCCCCAACCCTAGCCCTTGTTGGTGGACCCTATATAAAGGGCAGGAGGCCGTACTTTTTGTAACACAATCAAGAAATTCACAAGGAGAAGGTCAAGAGTGGCTGAAATAGAAAGTAATACAAGAAGCTTTCTATACATCTTCTTGTTCTTACTCTCTCTCATATATGTTGCTCTGATACCATGTCAAAATTATGGGGAGTATGCACAACGGAAGTAATAGTTGATGGCAAGATAGAGCAACACATATGAGAGAGAGCAAGAACACAAGATGTATAGAAAGCTTCTATATTACCTTCTATTTCACCCACTCCAAAGTTGGCTTAACCTTCACCTTCAAGTGTTGTGTTACTTGTGTTACAAAAAGTGAGGCCTCTTACCCTTTATATAAGGCCCACCAAGGGCTAGTGTTGGGCCAACCCGAGATCCCTTTTCCACCCACATGCCCACTTCATTTGAGTGTGTTCACACCTTCATGACCTCTTTCTCTCACCCTTTATCACTTGTACATCATATGTTTCAACACCCCCTCTCAATGCCACCATGGGACAATGCCAAACATAGAGCAAGGTGAGCATTGGACATACAAGAACAAAATGGCCTCCTCTCAACCACAGGATAGATTATAAGGTAGGTAGCCTTTATAAATCAGGCTTTTATAAAAGTGATGAGTTATAGAGAAATGTGGTTCACTTCCAATTCTAACAAACATGCTTCACTCTTCAACTAGAAGAGCTGCTTATCATGTGAGGAACTTACAAAACTTCCTTCAACCTTAGTAACATGTTTGGTACCATCTATTCCATAGTGGCTTTATACACCACCCTTGTTTCTCATTTGCTTTGATGAAAGCATCTTCTTAAAAAAGACAATCTTCAAAGGGGATTTGGATGTACCATTCTTCATTACATTGGCTTCTTTGGTTGCATCTTTGTGCTTCTCCAATCCTTTCTCGTGGTAGATACGCTTGATGCGTACATGTCTTCTTCCAATCATGCTAACTTCCTTAGTCCATCTACCACACATAGACCAACACAAGGCTACTACCCATGTTTTAATAGCTTATGGATGTGCTTCTCAATATGCTGCGTGCTTCCACATTCCACTTCATCATGATGCAAAAATACATACACCAATGTGAACATTGATTTAGGAGAGGTCTTACCACTTGTTTATCAACACAAGGGCAATGTCTAACTCCATTACAATACAGTAGATGACTTCCATGCACATGAGTTCATCAAAAAAATTTAGGATCGGATTTCATGCTTGATGCGTTGATTTGCTTGGTTTCAGAAATCGTGCATACCTTGCACTTCCCAAGCGAGACCGGCACAAATAATTTCTTCCTCCACTTTCCTGGAGCTTGAAAGAAATGAGGAAAAAAACCTTTGAGTTCTTAGAGAAAACCAGAAAGGTTTAAAGAAAAATCTTGTAGAACGGTTTACAAGAGCACCATAAGAGGGTATTTTTAAATATCTTGTTTTTTAAAACTTTTGATAAAAAAAGCTAAGGTTTTTTAAACCTTAGAAAGTAGTGTTTTTTTTCTAAAAAAATGAAGATGATGTGTTGCTCCATGTTGCGTTGTTGCTTAGGCTAATGTTGGTATCGTTTTCCCTTGCCAAATTACCTCTTAAGTAGTAAAATATTGACCATGTACACTGTGCACAAGATGGGCATGCTGCTATGCTACAGTCATTGCTGGATAATAAGGTTCTTTGTAACCTTTCAAATGTGTTCCTTAAAATCTTTATTTCCAAGGTTTTCCTTAAACCTTTTGCTCTAAGGTTTTCTCGAGCACACAAAGGTTTTTTTCCCTCATTTCTCTCAAGCGAGGCAAGCGGAGGAAGAAATTATTTGTGTTGTTCTGATTGGGAAGTACAAGGCATACACAATTTCTGAAACCAAGCAAATTGACGCATCATGCATGAAATCCGATCCTAAATTTTTTGATAAACTCATGTGCATGGAAGTCATCTACCGTATTGTAATAGAGTTAGACACTGCCCTTGTGTTGATAAACAAGTGGTAAGACCTCTCCTAAATCAATGTTCACATTGGTGTATGTATTTATACATCATGATGAAATGGAAGGTGGAAGCAAGAAGCATATTAAGAAGCATATGCATAAGCTATTAAAACATGGGTGGCAGCCATGTGTTAGTCTATGTGGCAGCTGGACTAAGGAAGTTAGCATGATTGGAAGGAGACATGTACGCATGAAGTGTGTCTACCACCACAAGAAAGGATTGGACAAGCATGAAGATGCAACCAATGAAGCCAATGTAATGAAGAATGGTACATCCAAATCCCACTTGAAGATTGTCTTTTGCAAGAAGATGGTTTCATCAAAGCGAAGGAGCAACAAGGGTGGTGCACGAAGGGACTATGGAAGAGATGGTACCAAAGATGTTACTAAGGCTGAGGGGAATTTTGTAAGTTCCTCAAATAATAAGCAACTCTTCTAGTTGAAGGGTGAAGCATGTTTGCTAGAATTGGGAGTGAATCACATTTCTCTATAACTCATCACTTTTGTAAAAGCCTAATTTATAAAGGCTACCTGATCTATCCCATGGTTGAGAGGGGGTCATTTTGTTCTTGTATGTCTGATGCTCACCTTGCTCCATGTTTGGGATTGTCCCATGGTGGCATTGAGAGGGGGTGTTGAAATATATGATGTACAAGTGATAAAGGGTGAGAGAAAGAGGTCATGTAGGTGTGAACACACCCCAAATAAAGTGGGCATGTGGGTGGAAAAGGAATCTAGGGTTGGCCCAACCCTAGCCCTTGGTGGACCCTAGTGGACCCTATATAAAGGGCAAGAGGCCTCGCTTTTTGTAACACAATCAAGATATTCACAAGGAGAGGTCAAGCCAACTTTGGAGTGGCTGAAATAGAAAGTAATACAAGAGGCTTTCTATACATCTTCTGTTCTTACTCTCTCTCATATATGTTGTTCTATCTTGCCATCAACTATTGCTTCCGTTGTGCATACTCCCCATAATTTTGAAGAGAGAGAGAGAGAGAGAGAGAGAGAGAGAGAGAGAGAGAGAGTTAATAACTAATGAAATAGTCAATAAATCTTTGAGATGATGAAGTTAAAATATTATATAAAAAATTAATATCGTATATTTGTTGGGAAATAACTTCAAGCTATTTATTTCTTAAAACTAATGCATGATACTAAGGTTAAAGAGAAACTTGTGAGTAAACTAAGATGGGTGTGTGTGTGTGTGTGTGTGAGAGAGAGAGAGAGAGAGAGAGAGAGCGTAAGTATGCATATATGTATATAATATGTATACATGCATACCTATATACCATATTGTGTGTGTGTGTGTGTGTGTGAGAGAGAGAGAGAGAGAGAGAGAGAGAGAGAGAGAGAGTATAGCTATATATGCATGCATGTTGGTGTACATTTATGTATGCATGGATATATGCATGTATGTATGTATCTTGGAGAGACTTTTGAAAATGGCTCACCGTTTTTGAAAAGTGTTTGGCAAATTTTTTTCCCCATGATGTTATGAGAGGGACCTATGCCAACAACAAGAGGAATTCAAAGTTGAATGATTGGTGGAGAGTCTATTGCGCTCTTCAACTCACAAGGAATTGGAAGATCTCTCTCTCTCTCTCTCTCTCTCTCTCTCTCTCTCTCTCTCTCTAATGCTCTACAATGAAGATAAAGGATTTTTTAATGAGAAATTGGTGAAGAGAAGGAGAGTAGTAAATTTTCCCTAATCTTAATTTTTTGATTAGCACTAATCCTACCGTAGGTGCCTTTATTGAAAACCCTATATGCTAGAGACGATCAAAACAAATAATCAACCTCACAATTGGGTAATAATCAACCTCATAATTGGATAATAAAGACAATTGACAATTAATTTAAAAAGCTTAGCAAAACAAGCTCAAATCATATCAATCTATCGCATTAAATGCTTTATCTTGAAATGAGAGCTGAAGTACATTTATTTGCAGCTGAAAAGAACATTAGTTCACACACTCTCCTTTATGTCATCCATGACTTCATCGATCTCTATAGCTTGTCACATCTATTAAGCCATTTACATTCACCAAAATTCACCTAATAACCTTTGAATCAAGGCCACTAATATCATCACACATGGGCAACCAAATATAATCAATCGTACAACATCTATCACCACATATATTAGTAGGACCCACCACCATTCATGGTGTTACAATCTATATGCAATGTATGTATCACCATTCATGGTGTTACAATCTATATGCAAATCTATATCACCAAACTTGTCTTAATTATTTGTCAATATCATGGATGATATTTTAATTCAATCTTCTCATGAAATTGACTTGTTAAAAATAATGTTCCTAACCTTTGTTTGCATAAGGCAAAGAGTATGAAGAGAATGTTGTGGCATAAGTTTACAAAAGTCCCATCTCAACGGTTAGGAAGTTCTATGATAAAATAGTCATTTTATGACATCCTTATTTGTATAAAGGAGAAGAAAGTAAATATTTTCATGAAGTCATTTTCAAAGGGCAAGTTGAATCACAACTAGTTTATCCTGAGAGAAAGAGAAAGGAGGGAGGTTTGGGTGGGATTGATTATGGTGATTACTATCGCGTTTCTAATGATTATCGCTATTCCTTTTGACAACTTCAATCCCCCCCTTCCCTTTCTTTTCTCTTTCTCTCTCCACACACATTTCTAGCCTTTGCATGAATACTCACACACTTACATATTCATGGTATACCTATTCTAGCACACACTCCTATTAGAGCTTACTTCACACCAATTTCTCTTCTATTGGAGCTTGTAAAGTAAGCTCCATCAATAGGAGCTTACTTTATAACAAATTTTTATTTGGGAAGGCTAGTTATCCCTCCACCTCCTTCCGCCCGCTTGAGGCTCCTCTCGCCTACATCGATGCCTTCCTCTATGTGTTTTTTAAAGCGCAACAATCCCATGGCCGGGTCCCCCTAGAGAGGTAGTTGTAACTTGTGACATGTGAGAGAGGGAGACAGAGGTTGCCTCTAGACTCGTTCGAAAGAGAGACATACAGGTCACCCTCAAGCTTACTTCACAACAATCTCTCTTCCATCGAAGCTTGTAAAGTAAGCTCCAACAATAGGAGCTTACTTTATAACAACTCTCTCTCTCTCTCTCTCTCTCTCTCTCTCGTCTTGTATTGCCTTACTTCTGGCTCATATATACAATCTCTTTGTAGTTCATTCGGATGAACATTGAGAGAAGAAAAATATGTTCAAAAGTGAAAAACGTTTGAGATAAGGCAGCCTCTCAAGGGTTTATCATTGCTCACATAACCTGGTTTATAGTAATTTTCTCGGCTACTAAAGTTCAAAAATCCTAGTTGGAATTTGACGTTGTCTTTAATTTTAAGGGATGAAATTTATGTATTTTCATTTCAAATCTCGACATTTAGATGATTTCTAGTGATTTTCAAGTCTAAATCCCGGTTAGCTTAGGCTCTCTCAAGCCTAAGCATTGCCTTCAATTTTAAGGGGTAAAAAAACCATTGTTTTCGAGCACGGCATGATAAAGCCACGTGTATTACGAAACGTGCAAAACATTGGGGTACAAGATACGTGGCGAAAAACCATGGATAGGCGTGATGAGGTGGCCGGTCCACCCGTCGTGCTGATGTGCTGATGCAGCAGAGTGAAATTTCATTCCCCCTCACCCTCACCATCACCATAGCCTTCGCTTTACAAGTAAATCTGTCTCGCCATCTCGAAGCCCTTCACACATCCGACCCTCTCCATCGTCGCCATAGCGTTTTCACAAGGATATTCTTGCCGCCCTCACCTTACCCTAACCTCGTGAAGATCAGAGTGCATTTTCCTTTTGCGTCGCCATTGCTGTAGCTCGCACAAGCAAGCTCACATTCTTGTTCTACCCCAAAACTGTTGCATATCTTGTTCTTTCATTCTTTGATCCCGGCTTCCTACGCTACAACAAAGTATCTGCGCAAACCCTAGCTGGTTTCTCTGCTTGCACTGCTCGTACGGGTTTGTACGGAAATCTTGTGGACCCCGTAGCACGACGGCATCTACCACAGCATTCCATCAGCCTACAATCTGACAAGGTACGTTACTCCGGATTGCTTTTATCTACCTTTTCCCGAAATTTCTGACATGGGTGTTGATTCTATACATATGCTTGTTTGTGTTAAAAGACCGTGGGGCTGTGGGTTTACAAAGAAGGACACAACCATTAGCTGTATGCTTGAAGACAATACCGGAGCTTGTTGACTGTTTTCTTTTCCTGGGCATGTATCGTGGCCTACAATAGAAGCAGCTCCATGTGAAGCTGAGCAGCTACTATGGACAAGTCCAAGTGGTGAAAGCTTGCCAGAGGGCTTGATGTGGTGTCAAAATGTATACATTTGGGATGCTGGGCAGCTATTTTTCACAGGGTGTATATGCTGTGGCTGGGCCTTTTCAGGGTGCGGTTGACATCATTGTGGTGCAGCAAGAGGATGGCACCTTCAAAAGTTCCCCTTGGTATGTGAAGTGTGGTGATTTTCAGGGTGTCCTGAAAAGAAAGGAGAAGATTGTACACATCTCTGTTAATGGTGTTGGAGCCGACTTTTACATGCTTCTGAACAACAAGGGTGAAGCCTATTTCGAAAAGGAACTGGAGGATGCTATACTGGCTTTACCGAGTGCATCAACATCAGTGGACGACACAAAGGAAAATGGCAAAACAAAAGCAGATGATACAAAGGAAGATGGGGAAACAAAAAGCTCTGCTAGCTTGAAGAGTGTGACACTGGAAGAAAGATCTGAAGTGCAGTACATGGCTGGTGCTGACTCAGATGCAAGTATAGCGGCAAATGGTACCAATCAGGTGAGAGGTCTGCTAGGGGATTTGCCACGGGAAGGCCCATCAGCAATGTGGGAACCATCAAGCATAGTCTCTGGTGATAGCTGTGATTGTGGAGCAGCTGAGTTGTCAGATCCAAGGAGTAACTTAAATTCAATGGATGCTGCTGGCTCATTTTCTGTGGCAGCAGAAGAAAGATTAGACTTGTGGGAGGCACCCAGTATCCGCTTAGAAGTGAAAGCTTCTGTCATAAGCAGTGATGGTGTTAATTCGAGTTTGGCAGAGGCGGAGGATATTTTTCTGGATCAGTTGGTGAAAGAAGAAAGATCTGGATCACAGCAGGTTTTCAACATTGAGGCAGATGCGGAAGGTGCATGCCATGATGGAGGTAGCCCATGTTTATTAGTGGCAGATAATGGAGTTTTAAATACGGAGACTGCAGATGCATGCACTGATGGTGATAGCCTGAGTCTATTAGCAACAGATGATGCAGTGTTTTGTAACTTTAAGAGTGCGATAGCAGAAGATTGGTTTGGATTTGAGAAGGCACCAATTTCAGAATCAGGAGCGGAAGCAGCATGTGTACTCGATGACCTTGAAAACTCTGATGTGAAAGCTATGGATGAAATAATTTGGAATGATTACAAGGTTATAACAGCTGAAGAAGAAAAAGAGGTGAAGGATGCACTCAACATGGCCTCGGTTTTAGGCGTATGCATTGATGATGATAGCTGGAAATCAGGCGTGACAGATGAAAGAAATGCTCAACAGGTTGATTCATCTGTTTGGATGTCTGATGGTCTGGTGAATGAAGACACAAGTAAAGTTGTCATTGCCATTTCTGAGGATAATAGCCTTCTAGTAGAGGAAGGTAGTGGGCATACAAGCACTGATAATGTAATGCTGGACAAAGAAATAGTGTGCAAGGTGGAGGAAGGATCTGCTCCAGAAGGAAGCAAAGATGCAGAAATTCCAACTATTGCTGTAGTTCCTCCTCCATCTAGGTGGACCATGTGGCCTCTTTCATTCAGGAGGTCAAGAGCTGATAAGGCTCCCGTATCTGAAGCCACTGTTACAAAGCAAGCGTTATTGGCAGCCACAAACATAGCAATTGGAAGTCCTTTAACAGAGGAGATCCTAAGGAAGAATGGCTACTATGAGTGGCCGCAAAAACCAAAATTGCGCACCTATGTCCCAACATCAGCGCAGATTGAATCTCTAAAACTTAAGGAGGGTCCAAACAAAGTGACTTTTACTTTCCCTAGAGTTCTTGGAAAAGCACAGGTATAATTGCTTTTTTAAATCAGTTTTGTATAGTGCAGATCCAAAGCATGGGAAATTTGACTGAAAGTCTATCGTTGCTAAATGCGCAGGTGGATGCTCATATATATCTATGGAAATGGAACACTAGGATTGTGATCTCTGATGTTGATGGAACCATCACAAAGTAAGTACAACTTCACGATTAACACGAGTCTTATAATCGAGCCTTCAGCACAAGGATGATTTATATTTTTCAAAATAAGAGGGTGAATAAATTCGAAAAGACATGACATCACTAAAGTGTGCTTGGTTAGCATGCACCTACACATGGTAAGAGTTTGATTTTTTTTAAAAACATAACGAATTTGTAATTTTTAAATATTCTGCTTAAACTTGTTGTAATAGACTTGCTTTTGGGAAAATGTGTGAAAAAAATGTGTCTTGTTGATGGAAGGTACATCCTATTTCCTCTCGACAAATGAAGGGGTACCATACCACCTTTATCCACGTGTATTTTTTTTATAAAAACGTAACATCTAGTACCGAAAAAATATATAGATATATACTAATATTTTTTTTCAAGTTATTATTATCATAGTAAACAAAAGTTGGTGGACTTAGAGGTGCTAAAAAATCATTTGAGTCCCAATGAAAAGTCATTATTATCATAGTAAACAAAAGTTGGTGGACGTAGAGGTGAGTCCCAATGAAATTAAAAAAAAACATACATGTTAGCGTATGCAGTAAGCCTTGAGAAAGCTATAGAGACCTTCCAAATCTACATTTTCATAATAGAAAGATTGAGTAGTGTAATCATCAAAAAACTACATACATTGGAAAGAGAAACCTAAACTACCTTTCAATTCAATCACCTCCAATTCGGGCAAGATCAGAGATGTCAATGGGTACATATGACTAGAAGTTTATCCAACAAGACTTGCACAAATTTGCATCTGCCTAAAAAAATTAATCAAGAACTATACTAAGCGTAAATGTAAGTGCAGAGGTACGCAGCTGTTAGAATATGCAGTGGAGATGAAGACAAAATCTGAGAGAGAGAGAGAGAGAGAGAGAGAGAGAGAGAGAGGCGTGTAACTCTACTATATACACTAGGAATTGTGAAATACCGAATACAATGAGTGGGGGGCCAAGGGGCCATTTTATATGGCCCCTACAAGCAGTCGGCCTGTTGTAGAGACAGTCGACAGCCACCTGGAGGTACCCGACCAGCATCGCTCCTAGTCGGCTGCAGAAAATCCTGTCGGCCAGCAGTACCTGAGTCAGCTAGCTCTAACAGACATGTTGGATACCACACAGAGGTAGGTGGGCAGCTGACAGCCCTCCACACTACATAAAAAATAGGGAAAAATATGGAGAGTGGGGAAAAATGAGAAAACACCTAAATCGGGTGGGCACACCCACAACAGAGGCCCTTGAGGCTGGTGTAAATATACAGATAGGAGATGATTGCTAACACCCCCTCTTAGCTCCTGGACGTGGACCCAACCCCAGTGAGCTGGAGTGCCGTCGGAGCAAAGCCTGAGATAGAGACTTCGTGAAGCGGTCCACCACATTGTCCTATGTTGAATAGAACTCTAGTAAGATGTCATCAGCAATGATCTTTTCACGAACAAAATGCCTCTGGATGACCATGGGTTCCACCAGTGGAAACCCAATCTCGCCAAGTAACCTCTGCAACCTCACTACCTCGTAAGGAGCACCACAAGCAACCCGGTTCTCTGCCTCTGTCGACGACAAGGCAATAGATGACTGCCTCTTACTGCTCTATAAAACTGCTCTTGAGCCAAGGGAAAAATTGTAGCCTGATGTCAAGGTCCTCGTGTCTGGCTCTCCTCCCCAATCTGAGTCACTCCGACCGTGGAGTTTGACTCCATCCATCAATCCCCCTCCTGTGTAAAAGAGTCCAAGATCCTTCGCATGCTGCAGAAACCACAAGATACACAATCCTGCCTCCTAAAGAGTCCTTTGCAAACATGAGCTCAACAGCCTCATCAAGAAGCTCTCGTCCAATTTGGTATCGGGGTTCCACTCTAAGCATCCAAGGTCAGGTGTACAAGTCTTGTACATGGTCTTGGTCAGGTGTGCAGGTCCTGCACATGAAAGAGTTCCAGTCCATACTGAGAGTCACTCTCTGGAATGATGACAGGTGTTCCGGACATTAGGCTTGTAGCCAGATGCTAGGCATTTGAGGAAAGCTTGTAGTTGCATGTAGGTGCATAGAGTGTAGGGTGGTACTACTTGGGCCATATGGGCAGCCCATGGGCCATACCTTTGGCCCATAAGGCCCATAGCGCATAGTGGCTAGCCCTTATAGGGCATTGGCCTTGTTGGCCAGCCCTTAGGAGGCTTGGGCAGCATAGCAGCCAGCTAAGGGGCTGTAGCCCCTAGGCAGCCAGGCAGCCAGTCGGCCAGCCCTTGAGGCTTCACAGCCAGGCGGCTGCCATGGAAGGCTAGTCCAGCAGGCGACCAGCACCAGATCCAAGGCAGCCAACAGATTGGACAAAGGCGCCTTTTATTAGGCTGATAAACAAGTCATGGAGCATATTAAAACAGGCCGACTGCTGTTTTAGAACCCCACGACCAGCATCCATGAGAGGTATAAAAGCATGGGCTAATTAGTCATTAGTGGGGATGTCGTAGTATCTAGTCCATACTATGCATAATGGAGTTGATAGTTATATAGTCTCGTGGGTTGACTACCATGAACTACCATGAGTATATAACATGCATGTTCCTAAAAGGTGAATTTGGGCATGTTCTTGGATTCATCTCGGTATATATATTATTCATCTCAATATTCACAAAGTGCTGAAGGTATTCAAGGACCAGGACAGCCAAGGGAATTCCTGACACGAAGGTGAACTTGAAGGTCAGAACCAGGTCATTTTCAGGCTGCAGGTTTACAGCCAAGGAAGGTTATCACAAAGTCAGTCTTTTTCTCATCATTCAATAAAGCAAATACACCATCGTTGGTGGATTTGGGACCTAATCGGGTGTACCTTGTCTTTGATAGAGTGTGCGTAGAGCGGAAGCAAAGGGAGTACTAGAATGTGCTGAACTAAGAGTGCGAGAGAAAGAAAGAAAGAAAGAAAGATTTTATTAACGTCTTCCAAAAGACCGAACTCGGCCTATGAGACAAATCGGAGCACCTGTATGGGGTATCCTTTGTCATCCCAACAAAATGAAAAAGTACTGAACTAAAAAGCTGAATCTGGGTTTGCAATAAGTACAATGAGTGGTGAAGGTGATGGAGCTCTACTACTAGGAGAATGCAAAGCTATATGCATGGAGTATACAGTCATGATATGCAACCTAGCTAGCTCCATCCTGTACCATACTGGGGGTATAAAATGGTATACATCAGTGAAGGGGGTGTCCACAGCTCCCTGAAGAACATGCCTGGGTGTGCTCTGAAGCGAGCCAGTCGCTCCGCACCCTCTCTCTGAAACTGAGCTTTGATCTTTGTCATCTCTCTCTGGTATAGGCGTGGTGTCCGAAAGCCAGGTGTCCTCTGTCTCCTGCGGGCTCTAAGTGTCTCTGCTCTCTGGAGAGTAATTCCCTGCCGTGTAGGGGCTGGGAGGGGGATGGATCTCTGAAAAAATGTAGTAATGTGTCTGTCGCCCCCCCTCTGGAGCTGTCTGAGCCTGTAATAATGTTTCTCTGTGGCGTTTTATGTCTAGAATGAATCTCCCCAATATGCGCTGGTCTGCTGCCTCAAAGATCTGGCGTAGGGAATGTGGCTCTCTGAATAAAATGTGATCTCTCTCTCTCATGGCTGTATATGCTCTGCATCTGCATACATAATGCTCCTCACTCTCCACCTCCTCTCTACACAATCTGCATACCCTCTCCTCTCGGGAGATCCGTGCTGCTCTGCCAGTCTCAATCTCCAATCGGTGTGATGAAACTCATGTGTCAAATAGCCACCCCTTTGTCCAAGGCTCCTGAAAATGCGCTTGGTGGCACTGTCTCTCTAGCATAGCCAATGCTGCATATCCCCGTGTCAATCTAGCTCTGGCTGCTGAACCCATGGTGAAGCGTGTGGCTACTGCATAGAAGGTAACCCCTAGGTACATGTATGATGTCACCACCTCCACCTGGCGTCCTGCGAGAGTGAATGTCAGCTGACTCCTGCCTTGTCTCGATGTATGAAAGACCATAACCTTCGTTTTCCCAAGGTTCACAGTAAGACCCCTCTGTGTGCAGAAATCATCGAGTGCATGTAGATGCTGCTGTAGACCACCTGGAGACTCAGACACTAATACAATATCATCAGCATAGAGCATAATATGTACTGAGGTATCTGCTAAATCAACTCCATCTCCGCCTCCCCGTGTAATGAAGTCAGCCACCTTATCAATGTATAACCCAAATAGCGTGGGGGAAAGTGGGCATCCTTGCTTCACACCAATGGTGCTAGCAATAATCTCGGACATACCTCTTGGACATCTGACTCGCCCAAAAACCTGCTCATATAATGCATAGATGCCCCATGTCATATCTGCTGGTATGTGAAGAGACTGCAGGCGCTGAAATAGCCTCTCTTGTGGTACTGTGTCAAATGCCTTGCGGAAATCCACAAAGCAGCAATAGAGCTTTCTCTTCCTCACTCTGGCCTGATCAATCATACATCTCAAAGTGAATACATGGTCAGTGGTAGAGAAAGCTCTCTTGAAGCCTGCCTGCCTTGATGAGCGTAAACTTGCTCGCTCAGCATATAAGCTAAGCTCTTGCTCCAGCACTGTGCCATAGAGTTTGGCCAGCACGTGGCCAACCATAACCGTCCTGTAGTTGCTCGAATCGAGCATATCCCCTGATTTGTGAATCGGCACAATGGTGTGCATCGTCCACTCCGCAGGCAAACCCTCCGCTAGTGCCCTGTTAAACAGGTGTGCAAGAAAAGGAGCTAAAGAATCTACTGCATATATGAGATGCTCACCCTGCAGGCCCATATGGTCGGCGGCCCGTCCATGCTGTAGGCGGTGGATAGCTTCTTGTACCATCGAGTGGGTAAAGAAGCTAGTTGTGGTAGGTCGAGGCTCATGTGGCTGAGGTATAGGTGGTTGCTGTGGGGCGTGGTATAGGCCCTCTGCATATGTGTGCCATGTCTGTGGGTCTGCAATAGGTGTCGGTGTCCGAGGCTCTCTGAAGTGCCACCATGAGACAGGGCTATCTCTACTCATGAAGAAATGAAAGATCTCTAGCTCCTGTATCTCTGCGAAGGCCCGCCTTTTGCGGCGAGTAAGTCTCCTCATCTCTCTCCTCGACTCCTGCTCTGTGATGTCTCCCAAGGCTCTCTGTATGCGGAGCCGTGAGTATAGGGCTCTGCACTCGTCATCATACCATTTGTTCTGGGGCATAGTCCCAGGTCTCGCAGGCTCTCCTGAGTGTACACGATGTGGGAAGCTCTGTAATGCAGCCGTGTGTAGGAGTGATGCCAGCTGGGCTGTAATGGTATCCATAGGTGCCTGGGGATCCATGAGTAAGAGCCCATCCTCTACTCTGCCAGTGTATATGTCTGCCATGTCATGTGTGAAGTAGATGGTAGTGTGTGGCGTCGGTATGTGGGGGGCTGGTGATACTGGTGATCCGGCTAGTGAAAATGCCAAGTATATATGATGTGCCCCAATAGGACGGGTGGAATGGAGAATGAGGTGACAAGCTGTGGATGCCTCCAAAGACCCCATAATGTAGTCTACAAACGTGCCTCCGGTCCGTGTATGACCCCCATGTGGGAAGCTGTCAGCCCTCCTGATCTCGGCCACTATAGCATCCCGTTATAAATAACGAGACGATGCCTGGCTCCCAACTCTAGTAAGTGGTCCCCATAATGTCCTCTGTCTGGTCTAGTGTCCCTCTGATGCCCGACTAGCCCCTATCTCCTCTAGATCCCATAGGGTGGAGGATCTCCATGTCATCATAGTCATACACCTCACACTGTTTGCTCTGTGTGTGGGCATTGAAGTCGCCCGTAAGAAATACTTCCCCTAGTGTAGAATAATGCATAATCTCCTCTAACAGACAAGTGTATGGCGAGGCTCCTGTCTCCTCCTCCTGTGGCATGTCCTCTGTAATGACATAGGAGGATCTTGATGGAGAAAAGTAACATAAAGCTTGTATATAACCCTGTCCTGGGAGAGCTGTAAGCTGATCCACATGTATCTGGCCTCTGGATCCTGTGCTACCACTCTCAGTCCCCCTGTAGCTCCCGTCTGAATAGAACTGCTACTCCCCCCGACCCTCTCGAGGTACCCTGGCGTGTGGTCCTCCTGTATGCTGACTCCCACTGGAATCCCTCTACTCGAGGTAGCCCTCTCTGGGCTCCGATGTGTCTCTGTCAGAAGTATGATGTCTCTCCCCACCATAACATGCTCCAGTCGTCCAGGCTGCACCCATAGGGAACCATCACAGTTCCATACTGCCATGTGTATCTCTGTCAATGGCCTGGTTTGTGTCCCATAGGCCCCAAACCGCTAATCCATGGGCCGGCCATCAATGATGACCTGACCATCTCGATAGAAGGCCTTCTTGCCTTCTCTCCTTGCGTGTAAGACTCGTGGCATGCAAGTTCTCCTATGCTCAAGCTGCATCCTCGTGAGATCATCCACCAAGAAAACAGGAGCTCCCTCTAACCCCCTTAGTATGACCCTCTTCCTCATGAAGGTGACCCTCTCCGTCTCTCCTGCAAACTGTAGGATGAGGGCTCGCTTGCGTGTTGAGTCTTTCCCGGCTCTCCATGCTTTGGTGAAGGGGAGAGGGTGCTCTTCCTTGTAGCCAAGCTTCATGCATAGAAGCTGTCCATCCTTCTCGGGAGTGGAGTTGGGTGTCTCGGCTATACCTGTGACTCGAATGTTGAGGTGGCGGGCATGCCTCATCTTCTCCTCCTCAATGGTGGTGTGAATGATTTGGTGTTCTTCCCTTTGAGTCTCCTCCCTCACTTCTTTACGGATGTTCTTCTTCACCACCTCAACCCATCCTGACTGCTTGGCTTCGAGCTTTCCCTCCATGTCCTTTGTGATCTCCTTGGAGATCTCTTCTTTGATGGCCGTGAGAGTGTTGTCATTGATTTCCCCTTCTTCCTTCTCAGTATTCTTGATGGCTACCATTACCACTTTCAATGCACTCACCTCCTCCTTGAGTGCCGTGTTCTCTTGTTCGAGGTTCGTGACCCGTGCTTCGAGAGCCATGATGTGCCGGTGTAGTTTGTGCCGGTGTAGTTTGTTTTCCACCTCATTGAGGTTGGAATCGGATGTCTTCTTGTTCTCCTTGATTAGAGCCTTCATTGCCATCTCGAGGGCCTCGAGTTTCTCTTGGAGACTCGGGGCCATTCCTCCAGATCACTCTGCAGTCCTTCCCACAGGCAGGGAGGAGAGAGAGAGTTATGTTGTTGCCTTGGGGGCCTGAGCAAGGGTGGCTGGGGAAAGCGGGCCGGCCGGTTCTGAAGCGGTGGGCAAAATGGGCAGAAGGCGGGAAAGCGAGAGCTGTGGCGATTGAGAGCTGTGGCGCCTGAGTGGCTGCGTAGCCCACATGAGCGAAGAAGCTAGCCGCAAGACGGCCGGTTCTGAAGCGACGGGCGAAATGGCAGAAGGCGGGAAAGCGAGAGCTGTGGCGATTGAGAGCTGTGGCGCTTGAGTGGCTGCGCAGTCCACATGAGCGAAGAAGCTAGCCGCAAGAGCCTTGCACCAATCACGCAGGCGGCTTGGAATACGCACGCAGATGGGCAAGCATGCGCACACAGGCGGCACTCCAATTGGTGCAAGCAGGCGGGTGGTACGCGCACGCAGGCAGTCAGGCGGCGCTAAGGTTGCTGCAAGAAAGCGAGAGAGAGCGAGAGAGAGAGCAGGTGTGTATATGTGTGTGCATGTGAGAGAGAGAGAGAGAGAGAGAGAGAGAGAGAGAGAGAGAGAGAGAGAGAGAGAGAGAGAGAGAGAGAGAGAGAGAGAGTTATATTAACGTCCACGGGAGGCCGAATCCGACCTATGGGACAGATCAGGTACATCCATTTACATTCCACTCTGGGTATCGATGCCAAAGAGGCATAAAACTGAAAAAAAAAAAACTCAAAATGAACTCTTAAGACTCTTAAGAGTTTAAGTTACAATGGGTTCTATTGCATCTAGTTCGAAATTGAGGTTCAAAATAAAAATAGCTATATTTCATCCATGGATGGATTTGCTCTTGAGGGGGGTGGGGTACGGAATTCTTTAATGATTGCTTGTCCTCCTCTGGATATTGCCCATTTGCCATTCTTTCTTGCTTCTTTAACTTTATTCAGCTCTGTCGATTTGTTCTTGAGTTGTAGCGGGGTGAGTTCATCAGCTATCCATACCTTTGTTCCTTGGAGAGACCTTGTTTGCTTCATCACTGCTATTTTCTCATTGTTGTCCATATAGGAGACTTTTGCCTGTGTACCCTTTACTATAATAGAGATAGGGTCTCCTAAGTCCACGAAGGGGACTACTTTGCTCAGTTGTGCTGTAAGTACATCTGTATCTAATATGTAGTCTTCTCGAAGCTCTTGAGCTATGTCTGCCCTATCCCAACCTTGAGGAAGACCACCGACTCTGATTACCTTTTTGTTACTTTCCATTCGTTCCTTTTCTTTGACCGCTGATACGACTTCTTTAACAAAATCTTGTGAGTTAACTGAATTTACCTTTGAAACATGGTTTGTCGTTTCTGTTTGTAGTGTTGTAGGTATGGGTCCTTCTCGTGCTTCCTCTTGCTTCGTCTTCATGGCTTGCACTTGCACTTTCAGTTCGTTGATTTGTTCATCTTTCTTGATAGTCTCGTGTTTCAGTGCTGCTAATTCTCCCTGGAGTTTCTTCAGTTCTTGCATGAGGTAGGCTTCCCATGGTGTCGGCTTGCTCACGGGTGGAGGAATGGGCGGTAATCGTGAAGCGGTGACTGAGGCAAAAGACTTCTTACTTTCCATGTGTTGCTGCTGATAAAGGAGAGGGCTGTTGGTGGAACGAGTCCCCCCCTCAAGGGTACCCTCTCCCCTTTGGGGGAGACTCAGAGAATGCGACCTACAAGATGCTCAGCTACAGATGTAGGGGAGAGTTATGTTGCTGCCTTGGGGGCCTGAGCAAAGGTGGGTGGGGAAAGGGACGAAATGCAGGCAGAGAGAGAGAAGCGAAGAGAAAGGGTGGGGAAAGGGGGCGAAGAGAGAGAAGGCGGTGGGGAGGAGAGAATCGAAGAGAAAGGGGCGAAATGCAGGCAGAGAGAGAGAAGCGAAGAGAAAGGGTGGGAAAGGGGGCGAAGAGAGAGAAGGCGGTGGGGAGGAGAGAATCGAAGAGAAAGGGGCGAAATGCAGGCAGAGAGAGAGAAGCGAAGAGAAAGGGTGGGGAAAGGGGGCGAAGAGAGAGAAGGCGGTGGGGAGGAGAGAATCGAAGAGAAAGGGGCGAAATGCAGGTAGAGAGAGAGAAGCGAAGAGAAAGGGTGGGGAAAGGGGGCGAAGAGAGAGAAGGCGGTGGGGAGGAGAGAATCGAAGAGAAAGGGGCGAAATGCAGTGAAGCGAAGAGAAAGGGGCGAAATGCAGGCAGAGAGAGAGAAGCGAAGAGAAAGGGTGGGGAAAGGGGGCGAAGGGGGCGAAATGCAGTGAAGCGAAGAGAAGGGTGGGAATGCAGGCAGAGAGAGAGAGAGAGAGAGAGAGAGAGGAGAGAGAGAGAGAGAGAGAGAGAGAGAGAGAGAGAGAGAGGAGAGAGAGAGAGAGAGAGAGAGAGAGAGATTTTATTAACGTCTTTCAAAAGACCGAACTCGGCCTATGAGACAAATCAGTGTACGTGTGTGGGGTATCCTCTGTCATCCCAACAAAATGAAAAAGTACTGAACTAAAAAGCTGAATCTGGGTGTGCAATAAGTACAATGAGTGGGGGAGGGGATGGAGCTCTACTACTAGGAGAATGCAAAGCTATATGCATGGAGTATGTATACAATCATGATATGCAACCTAGCTAGCTCCATCCTGTACCATACTGGGGGTATAAAATGGTATACGTCCATGAAGGGGGTGTCCACAGCTCCTTGAAGAACATGCCTGGGTCTGCTCTGAAGCGAGCCAGTCGCCCCGCACCCTCTCTGTGAAACTGAGCTCTGATCTCTGTCATCTCTCTCTGGTATAGGCGTGGTGTCCGAAAGCCAGGTGTCCTCTGTCTCCTGCGGGCTCTGAGTGTCTCTGCTCTCTGGAGAGTAATTCCCTGCACTGTGGAGAGAGAGAGAGAGAGAGAGAGAGAGAGAGAGAGAGAGAGAGAGAGAGAGAGAGAGAGAGAGAGAGAGAGAGAGAGAGAGAGAGAGAGAGAGATTTTATTAACGTCTTCCAAAAGACCGAACTCGGCCTATGAGACAAATCGGAGTACCTGTATGGGGTATCCTCTGTCATCCTGACAAAATGAAAAAGTACTGAATAAAAAAGCTGAATCTGGGTGTGCAGGGGATGGAGCTCTACTACTAGGAGAATGCAAAGCTATATGCATGGAGTATACAATCATGATATGCAACCTAGCTAGCTCCATCCTGTACCATACTGGGGATATAAAATGGTATACATCAGTGAAGGGGGTGTCCACAGCTCCCTGAAGAACATGCCTGGGTGTGCTCTGAAGCGAGCCAGCCGCTCCGCACCCTCTCTGTGAAACTGAGCTCTGATCTTTGTCATCTCTCTCTGGTATAGGCGTGGTGTCCGAAAGCCAGGTGTCCTCTGTCTCCTGCGGGCTCTAAGTGTCTCTGCTCTCTGGAGAGTAATTCCCTGCCGTGTAGGGGCTGGGAGGGGTGTGGATCTCTGAAAAAATGTAGTAATCTGTGTCGCCCCCCCTCTGGAGCTGTCTGAGCCTGTAATAATGTCTCTCTGTGGCGCTGTATGTCTAGAATGTATCTCCCCAGTATGCGTTGGTCTGCTGCCTCAAAGAAATGACCTATGAGACCAAAAAAGGTTACAACAGAGAAATGAAATGACCTATGAGACCAAAAAGGTTACAACAATTGGTGGATCTGATACAATGTCTGTGTAAGAAAAGCTAAAAACAACTAAACAACTAACTGAAACTGAAGAGAGAGAGAGAGATGAAGCCAAAAGGCTGAATATACTGCATTGAATACAATCCCGAGCAAGAGACCTAGTTGTCTCATAAGTGAAGGATACAAAAGGGAGCAAGTGTGTCAACACATGAACCACACAAACTCAACTAATGAACATATGGAATGGGAGAGGCCAGCCTGCTGCCCACCTATATATAGGTAAGGGGCTGGGGTTTGGCTGACTGGAGCTGAAGACCCGACTTGGGAAAAATGCCAGAAAATAAGGGAAAAATGGGGAAAAAATAAGGTGGCCATCCCATAATCAAGGGCCATAGAAAGGGAACAAAGATGGGCTAAAATATGGGCAGCATACAGGGATGAAATGCTAACACCCCCTCTCAACATTGGATGCTGAACCAGCTCCAAGAAGCTGAAGATGAGGAGCCAAGGAAGCCTGAGACACTGACTTGGTGAACAAATCTGCTGCATTCTTTGCTGAAGGACAGTATTACAAATGCAAACCTCTAGCAAGAACCCGTTCACAAACAAAGTGATACTGGATCTCAATGTGTTTCGTGCGAGCATGAAACATAGTGTTCTTGGTGATGGGAATGCAACTTTGATTGTCACACCAAAGAAGAGTAGATCCGGTAGGGGGAACGCCAAGTTCTCCCACTAATCTCGCCAACCAATTCGCCTCACATGCAGCATAGCAAGCTGCTTGATACTCCGCCTCTTTAGAGGAAAGCGTCACAGTAGGTTGCTAAAGCATGAAGGCTTCCGCCCTGTCACATTTGTATCAGAGCATCAGGTGCAGCTACATCACCAAGCACTGCAGGTCCCACAGCTTCACACCAGAATATTTAAAGTTCCTATACCTGGGCTAGTAGTCCTGCAAGGACTAGTAAGCCACACTCACCCTACCTTCATCGCGCAAGGACCAACCTCCACCCCAAGAGCATCACACTTGCACTATAAGGTTGTTGTCATAGTTCTCAAGGGCATTGTCGTAAGGGGTGTACAAATCCACGCAAGGTAAATGCAAGCAGTTAGAAGCATCAGGAAGGCCAGGCATGCATTAGGTGAATCCTCAGTAGTTAGCCTGGAAGATAGGTCCTCAAAGGAGTACCTCAGTGGCTCCCCGGGAGCAGGAGCGGCAGCCTCAATTAGGTGCCTTGATCAACCTCAATCATCAACCATAAGTTAGTGCACTCAGGGACAAGGGTATGCATGCAAGGGGACAACATTGGAACAGATGCAGAGTCATGGAGTGGAATTGAGGCTAAAGAGGAGATTTAGTTAAGAAGAAGTATGACAAATTTGGAATCCCAGAGTAGTCAAGGGATGATGAGTCATCCAAAGTCAAAGACAGAAATAGTTGGATTCTCATCATTAAGCTTAGCAGGAGGGGATGTCATCGACAAGGCAGTGCCATGGGTAATCCCAGATCTGCATTCAGCCCTGATCCAGGCAACAATATTAGGTGCATACATGCATCATCATCAAGTTAGCATTGTGTTGGCTGCAGATTTAGATTTCAGCATATATCTTTCAATCGGCAGCAGTAGATGTGAGTCGACAACTAGCAAGGGTCGGCAATATTTATTTATTTTCCCCGAGAAAAGGATTCTTCTATTAGCTAACCAAAAAAACCAACCTCGAAGGGCTAAAAACAACCACGAAGGGCTCGATAGAAACTCACTTCCATGTACGGGGCGGGGATCAAAGAATCAAAAGATGGAGAAAGATGCACATTGAAACCGGCCTGAAGGGCGGTGAAACAAACACTCGCACATAAAACACTTCAATGCCATTGAGGACCTAGAAAAGGAAAACAAACAGGGGGAGCTAGAGTGCTCCTGCAAACAGTACACGGACACCGATTGGCCCCAAAACGCAGTGGTGCCCCTTGCGGTATTTCTTTAATTGATTATAAGAGCTTTGATTACAATAAGGCTGGAAACTCAGCCGTCACAGTAGAACCCCTGAAGCCTGCAAAGAACCTGCATCATGGTTCTTGTCCACTCGGCATCCACAAATAAGTCCAGCCATTGTTCACATCAAAACACTTCCACACATTTGAGTCTTGCATACAGAAGTCTTCTCCCACGATCAGGGCTGCCACAACCATCCATAGCCTCTCACCCTATGAACAGCATCACACCCTGACACATCCAGTGCTTCTGCATCACAACACAGACTCCCAAACTGTCTCTCAAAAGAGAACTCGTATCACAGCACAGCATACCATACAGTCGACACACCTGTACCAACCCTCTCTACCTTCCAAGGGTACTATCCATCTCTGTCATGGATTCTCTGTCCGCTGCCCAATCAGTAGCAAGGCTGTACCAAACATGTGTCCATTCCTGTACCTTCTGCCTGCATGTGACCTATCTCCTGGAGAAACCCAAAAACATGTTTCCTCGAGAAACCTACGACCTGTTTCCACATGAAACCCTTAGGCCTGTTTCCCTTTGAAACTTCTGTCCTGTTTCCATACAGAACCATTCATGGCACCATTCAACAACAGTGCCAACAACGGCATTCATCTAGTTACTTGTTCCCTCACGAAACATCTGGAAACATAGAGATGCCCATAGCTATAGGTCCCTCTGTTCCTTTCTAGCAGGAAGAAAACAATCTGCTCCATGAGCACGCAGCCATGCGAGCTTGCTTCACTCCCATGCCAAGAAACACTACCAGGTGACCTTGTACTTGCAGCCAATAATCCATGCACATAGCTGAATTTGCTACCAAACAAAAACAGCCCATAAACAGTCCTCAAACTGATCTCAAAACAGTCCCGAGCATTGCTCATGTTCATAGCCACATGAACTGCCACGAAACAGTCCATAAACCCATTCCAAAACAGTCCCGACCCAAAGCAAAGAGAAGCTGAAAGTTCCATCAGTTGAACGCCATCGACATGATGTCTATGTTCATGAAAAACCAGCCCCTCCTTTCTGCAAAAACACGGCGTCCTCCAAAAAGCACACACCTGGCTGCCTGTGTGTCTAGAGAAACCAACCTGTAAGCTGCAGCCTGACTCTTGTACAAAAGAGCATGAGTTTCAGCCCTCTGCGCCTGCAGTCCAGCCCACCTTCTGTTCTGCAACCCAACAGTCGCCAGACAGAGAGAGCACGTGTTGCTGCCAATCCAGCCCACCTCCTGTCCTGCAGCCCAACAGTCGCCAGAGAGAGAGAGAGAGCACGTGTGCTACCTGCAGCCGTACTTGCTCGCCTGTTTTTCCACCAGAGAGAGAAGCATGTATCTGCTGCCCGACTAGCCTGTCAGCCTTTCCACACATCCAGTTGCAGCCGACTCTCACAGGAGAACAATCCCCACACGTTGTACAGCCCCTGCCTGACTGCCTGCTCACACAAAAGCAAGAGAAAGAAAAGAGGCGTGTAAGGGCAGTCCTGTATGCAGCCAAACACGAGAATTTCAGCGCTGGCCGCCTGTGTACCAAATGAGCAGCCCTCCTGACTGGAAAAGCACACCCTCCTCAAAAGATAGGCGCCTCCCCCTTTTCTGCCCGCCAGCCCCTTTTTTTTCCAAAAAAGACACACGTGGCCCCAATAATAGCATAAGGGCCACGTTTTCTTTCATGAAGGGCATTAAAATATTTTTTAAAGGTTTTTAAAACCTTTTGAGTTAAAGTCTCTTTGCCCCCTTCACACTTGGGGTTGTCCACACATGGGCTTCCTTTTAACTCAAATTTGATGCCATTCACACTGTCCACCATGTCCCCGTGCACACCTGCATACTGTCCAGAGAAAAACACAGGGTCGTGACATACCCCCCTCTTGAAAAATAGCAAGCGTCCTCGATTGCACTCAATGGCACAGGAAGGCATCTTATGAGCAAAGACGCCCCATATGGCAAAAACAATGGCCCTCCAATGCATCTGGGTAATAAGACAATCATCCTGCACAATAGGCCACATTGTCACATCAAAGTGACAAACAACTCTTGCTCGTTCCTTCAGAACCTACAGCAAAAGTCTAAAACCAAGTCCCAACTGAGTTAGTGTAGTGGTCAAAGCTTGTGACTTGTAACCTCTAGGTTATGAGTTCAAGTCCCAGTAGGCTCTCTCATGTTATAAAGGGACACCTATGCTCGCTTGATGTGTTTGGTTGCTCGGGCTCTTGCCCCTTGAACACTCGAGTGACTCCTCCTCCTCGGGTGGTGGATCACCCAAGATAGGAGGATCCATACGAGACCCCTCCGCTGTTCCAACGCTTGACTCATCGCGGTGGTCATGGGGGATGCCTAATTCGTGGCTCTTGCCCGATGGTGCGTGGCCCTTGCCCGACCATGATAATTGGCTAATTGTTGGAAGGGGAAATCGGCTCCACCCACTTGAGTGGGCCCCGGGTGTGTACGAAAAAAAAAAGAGAGTCTAAACCAAATGGAAACACGTTAACTGTGTCAGCCAAAAACAAAACCATGCATCATTCTACATATGCATGACACACATGCATTCGCAAACAATATGCTCCTCAAGTTGCTCTACCTACTCTAAAGTAACAGTCTAAGGGTTGCTCGCAAGCCTTACGCCCATGGGCATCCCGCAGGACCCACGACTGATGGTCAAACCAACTCTAGGATTGCTCGCAAGACTTATGCCCTCCATAGAGTTATCCATAGTTGCAGTTATAGTTCAAGGTGCGGCCGACTGTGAACCATACCCAACTTTACCATCTCATGTGTCTAGAACACAAGATCATAGAAGTCCCATAAGAAGATGTACTGTCAGTCTCAGTACCTTCGGGTGAATACAAAGATGTCACCAAGCGACTCCTAGATGACAACTGAGCCTGTTTGTAACGAGGGAGCGGCGGTGCTACCCCCCTCTTGAGCATCAGGCAATGCTCTAGACCTATGCTTTACTGAACCTGAATGAGCCGTAACAAGAGTCGGCCCCAACTCAAAGGCATCAAGATAAAGCTGCAATACCTGAGGTGAATCTGCTAAGTCATCCTCCTCCATCCACTTCGCATCCATCAGTGATTGAACAGCTCTTGAACTTCACAGGATAGCGACGGGAAACTTTACCCTGTACCTTTCTTTCCTTATGTGCCAGTATCTGCTCGGGAATAAGAACCTCGTCAAGTTCCTCCGCTTCCGTCTGAGCCTCATCTGATACATCCTCAGGCACCCAAAACCTGCTTGCACTCCACCCAAGTGGTAAGCACAAGTCCTCGATGAAGCATAGTAGATCACCATTGCTAAACATAGAAAGAAACTGTCTTCCGAACCCATGAAGCCTCTATGAAGATACGACCGGTGACAAACTGTCGAAAGCCATAGCCTTCAACCCATGTTTTGCACCATAACACTTCAACTGCTTCTTGTTCCTGGCCGACTACTTCTTGTTCTTGGTGTCTTTTCTCCTGAGCTTCATCTTCAGCTCTTGCTCTTCACCTCATATAGGCAAAGACACACAACCCTGCACTGTCTCCTGCACTTCCTTTTCACTTTCCTCATGTTGAAGCTTTTGATGTGACAACCACGCGCTCGCCTCCTTGAGAAAGTCGACGATGTCTCGGGCAACGGAACCTTGAAACCGGCCTGAAGGGCGGTGAAACAAACACTCGCACACAAAACACTTCAACGCCATTGAGGACCTAGAAAAGGAAAACAAACAGGGGGAGCTAGAGTGCTCCTGCAAATAGTACACGGACACCGATTGGCCCCAAAACGCAGTGGCGTCCCTTGCGGTATTTCTTTAATTGATTATAAGAGCTTTGATTACAATAAGGCTGGAAACTCAGCCGTCACAGTAGAATCCCTGAAGCCTGCAAAGAACCTGCATCATGGCTTCTTGTCCACTCGGCATCCACAAATAAGTCCAGCCATTGTTCACATCAAAACACTTCCACACATTGAGTCCTACATACAGAAGTCTTCTCCCATGATCAGGGCTGCCACAACCATCCATAGCCTCTCACCCTATGAACAGCATCACACCCTGACACATCCAGTGCTTCTGCATCACAACACAGACTCCCAAACTGTCTCTCAAAAGAGAACTCGTATCACAGCACAGCATACCATACAGTCGACACACCTGTACCAACCCTCTCTACCTTCCAAGGGTACTATCCATCTCTGTCATGGATTCTCTGTCCGCTGCCCAATCAGTAGCAAGGCTGTACCAAACATGTGTCCATTCCTGTACCTTCTGCCTGCATGTGACCTATCTCCTGGAGAAACCCAAAAACATGTTTCCTCGAGAAACCTACGACCTGTTTCCACATGAAACCCTTAGGCCTGTTTCCCTTTGAAACTTCTGTCCTGTTTCCATACAGAACCATTCATGGCACCATTCAACAACAGTGCCAACAACGGCATTCATCTAGTTACCTGTTCCCTCATGAAACATCTGGAAACATAGAGATGCCCATAGCTGTAGGTCCCTCTGTTCCTTTCTAGCAGGAAGAAAACAATCTGCTCCATAAGCACGCAGCCATGCGAGCTTGCTTCACTCCCATGCCAAGAAACACTACTAGGTGACCTGCAGCCAATAATCCATGCACATAGCTGAATTTGCTACCAAACAAAAACAGCCCATAAACAGTCCTCAAACTGATCTCAAAACAGTCCCGAGCATTGCTCATGTTCATAGCCACATGAACTGCCACGAAACAGTCCATAAACCCTTTCCAAAACAGTCCCGACCCAAAGCAAAGAGAAGCTGAAAGTTCCATTAGTTGAACGCCATCGACATGATGTCTATGTTCATGAAAACCCAGCCCCTCCTTTCTGCAAAAACACGGCGTCCTCCAAAAAGCACACACCTGGCTGCCTGTGTGTCTAGAGAAACCAACCTGTAAGCTGCAGCCTGACTCTTGTACAAAAGAGCATGAGTTTCAGCCCTCTGCGCCTGCAGTCCAGCCCACCTTCTGTTCTGCAACCCAACAGTCGCCAGACAGAGAGAGCACGTGTTGCTGCCAATCCAGCCCACCTCCTGTCCTGCAGCCCAACAGTTGCCAGAGAGAGAGAGAGAGAGCACGTGTGCTACCTGCAGCCGTACTTGCTCGCCTGTTTTTCCACCAGAGAGAGAAGCATGTATCTGCTGCCCGACTAGCCTGTCAGCCTTTCCACACATCCAGTTGCAGCCGACTCTCACAGGAGAACAATCCCCACACGTTGTACAGCCCCTGCCTGACTGCCTGCTCACACAAAAGCAAGAGAAAGAAAAGAGGCGTGTAAGGGCAGTCCTGTATGCAGCCAAACACGAGAACTTCAGCGTTGGCCGCCTGTGTACCAAATGAGCAGCCCTCCTGACTGGAAAAGCACACCCTCCTCAAAAGATAGGCGCCTCCCCCTTTTCTGCCCGCCAGCCCCTTTTTTTTCCAAAAAAGACACATGTGGCCCCAATAATAGCATAAGGGCCACGTTTTCTTTCATGAAGGGCATTAAAATATTTTTTAAAGGTTTTTAAAACCTTTTGAGTTAAAGTCTCTTTGCCCCCTTCACACTTGGGGTTGTCCACACATGGGCTTCCTTTTAACTCAAATTTGATGCCATTCACACCACAGTTGCATAGAAACAGGTTCGAAACGTACGAAACGTTTCGAAACGTTTCGTCCTGGATGAAACACGTTTCATACATCATGCATATTTTTAAAACCTTAAAAAACGATTCCTTTCGTGAATCGAACGGCGCACTTTATTCACGCTTCCCAGTGGCGGCCGCTTGTGAGTTTGCCGATTTGTGTGCCATCCTACGATTCCTTCCATCGCTTGTGTCGGCCCGCTTGCTCCTTGGTGTCCTTGGGCCTTGTGGAGGTCTTCCAAAGGGGTAATGCCATGTTTTGCTTTAAGTTGGTTTTCTCTGCACAACTCACAAAGCAGCACACTTTTTTCTCTTCCATCAATATTTATGGCATATCTTCCATGGTCCACCCTTGCTCTATTGAGATTAGTTTATGTTCTGTGTGGCACTTGTTGCAGGGCCAACAATCTGCATTTATCCCCGCCTTGTAGGATGCCTTGAACAGGTGATTCTCTTTGGAACAATGTCACCTTCGAGTCTAGATATGGTGGCTCGGGATCCGGAAAGTGGAAATGCAACTTTTGTGCTGATAAGCACCATGGCAGTGTCACCAGGCTGAAGGCACATTTGTCACAAACAAAGGGTTTCGGCATTGGGCCATGTAAGCATGTGCCACAAGAAATCTATGATAGCCTCAAGGCTTGGAAGGCCATGCAACTAGGTATCTCCCTTGAGGGTATCCCCAATCTGGGAGAGCCTGAAGCACGTCAAAGTGTCTCCAAGAGGACTCGCAGTATTAGAGAGGAAGATACCAGTGGTGAGGTTGTAGGTGGTGTTGCAGGTGGTTCTAGCTCGGCACCTCGAGCCAAAAGAACTAGTCTTCCAGTGTTCAAGAAAGGACATGTACAGGCAGGGATGCAAAAGGCTGCCATGAAAGAGGCAACGAGGGAGTTGATGAAGTTGTTTATTCAATGTGGATTATCCTTCCACATTGTCAGGACTCCTCGATGGAAGAAGGCAATGAGAGCTATCTCCCGCATTGGGTGTGAGTGGGATGGCTCCTCCTACGAGACATTGTGTCACCATTTTGCCACCCGAATGGTTCACTCTTGCTTTCACACTATGTACATATTGGATTGGTGTCCATGGCTTATGGAATGTGCCTATGCATGTGATTGACACGTGTCATGCTGTATAGTTGGATATGATATTCCGCTGGGACTTGATGTTATCATGCCCGGAATATCTGGAAGACTTGGCTTTCCGCTGGAACTTGTGTCTTTGTGTACATGTCCGGAAACGCCTGGAGGACTTGGCTTTCCGTTGGGACTTGTGCCTTTGTGTACATGCTTGGAAACGCCTGGAGGATTGGCTTTCCACTGGGTCTGGTATCGCATATACTTGCCTGGAAACGCCTGGTCTTATATGGTTTCATGAACGGAAATTGCTCATGCCAATGTTGCATTGCATAGCATCTTTATGTGCTTGCCTGCAAATGAAATTGCATGCTGTTTTCATGCTTGCATGACCTATGTGTAGTTCCGGGCTAGGGGACGCCCGCCCGTGAACCGTGCGTGTGAAACTGTCTGCTGACATGGTTGTGTGGCATGTGAACAGGTGGTAAGTATTACCCAATCTAGGCTCAAATAGCCTTTAGGACTTAGCCAATATTTATAAGTGAGTGCGTTCCCACTTCATTAAAGTTTGGGTGTCCAAAAGTCACTTATAAATTATGACCGCTTCCAAGTTCACACTCACTGAAGTCCCTAGGCGGACAAGACTCAATGTCCAGGACCTGATCCTTCCTTTTTACTCATAAATGGGCATCTCCCCATGTCCCTTCACCTGATTGGACCCCAATTCACTTACTTATTAAGAGAAAATTCGTGTTTTCTTTTCATGAGGATTTTTGGAGGCTGAAAACTCTGTTTTTCCACCATCTCTCTCTATTTCCAAGCTCTCCATAGCCATACCCAACTTGCTAGGGTGTTTTCCAAGCTTCCAAGAGCGTTTTCAAGTGCTAATCACTCTCCTACTCACTCCCAATGACTGAAATTCAGCAAAACAGCTCTCATTTTTGCTGTAATTTCTGGTCTTTTTGTTGAAAACCCTAATTTCAGCCTTCCTTTCTCAAGTTGAACCATAGGGGAAGCTTTCCCAGGGTTCCCTTCATCCTCTCGAAGACTTTTGTCGCGAAGGATTGCGGCAAATCGAAGATATCAACACTTCTAAAGCTTCCAACTCGAAGGCTTCCGCTTGCAACAACTTCTATGAAGACTGGTAAGCTAATTGGACAATGTGTTGTCATTACTTATTCAGTAGAAGGGCATGACTCCTTGTTTAGCCGCCCTGTGTAGTATTTCTCTTGTCCTATGTGCTCTTGAAGATGTTGCTACCTTGCTTGGTAGAACATAGAGCCAATGGTAGAGAATATAGGCACTGAAGTCAGGCCGGGCATCAAGGCAGCTCCTTGGTGATCTACATCGACATACCATTGTTTTCTAAATGCTGAATTTCATATGCATTGGCATGGAGGATTTGGCAATGGATGCCCGTGAAGCTATGTATTGAATTTCTCCAATAGTAATACAATTTACTCAAGGGAGGGGTCGGCCGTTCTGGCTCATTGTGTGTCTCTTGTCAATTCAGCAATTTACTTCTTGTATGTGAGCAAGTGTCCTTCAAATCTTAGTGTATTTAAGTGTATTGATTAGCATTGTGTTCAACCAAGTTACACATTGTGCACTACTGAGCTTCGCAAGGAGCAACTGGCTGTGGAGATGGAGATGGAGCCTCTCAAGGCCACTTGGGCAAAGTATGGTTGTACTTTGCTTTGTGATGGATGGACAGATGTGCGGAAGAGAAATGTGTACAACATTCTTGTGTCCTCCTGCAAAGGCACAATGTTCATTCGTGCCATAGATGCATCGGTGCCAGGGATAGTGGTTACAGGGGAGTTCATTATGTCCTACATGCGCCAGGCAATCAATGAAATTGGGCCTGATAACATTGTGCAGGTGATCACGGACAATGGGTCCAATTGTGTATCCATGGGCAGGATGTTAGAGGAGGAGTTTCCCAAGATTGTGTGGACACCTTGTGCAGCACACAGCCTTGACTTGATGATTGAGGATGTGGGGAAGCTTGATTGGGTGAGCCATGTATTTTCAGTTGCATCTACCATGGTGAACTTTGTCACAAAGAGGCCAAAGGTTTTGAGCATGTACAGGGCCAATAGTGATCTTGAGCTTCTAAAGTCCTCCAAAACTCGGTTTGCATATATGTTTATTGTGGTGGAGAGACTAGTGAGAGTGCGACATGGCTTATTACGCACTATTGTGTGTCGTGAATGGACAGCATGGGAGGACAAGGATGAGCCCAAGTCTATAGCATTCTCTCGTATGGTCATGAGAGATACTTGGTGGCAGGATGCAGAGGGACTTGTGAAGGCACTTCAGCCCATGTATAGTGTCCTTCGGCTCACAGACATGGAGGGGGTACCATTGGGCTGCTTTATGAGTTCATGGACAGAATTGGTGAAGCTCTCAATGATTTCACTACCTTGTCGCGTGACAGGTGCTCACCCTTGGGCTTTAACTTTAGTCTTTGAGTCTTTCTCTTGAGTCTTCCTATAAGTTATTTTATAAATCTTGATCTCTTATGTATGTCACATGTTACATGTAGAGTTCAAGATATTAAGGAGATCTGGAATCGGTGTTGGGATTGGTTTCATAGGCCAATCCATGGTGTTTCTCACATTTTGCATCCCCTTTGGAGGAATGAGGAGCAATACCTCAATGAGGAGCTAGAGTCAGGATGGATCGAGTACATTACCAAGTTGGTGGGAGTGGGAGGTGATATACAGCTTATGAGAAAGCTCGAGGATGAGCTTCTCATTTACCGCAACGGTAGCCATATGTTTGGGCGAGCCACTGCATTGCTCAGGGAGACACAGTTGGAGCCAGTGTCTTGGTGGGAGAAATACGGTATTGGGATACCCAACTTGGTAAGGTTTCTTGATTCTTGAATCTTGTATCTTTGTCTCCTAAGTCCTACTCTTTCAAAATCTACATTCAAATGCTTCTCTCTTTTTTACTCTAACTTAAGATTCTTTTTTGTACAATGTAGAGACGGATTGCATTGAGAGTTCTCTCCCAGGATTGCAGTTCAGGGCCTTGTGAGAGAAACTGGAGTACATGTGCTCTTTTTCACACGAAAAAGAGAAATAGACTCTCCTCAGCACAATTGGAGAGGCTTGTCTTTTGTCATTGCAATCTCCGATTACTAGAACAAAAGGGTCATCCCATTGAGCCTCGCCAAGTGAATCCAGATAAGATTGATATCATGAAGTGCAAGGAGATTCCCGACATTCCTCAGGAGGAGACATCTATTCTATGCTCTATGAGGAGATCATGGCTCCGGCTCGCACTACACGATCTTTTCGAGAGGCTAGTACTAGTGGTGCACCTGCACCTCTAGAGGATGAGGCATTTGAGGACTCGGCTACCGGCAGTGACCTTGAGAGTGAGGCTGCAAAGGCAGAAGATGCAGATGAGGATGAGCATGAGGATGTAGATAGTAGCTAGCAGATGCCAGTATCATTTTATTTGGACATGTTATTTAGTTTGAACTTTGGACATGTTATTTATTTTGATCTTGGATTTTGAGTCATGACTCATCACCCACGTGGTGATCCTTTTGATTTCTGTTTAGTCATCAGTGATCACCCACGTGATTTGTGATATCATCATATCTTACATGTATTTTGTTTTTATTGAAATGAATTCAATGTGGTCTCTTATAAGTTATGTCAACAGTTTTTTCTTTTGTATATTTCAAGTAAAAAATATACATGTTTTTTCTACTTTGTATGAAACCTTTTTGTACCCGTTTCTTACCTTTTATGAAACGTTTCAAAACGTATGAAACCCGTTTCATACCTGCCGTTTCTGAAACGCCTGGCAACACTGATTCACACTGTCCACCATGTCCCCATGCACACCTGCATACTGTCCAGAGAAAAACACAACTTCTCCTCCAGCTGGCCGCTTTATGAGGAGAAGGCTATCTCATTCAGGGGGAGGGGGAGGGAATAACCACACAGGGGGTCTCTAATGCTACCACCTCTATCTGTGAGAAAAGGGCCAGGCGGCCAGAGCGTCAAGAAAGCTTCCCATCACTTCCGCATGTGGTCAGAGCCACCCATAGCTTCCCCCATTGATCGCGGAGGGTATGGATGATGTCGAGCCAAATGCTCATGATGGACTCCGTAGGCGGAGTGTGGGTGCCCTCGATGGCTTCGCTGCATCGAGCTCTCCATATGTGGCAGGCCACAATGCTGCTACAAATCTCTCATCTCTAGCACGAGGCCTGAGTCTAGTGATCGGAAGATGGGACTGGGACTGGTACTGTCGAAATGTGAAGGTGAGACTTGGCAACCACGTGCCAACCGCCAAGCGTCTATGTGCTAGCAGCCAAGCTCCTATGTGCCAGCAGCCAAATAAAGAGGGTGATCTTTTGAGGCTGAAAACTATCGCAGAGCCTCTTCCAAAAATCTGAGAGAAACCGCTGTGAGAGGCCCTGTGACTGTGAGTGTACTGTTGTTGCCAGGGCGCCCTCAACCTCGGGCATGTGAATCTTGCAGCCTAGCCGCGTGGTGTATGCGAAGAACGGGTTATCTAGAGTCTCCTCCCGGTCAGCAGGATCATGCCAAGTCCATTCCCACAGGTCCCACTGGAGGTGTGTGAGGGGCCAACTCTCCCAAATCCATAATGGCAAAGTCTCTCCTTGGCCACCTTGGCCGGTGGGGAGTCAATGTGCCACTCATGTGCCCGAAATCCGATCACCCTCACCCTTTGTAAGGTGTAGCCAGTGAAATCATCCGGAGGGGGCTCTGATCTCTCTAATCTGCCATGGAGTCCAATAGAAGCACAACTCTCATCCATGCCGTGGACTGCCATGAGAATATCATGCTTACTAAACACGCCTAGCCACTGCGGGGGGTCGGGTCTGGGATAGGGGTGAGCTACTCCTGGGGAATAGGAGAGTCGATGTCAAGGCTTGAGTCTTGCTCTACCTCGGATTCTCGTGAGCTTCGGAGGGAAGCTGTCTGAATGCAGGCCAATCTCCAAGGGACGTGGTAGGTTCTATGCTCAACGCTCCCCATGATACATGAGGTCGGGCCCCCAACATATGGCCACTGGGTAAATGGATTAGGGGGTTTGAGATCAAGGGTTGCCAAAGATGCTTCTCTGAGGCTACTGGAGCTAACTGCTGAAGGGCTGGCCTGAGGTGATCTCAAGCTCGGAGTAGGCTGGCTGCAAATGTGTCGTCAAAAGGTGGGCTAAATCCGTTGGCCCACATCTCTGTGAATATCCATCTGGTGCTCTGTGGCCAGGGGCCCCCAAGGCTCAGAGTATGGGCTGAAATCTGGGCCAAGAGGAAGCCCTTCGAAGGCTCATCACCTGGAAGAAGTCCCACCTTGGCCTGGGTAGGCCTCCCATCACTGCCGGCCCACAAGAAGTTCCGGATCAACCGCTGTACCTGATCAATGCATGCTCGGGAGAAGGCCCAACAAGAAGTAATTTACCACATGGTGGCAAGAGGGACTTGGTTTGCCACCACCACTCAGCCGGCTAAGGAGAGCCTCGCAGAACTCCAGTACAAAAGTACTGCCTAGAAGAAGAGGGCGAGCTGCTACTCCGGGGAGATATCGATACCCACTTGGCATCCCAGATAGTGGATTGGAGTGCCCTCTTAGGATCCACTGGAAAGCCTCAACTGGACACGAAGTCGGGTGGGTGTAGAGCCTACCCAAAAACTATTGGATTATATCATCTCCAGATGGTCTACATCATTATTTTCATGCTTGTATTGGCCATTTATGAGACCGTGCATTGGCATATCTTAGCAAATATTATTCAGCATTTTTCTACCATTTTAAAGGTACTTTTCAGCATTTATATAGCATTTTATGCCACTGTGCTGCTGTCGGCCTGCCACAGCTGGCCGACCAGCATATGGGGGAGTATATAAGGGCTGACCCCCCTTTCCCCTAGTTTATCTCATTCTTTTGCATCTAGTTGAGGTCATTAGCAGCTGCTTTTTCTTCTTACCATTGTACAGCACCTACGGGCTTCCCTTGTGCTGCTTAGTTTTCAGCAATAAACATCAGTTTCCAGCATTTACTGGGCTTGTACCTGCCACCTGGGCCTACATCTGTGTTTTCTATTTGCTTCACTTTCTTTCATGGTATCAAAGAAAAACGCTGACTTGTGAGCAACAAAGAGCTGTGTTTTCTGTTTTGGAGCAGAGGTTTCGACAGTTTGCTACATTTTCTGCAGACTTCAGCGTAGAAGGGGCTGCGTTTTCTACAGACTTCAGCGTAGAAGGGGCTGCGTTTTCTTCCGGGAGCAGAGGCTTCCTCAAGATTGCTGCGTTTTCTTCATCTGACAATTGGGACTTTCGTATTTCTGAATTTTCAGTCAACCTTAGCATAGGGCTTGCGTTAGAAGCATTATTAGCATGAAGGCATACATGGGCATAAGTACAAGTGCGTACTTGCAGCCCTACATTATGCCATGGGCAGCCCATGCCTCATGGGCACTCTTGGGCAGCCCATCCAGGCTGTAGAGCATAGTCGGCAGTCCCTAGGGGGTATGAAGGACAGGCCGACAGCAGCTAAAGAGCATCTGTAGCAGGTTGTGGACAGAAGTGCTGTCGGCCAGTATAGAAGGGACAGCATGATAAATTGCACAGCATTTAATGTTGTCAAATAGCATTATTTTGTCACATAGAGCAGGCCGACAGCTTTTGAAGTGGCCGACCAGCAGCATTATACCATATATAAGCAAATGCTTGGTATTCAGCATAAATCATCAAGTATAAAAATCAGAATTCAGCCCATCAAATCAGAATTCAGTTCATTGAAGCCCCTCTTCAGCATTCAAATTTCAGCCAGCATATGTGCAGTCCTACAGCCATCCTGGACTTGATAAGTGGCCCAGGAGAGTCTTCTATAGCGCCCTTGGATTGGTGGATTCTTAGCCGACGTAAGGTGTTCCTCGTCCTTGTGTTGGGCAATCATAGCTCTTGTTCTCAAGCATTGTACAGAAGTTCTCCAAAGAAGTAATATAAGAAAATACTCCTGCTTGGAGGGGGGGCCCTTCGGTGGGTATTTGGGACCCAATACTGTGGTGTCTACATTCTCTTCTCTCTCTCTACTCAATGAATGGATGCTAAAGATATCACCAAAGCAAAGGTTTAAAGAAAGCTTGTTGCGTGTTACCACGGTCAACCTTAGTGCATGTAACAGTCCCAAGAGTCACCTAGGGCTTAGGCTAGCCCTTAAGGCACTTGGGACAGGCTTGTTGGACCCCAGAAGGCTTGTCGGCCAGCACTGTAGCTCACATGTGGGAAAAGGGGCACCTTTTATGCTGATCATTCAGGTCGTGGGCTGATAGAAACAGGCCGACAGCCTTTGATGCTAACTGACCGGCAGGTTTAGGGCCTAGATAAGCATGGGGCAGCAAGAGGCATAAAGTTTAAACCATCTCATACTCTGCAAGTGCTGATGGTCCAGGGCTGTAGACAAGCCAAGTGAAGGGCGAAAGCAAGGTGGAAAGGTGTAGTCTGTAGATCAAGGGACTCTGCTGAAAGGACTCAGCCAAGGGAAGCTGTCCAAAGTCAGTCCAGGCTATTCACAGCCAGAAAAAGTCTGTTATTCTACTCATTCAATAAAGGAAATACACCATACGTGGTGGGGGCCCTTTAGAGGGTATGTGTGTGTGTGAGTGCGCGCCCGCGCGCACTCTTATCTTCTCTACATTGTGCTATTCATAGCCAAGAACCAAGGGCTGAAAGTATTTATCAAAGTATAATCCTCGTTTGTAAGCTTCCGCAAGTTACAAGATTCACGAGACATTGAACCACAAATATATGCCTGTGTATTGTAGCTATAGTCCTTACTTTTGATGAGTGGCACATGTTATAAATGGCTCCAGTTTTTTTAAAGAAAGTGGCACATGTTATAAATGGCTCCAGTTTTTTTAAAGAAAGTGGTGTTGATGATGTGCAGGTCTGATGTTCTGGGCCAAGTTATGCCTCTTGTTGGGAGAGATTGGAGCCAGTCTGGAGTTACACGCCTTTTTTCTGCCATCAAGGTAAGATTGATGGCCTCTCATTCATGTTTCCATATTAAAAAGAAAAGGTCACATTGTAATTGGAAACACAACGTTGGAAGTAGTTGAACTTAGTTTTAAAAGAGGTGTTGGTACTGTAGGTGTGTATTTCCGATGGTTTACAGAGTGTACACATTGGTGAAAAGGCTGTATTTGTAACAGATCTGGATTTGTCACTTAAAAAAGTGACAGAACCCTTATATAATAAATGGTGTAAATGGATTACTAATTAATGACACATATGTTGCACCTTACTCAACAAAGTTATAAGCTAACAGACGTGAGATCTTTTCAGTGCAGTCCTGCCATTATGTCCTTTTCTGAACATCACGTGCCCTTAAAGCTTGTCTTGGATCAAGGGGACCATTTCATTTTTCCACCTTGTGAAATTTAGAGTAATCCTCACTGAGTTCTGGACCTTACACAGGATCTTCAAAGCTTCTTGTGGCTCACAGTGTGCTACAGCAATGCTAGGATGCTTTTTTGGACACCAGTGGAACAATCATGCTCTTAAGAGCCTTATATTTTGGGGAGTCTTTACTGTGATTTGTGTTGCTAGTGCTGGTGTTGATGATTGTATTTGGCTGCATCAGAGGAGAGGGGTGAAGAAGCTTGGGCATCTGCTCTGCTGCAACTTTGGAGGCCTGAACCCTCCCGGATCTCGAGCTGATGAGTGAAGGGTTTGGGTCGCCGGGAGCGGGGGTGTCTGGCTCCCTATAGGGACTGTGCTCTCTCTTGAAGAACTCCCTGGGTGCGTGATGCCAGCCTGCAGTGGGTCTGGAGGGTGCTCAATCAATGGGGATGTGTAGCGCTGCACGCTGAGTGCCAGCTGGGGCTCTTTGCTGGGGGCCAAAGAACTTAGTGATAGATGTCTGTGGTATCCCGCATCTTGGGTTGCCTCAATAGTCTGTCTTTGTGGGGCCTCAACTCCAAGAGGTATACTCCCAAGCATCTCTGATCTCTGTAATGCATCACCCGTGACAAGGGCCCGAACCCCTCCTAAAGAGACAGTGGTAGCTTCGGCGTATCTCATGGTAAACTGGGCATCTAAGTATGTAATGCTCCCAGTACTACATAGCATGCATACCCGTCTGGCTCGTGTTTCTGCAAACTCTTGGTTGAATCTGAATCAAGACAATGTTGATGGCATGTAGCAATATGGGCACCAGTGTCTGGGCCAATGGCTAGCCTCTGTTGAAAGATATGATCTACATTAGTTGTAGGCACACCACCTTAGGATGGTGGATTTAGTACTTGGAGACCTTAGACTATGATTTTATTAATCATAGTTCACTTGGGTAACATTAGGGACTCAAGTAGTGTGTGGACTAGGTCCACTAGGCATTGCAAGTAGTGTGTGGACTAGGTCCACTAGGCATTGCAAGTGGATGCAAGTGGCATGACAACTTGCTCTAGGCGCCTTCTTCTCTCCAAGTGTATAAATACCCCCTTGCCTTTGTGGGTAGACACTTCTTATTGTATCCTATGTGGTGGATTCCTTTGTGGAGAGCAATGGTAGTGAACCTTTGTGGTACCAACACTCTTGTCATATGTCTATTCTTTGTGCAAGTTTTTCTTTCCATGATACTTAGGACATGGACTTGTTGTATACAGATTTGTCTCATAGGCCAATATGGCCTTCCATAGACATTAATATATCTTTTCTTTCTTTCTTTTCTCATGTAGCATCTTGTGCTAGAGACAAGCCATCTATTCTTGGTCTCATAAGCTATTGCTTAAGAGTGGTCAATTGTTGGTATATTTTTTTGTCTATTTGGATTTATGATTCATTGCTAAACTAATTAGATTTAAGATTGGGTTAAGCTCTTGCTTAGTGGGAAAAGCTTCCTAATCTTTTCACATCTTATCAGAGCCCCCCTTCTTGGGAGTGTTGCTTGTCATAATGGGAGAGGGAGCATTTGTGAATTTAAGTGTTATGGGCAACTACTTTGTGTTGGAGGTCTCTTTTTTTCATTGCTCTAACTAAGTGGGATATTTAGAGTGATTAAGCCTTCCTAATCTTTGTGTGAGAGGGATTAAGAATCTTTATGATTATCTAGTGGGTAATGTACAACTACTCGTTCTATTGTGTATGGCAAACATAGCGTGAGAGAGGGAAACATAGTTATATAGTCTTGTTGGTTGACTACCATGAGTATATAACATGCACGTTCCTAAAAGGTGAATTTGGGCATGTTCTTGGATTCATCTAGGTATATAATTCAGCCGTATTAGTAGACATGTAGATTTCACATTGTGAAGTTTTCGTCCGAGTTGTGGCCAGTTGATTTTGTGCTAATTCTTTCTATCTTTAGCAGTGCATTTGTCCTATCAACTACTTATTTGCTGTCTTTCTATTTGCTACTTCCCTTAGTGCTAGGCTTCATTATGGCTGAGTCTGCCCTGCATCTCCGGAGGTTTGACAGAAACTCAGTACGAAGGTCTTTGTGTGAATATATGCCCTTGTGTGTGTGTGTCTTAGGAGTGCGTGTGTGAGAGCATATCTTGATATAGAGCTCTATACCCACTATTGGGCATTGATGACGTTAGTGGGGATGTCGTAGTATATAGTCCATACTATGCATAATGGAGTTGATAGTTATATAGTCTTGTGGGTTTACTACCATGAGTATATAACATGCACGTTCCTAAAAGGTGAATTTGGGCATGTTCTTGGATTCATCTAGGTATATAATTCAGTCGAATTAGTGGACATGCAGATTTCACATTGTAAAGTTTTCGTTCGAGTTGTGGCCAGTTGATATTGTGCTGATTCTTTCTATCTTTAGCGGTGCATTTGTCTGATCAGCTATTTATTTGCTGTCTTTCTATTTGCTACTTCCCTTAGTGCTAGGCTTCATTATGGCTGAGTCTGCCTTGCATCTTCGGAGGTTTGACAGAAACTCAGTACGAAGGCGTGTAAATATATGCTCTTATGTGTGTGTGTGTGTGTATGTGTGTGTGTTTGTGGAGTGCGTGTGTGAGAGCATATCTTGATACAGAGTTCTACACCCACTGTTGGACACTGATGACGTTAGTGGGGATGTCGTAGTATCTAGTCCATACTATGCGTAATGGAGTTGATAGTTACATAGTCTCGTGGGTTGATTACCATGAGTATATAATATGCACGTTCCTAAAAGGTGAATTTGGGCATGTTCCTGGATTCATCTAGGTATATATTTAAAAAGAAGATCAACGATGTATGTTATCGGTTGGACCTTCCAGATCATTGGAGGATACATAATGACTTCCATGTGAGTTTATTGAAACCATATACAGGACCACTCCTAGAGGAGCCCGTGTTGGAGGATCCACCAGAGGTGGAAGAGTAAGAAGAAATTTTGCATTCAAAACAGATTGTGTTTCACTTTGTGAGAAAAAGAGGAAAGATAGTGGACAGAAAATTCCTCTTGAAATTCAAGAATTATTCGCCATTGGATGCGAAATGGATGGCAGAGGAGTACTTCAAGAACTATCCAGAGATACTTCAAGCTTATGAGGAAGCGGTTGGTCCATATGTATTTGAAGTAGAGACATAGACGTCTTCAGAACAAGACAAATTCAAGAGGGAGAGATTGTATTGCTAGCCCTCTTCATTGTATATACATACTGGAATGTAATTGATCATTATTTTTCTTATGTAATGGTTGATTGGACATTCTCTAGTTTGGGTCGGTTGCATACCAAATGACCCAAGGAGAGAGATTTGTTTTTCGGTGGCAGTGATGCCAGGTGACCCATTGGGCAGCCTTTGTGCCATATGCCTTGGATTTCACAGTCGGGCAGTCATAGTGACAAGATAGCCGAGATGATTGTGTTGGATTTAATAGTCAGGTGGTCAGTGCGACTAGATGGCCCAGATGATTGTATTGATGAACACTCGGGCGGTCATAGTGACCAAATGGCCCAGATGATTGGTTATGATTGACTGAGTGGTTTTCTTGGGGAGCCAGATAGCTTAGGAGCGGTTTCGGACGAGACAAGATACTTGACCATGACAGGACAATTTATAAACAGAAGGATCTTTACATATGCATTGCATACTTATGTATGTTTGAATTTCTTTGACTTGTGTGCGTTGTTTTTGATGTGTGGACAATGCTTGGATTTATGGCATGTGATAGTCCACTGGGCTCCATACTACTTGGCCAATACCTGGAATACGCGAATGATGCATATCTGTTTGTTGACTACATTGTATCTAATTTTTGCAGGAGGTGAATATGGATTTCTTTTATGTAACACACGTGACAGGTCATGAAGAAAAACCATCAAAGATAAGCTATTGGTCAAAGATAAGGCATTGAGATGTTGCCAGATGAGCAGATGATATCACAGATATGGGGGATGTCCACATGCATAAGCTCACCAGATGGGGCTAGTACTTGGAACATATGGATATGCTTGGTACACTTGTGCTCCGCAGTTGAGGACAACTGCAATATAAGAGGGAGGGAATGTAACTATTTGGCCTTCCTAGTACTTTATCTCATGATGGAACCCTTGCCAAGACACTGGACTGGCGGAAGAAGGTACGGGGATAGGGACCATAAGGCTTGCACATGGAAAAGCACCAGTTTTGATCAAAAAGCATAGAAAAGCAAAAAGTCAAACTGAGTTGACTGCAAGCCAAGAGCATCACTGGCAAGAGGGGATTGAGTAGGACCAAAAGGCAAAAGTTGCTTTTTCAAAAAGCAACTCTAGGGCCAAAAAGCAAGGCCCTAAAGTCGGAAAAGCAAAGCACAAAAGCACTTGGGAAAAGCTGGCCTTATCAAAATAATATTTTATTGTATAAAGTGAAAAAGAGGAAAACGAAGCAAAAAGTAAAACAAAAGCAAAGCAAAAAGAAAAACGAAAACATGGCTAGCTTTTTGGGCAAAAAGCAAGACCCCTCTCAGGTATTAAACAGGCATGAACCTCTCTTGATCATCATCATCCAAGTGAGGAGTTTATTTCATCGTTGCCTGTTGCTGCTGTTCAGATTCCAGAACATCGCTAACGTATCTAGTGTCATGCCATTAGCTATCTGTACGTTGTATGGATCCGTATAGTTGTACGGAACTGTGTTCTGCCTACTGATTTGCGCCGAACTGTGTCCCACCGCCTACTGATCTGCGACTGAACTGTGATCCCGCTTGCTGATTTGCACCGACTAGGCTGTTGTTGCTTGTTGATCAGCACCGAGTGGGTAGCTATCGCCTATTGATCTGCACCGTGCATCTGTTGCCGCCTGTTGATGTAGCTATTGCCGTACAGCTGCTGTCGCTTGCTGTTTTACACCATCTAGCGGTTGCCGTATTCTCACGTGGACCTAATTTGGTCTGTACGCCTTTGTACGGCCTTTTGGGCCGTTTCTACTCCAGATTGGGTGTCAAATTTGCTGTTGAACATCATAACTTCATTATCTACTTTTATCACTTACAAGCTTGGGATATGTTGGATTTGGTACTAGCACGGTGAGGGATCTTGTGGGTCATTCCCATGGTGTGGTCAATAAAAAGGATCTCGTGCCTCGACATCGACTACGACATTGGTTTCTACATCAGTATATTTGTTTGCTTTTGTATTCATTGATGTATTGATTTTGGCTTGCGAGCTTGTGGATTGTTCTTGAATAAATTCTTGAAAGGGGGCGGGGCTTGTTCCCTGCTCAATGTGTGTGTGTCATGTGCAAAGTTCTCTAAACCCTACTCTCTCCCTTGCTCTATCTTCTCTCTCTATTTTCTATCTCTTGGATACGTGGTGGAATCTGTCATAAAATACCCCGTTGGGTTTACAAGACATCCGACAGTGGCCACATCTAGCTATGAGGCTGAGTACAAGGCAACATTTACAGCTACCATCGAGTGTGTATGGCTCAAATGCCTTTTGGCGTTGGACAATAGTCCTCCACTCCTATCTACACTGACTCTCAGAGCGTATTGGCAGTTGCGAGGAACCTAGTGTTTCATGCTCGCACAAAGCACATTGAGGTGCATTACTATTATGTCAAGGAGAGGCTCCATGCAAGAGAGATCAGCTTGGTGTATGTCTCTACACATGATAATATGACATATTTGTTTACGAAGGTTTTTCCTTGTGAAAAGCTTGAAGCCTTTTGGGGATTGATTAGCCATACCCTTGTACATGTTCACATCATCACTCTAGGAGGGTTTGTAGACATCTATGTCATGGGCAGGGGTTTGTACTATGTAGACATCTATGTCATGGGCAGTGGTGTGTGAACCCTCTTATTTCACTTATGGGGTGTTTTGTACCTGGTGTACTCATTCCAAGCAATATCTAATAGACATGTGTGCTCTCTCTTCCTTATGGTTGCTTCATTGTGTATGTGTGTACTGCTACTGCTTACCCTAATACAAGTTCTACATAAAAAGCCACCTCATGTGAATCCTCTTGGAGTTGTTTCCGCAAAGCTGAAATCTATTGTACGCCAAGAAAGAGACAAGTTGTCAGCTACTTCTCACCATGCCTCTTCCACATATGGTATACCATCTCATAGGTATGCTTCTTCACTTCTAGGTGCAAATTACAGGAGTGTATATGAGGATGGAACTGTAGCGCTATGTTCCACGTCCAAATAAAGGAAAGAGAAGGGTTGAAATAGATGAAGAGGATGTGAATAATTAGAAAAAGGCTAAAGAGTTTACAACAAGAGACAAATCCGTGAAGTTTGAGTGAACTCCTTGCCTGAAAACTAGCTGAATTTTGTGACCTCTGTAAGAAATCCACTAAGGCTGATTCTAAGGGGAGGGGTGATGTGTCCAAGGCACCCAAGAAGAAGAGAAAATGCCAGACTTGTCTTCAGCAGTGGGGTTTGTTTATGACATGGCTTTGGATCATTATGATAATTTTTACCAGCATGATTGTTTAAATCATGGGCTCCCTATAACAACCTGGAAAGTGAATCACAAGTTTTTCATGGATGTGTTTGGAAAGGATTGCCAAATAATTGGGCTGTAGCAAGAGTAGTCTCTCGTCAAATCTGTTTTTGCTTCATGGAAAGTTTTGGATGCAGGAAGCTTATGCTGCTGTGATGCTCTCATACTGTGACATTTCATGTTATTGATTTGGCCTTTCAGGAAAATGGATATGAGGTGTTGTTCTTGAGTGCCCGTGCTATTTCACAGGCATATATTACTCGACAATTCCTTGTTAATTTAAAACAGGCATGTACGAAATTATTGCTTCCTTTTGAGCCTAGGTGTGGTTCAAATGCCATTTCACTGATGCATGGTTCACTTTTTTTTTTTTTTTTTTTTTTTTGGGGGGTTCTGAAGGATGGGGAAACGCTTCCAGAGGGGCCAGTTTTTATTTCTCCTGATGGTTTGATACCAGCACTGTACCGAGAAGGTGATATTACTGCGTCCTTTCGGCACTTCATCTTGCTTTATCTTATTAGACCTTTAGCTTGGTTTGATGATTTTTTGAAGGACTACTTTTAATTATAAAGTGCATGTAAAGCGGAGTTATTATTTATGGCAGTATAAAATAGAGACGTGCATTTTATCTGTATTTTTTGAGGAATAGCAAGTTGGGTTCTAAGGAGGTTTGAGCTATAAATTGTAGTGTTTTACGTCATATGCCTGCATCTGTGCCTTCACGTTGAGTACCAGCGAATCAGCCAAGTGGCTTATCATCCACGATGTGACACGCTAACTGTGGGGAAGTGTGCTTACTCTGTGATTAACAGTAAGCATGGTAGATGAAGGCTAAATGGAACTACTTGCAAAACTACAATAGCATATTCCAAAACATGAATACGTACGGGCTACAGCGATGATCTTGGATCTTGACCGAAACCAATAGAACTACTTGCAAAAATACGATAGACAAGAGATGTAAACGCTAATCTAGTGTATGTTCCAAAACATGAATATGTACAGCGATGATCCTGCTACACCGCAGATTGCCTTCTTGATGATCCACAATGTGCCTTTACTGCTTTGCTTCTGGTCTTGCAGACTGGCAAATGCACGCTTATAGGGATTTGATAGTATTTCATATGCTTGGTCGGCCATGTCTTTTTCGACCGAGAATATCATGCAAAAGGGCATTAAACATGTTCATGTTGTACCCAATGTGTGCCATTCGTTGGTGCATGACCTGGACACCTTTGGGTGCCTATTGGATTGTCCAAACATCCCAAATTGAACCATATCCCTTTGAACGACTTGTGCATGAGATGCATTGTGTAGCTTCCTCTATTGTCATGACTCAACACAAAATGAAAGAAAGAATTCTTTGTATCCTTTGTAATAATTATACTTTCTTCTGTGTTTTTCATGTTTTCCTTTGAAGTTGGATATTTTTGAATAAGCAAGAAAATTTATTCATTTGGATAGATTCATTCATAGGAGCTGGCTACTATTGGCCATAGGTCATGGTGGGTCCACGCAGTGGGCCAAAACATGGATAGTGCACACTTCCACCTATATGACTTGATTGAATGCCTATGGCTGGAACTCAAGCATAACAGGATCAAGCTCGCACATAGAAAGGATTGATGCCTTGGAGTGTGGGCTAGATCCGCTAGAATAGACAGTTACAATCGATAAGATGGCATGACAAATTAAAGTCTATGTTAGAGTGATTGCTTGATTTTCATTTTACATGAGTTAGATGCGTCAGATTGAAAAACCATTACTGTTTTGTGAATGTGGATGGAAAGAGCTTTCATTTGACTCCCATATTGGGGGGTCCCTAAAATCTAGGGCTTGGTCCTAAAAAATAGGGACCTCGGTTTGCCCTAAAAAGGCTAACCCTAAAAAATAGGGATTTCCTAAATTTAGGAATCACTTTCTATATTTAGTAATTTTTACATCCTAACTGTGCTTGCTAAATTTGAAGGTTTCTATTTTTGCCAGTTGACACCTCACCACAGAAAGTTCTAGAAGAATGGACAAGTGTCCCAACGCTAGTCACGTGAGTTTCCAAGTGTCCCTCCACTTGTCCCACTTTTGAACATGTGGCTGCACACTGTCTTTTTCAGCTTTACTTTCCCTCTTAAGCTTTGAAGGTCTCTTTTCCTATAAATACAGCCCTTTCCCTCTCATTTTACACACTACTCCCTTGCTGAAAATCAGTCCCTACTCACCCCAAAGCAACCCACACCACTTGGACACAACCCTTACCTCTCCATCAACGCTTCCACATGATGTAACTACTCCATCTTCCACCCTTTCCCATGCTGTCCATAATTACAGCAAGTCCGTAAATGAGTTTTCAGCTCTCTTAGAAGTCCAATTTCAGTTTTATTATCTCTCTATTTCCTTTATCTTTGGATCAAGTACAAAGTTACAGCCATTGTATAAATCTACATCAACAAGAAGGCTGATTACTCCCTTCCGTTCGGGCTTCTCATATCACCTATGTATTGTAAGAAAATGCATTTGCAAACTTGCTAGTTTTTGTGTGTTCATTAGCATAGACTTTTGCATGGTGTGAGAGTGTGAAGATTACTTCTTGAGGTTGATTGTTGGTTTGAGCAGAAATATATTCCCATTTGGGGGAGGGGGGGTGCCCATCTTCAACCCTCAATTTGGCTCTATCATATTTCTCTCAACTTTACTCCCAATATGTGTTGTTATCTCATGCGCATGTGCTGTAATTAATTTCAGCATTGAGTTTATTTGAAGTTAGCTCTTTATTCATCTATTTCACGTGTAAAATAACCATAAAAAATAAACGGAAATATTAGTTGTTAAGCATACCACGTTGTTCAGGGCGCTTACAATGGTATCAGAGCTTCGGCTTGATCCTATACCCCTACACTGGTAGCGCTTGCAATTAGTATTTTCTTTATTTACGTGTGTGGTGTGACTTTACACTTTGCATTTACTTGTTTTCATATTCATACCCATCCACATGGAGACTCAAGCTACCCACGAAAACCATGTGGGACAGGAGAGCACTCTTTTGAAAGCAATACAAAGCCTTCGAGAGGAAAATCAATTGATTCATCAACAACTCTCAAATATGGAGACTACTAGGAAGAATATTACGAAGAAGGAAAGAGGCTGATCAGCCTTAAAACAATCAAAAAGGCGTCGTCAAAGTTCCTCTTCATCAAGAACGTTTTCTTCTTCTTCTTCTTTTTCATCAGATGGGAGTTCACACCATAAATCCTTATCCTAGCTTGAAAAGAAGATCAAATTCAGTACGTATGATGGTTCTTGTAACACCGATCTTCTTAAGTTTATTCGCCAATTTTAAATTTTATATGGTCGTGATAACTATAAAGAAAAAGAAAAGATCAAGTTTGCAGCTCTTCATTTGACCGACTTAGCCCACACTTGGTGGACGGGGTTGGAATGCGACCATGCTGTCCCAAAATCCTGGAGGTCTTTTATTCGAATGCTCAAGGCCCAGTTTCTTCCCATCCATTTCAAAAGAGATGTGAAGATGGAGTGGGATCGGTTTTGGCAAAGAAAGATTGAGTCTCTTGATGATTATACAAAGAGATTTTGGGAGCTACTCTTGAAGGTTCAACACTTCAAGAAAATCAGCAACTCTGAAAAGATGAGGAAGTTCCAAGGTGGCCTACACTTCAGACTTCGTACTACTCTCAGTCATTATCACTGCTCCAATTTGAGAGAACTCATAGACCATGCACGGACATGGGAAATGGAGCATGGCAACAACAAGGTGCTTCAAAAGAATGAAAAGAAGAGGTCCTTTGACAAGGCAACCACTAAAGAAGGGGGAAAACAGCAGCAAAGGCAACCACCAACTCAAAAGAAGATGAGGCCTTATGGACCTTCCAATGCCCCTCAATTCCGCTCTAATATGTATCCCCAAACAAAGCAGATCTCTGAAGAAGAAAAGCAACACTGCATGAAAGAAGGGAAGTACTTCAAGTGTGGACAGCTAGGTCACATCTCCAAACATTGTCCCAACAAAGGACAAAACAAACCCTCCAACAATTCCATACCACAAGTCACAATCAATGTCATAGGAGATGTGGTGGGGAACACAACTCACACCCCAGAGATGCGCCAACTATTGAAGGCCAAATGCAAGGAAAGCAAGCTCTTTTCTTGATATACCTTGCAGCCAATGAGAACTTCATCTCTTGGTAATTAGCAAAAGATCTTGGCTAAGGAATGAAGATATGGATACTCCATCGGAACTGCACCAAGCTGTTCATCCTGATGATGGAGATGCAGAGAAGACAGTTGTACCATACATCGGCAAGCTGAAATTCCAACTACAAGGCTACAATGATCAAGATACCTTTTGCATCGCTGATCTTGATGGTTGTGATGTGATTCTTGGCATGCCTCGGAATCACAGGGTAGATTCAGCTCTCTACTCCTAGAAAAAGAAGGTGGAATTCAAGCATAGAGACAAGAAGTACGAAATTCAAGCTAGAGTAAGCGGAGACACCATACCAATGGTAAGCCATATGCAAGTCTCTCGAGCCATTAAAGATTGTGTGCAATGTTGTTTGATTTATGTGAATGATTTCCATAATAGAAAAGAAAATATGAGTGTTCAAAACCAAGAGCAAATAAAGCTTTCGGAAAAGTACAAAGATTGTTTTTCAAAATATCTTCCTTATCAACTTCCGCCAGAAAGCCCAGAAGACCATCAAATAGATATCATTCCTAGTAGCTCTCCTTCCAATCTTGCACCTTACTGTGTAAGTCGACCTCAACAAGAAGAGACAAGAAAACAAGTGGAGGACCTACTTAGTCGTGGTCTGATTAGGCCAAGTAGTTCTCCTTATTGCTCCCCAGTTCTCCTTGTTCAAAAGAAAGATGGCACATTTAGAATGTGCATTGATTATCGAGCTCTCAACAAGATCACTGTGAAGATCTGTTTCTCAATCCCAAGAATCGATGACATTCTAGATCGATTAGGAGGCTTTAGTCGGATCGACCTAAAGAGTGGCTATCATCAAATGAGGGTGGTACCACAAGATGTCCATAAGATTGCTTTCCGCACTTCATTTGGCCTTTATGAATTCTTGGTTGGTCCTTTTGGATTGACCAATGCACCGGCTACCTTCAACTGAATGATGGAAAGCATCTTCTGAGATCATCGCCAATATGTCGGTACATTCTTTGATGACATTCTTGTGTTTAGCAAGAACGAAGAAGAGCATCACCAACACTTGGAAGAGGTTTTGCAACTTCTTCAAGAACACCAGCTTCTAATCAATGGTAAAAAGAGTGAGTTCTTTATGGATAAGATAAATTATCATGGACATGTCATCGCTTCTGAAGGCATTCAAATGGATCTTGAGAAGATTACGAGCAGTTCTCAATCAAGAAGGCCATGCTGTGGCTTTTGAAAGTCGTCGGCTAAATGATGTACAGAAAAGGTATGACATTTATGAGAAGGGATTATTAGCTGTGGTACATGCCTCAAAGATTTGGAAGCATTATTTGTTAGGCAACGAGTTTCTAGTTAGAATTGATCATCAAAGCTTGAAGTATTTCAAAACTCAAAGGCATCTACAAGAAAAACATGCAAGATGGGAAAATTTCCTATCCATGTTTCATTTTCAGATTATACATACTCTTGGAAATCATAATGTAGTGGCAGATGCACTTTCTAGAGTCCCTCGAATTTCAGCCATGATAGTGGCCCATCATGAAGAGTTTCAGGAGATGCAGAACACATGAGAAAGATGCTGATTTTGCAGCTGTTTGGACAAATTTACAGCAAGGAGGGTCTCATAAAGATTACTTTATCAGAGACGGTTCTCTCTTGATGAATAATCGCCTTTGTATCACTCTTCCTCTTCGATAAAAAGAGTTGAGAGAAGGCCATTAGCCTCTATATGCAGGTCATCGAGGAAGGGCAACTACTTTGAGTGTACTAGAGTGTTTCTTCTACTGGTCCACACTTCAAAGAGACACCCATGACTTCAGAGAGTCATGCTTAGTTTGTCAAAAATCCAAGTATGATAGACAAATGACTCCTGGTTTACTGCAATCCTTACGAGTTCCAGATGCTCCTTGGGAATCCATCACTATGGATTTTATCTCAGGTATTCCAAGAACTCCACAAGGTCATGACATGATTTGGGTTATTATTGATAGATTCAGCAAGCAATCACATTTTATTCCTTGTCATAAAACACTAAAGTCTGCAGAAGCTGCACAGCTCTTTATCTAGCACATTTTTAGATTACATGGGATGTCTTCTGAAATAATATCTGATAGAGATTCTAAGTTCACAAGCAATTTTTGGCGGGCTTTATTTGAAAACTTGGGGACTACCTTGAAGTTTTCTTCTCCCTTCCATCGTCAAACTGATGGGCAAACAGAGGTCCTGAATCTCACACTCCTTGATATGCTCAAAGCTGATGTTAGTGAACATAAGACTCAATGGGAGAAATATCTTCCTTTGTTGGAGTTCACCTACAACAATACAATGCATTCATCTACATGAAAAGCTCCAAATGAGGCTATACAAAGTAAAGTGATTCCACCACCAATTGTTCGCACCAAAGATAAGATTTTTGCTGCTGCTGCTGATGAGTTTGCTTTAGATTTGAAAACAACATTGAATCAAGTGCGCTCCACAATCAAGTCGGCTCAGGAGCGACAAAAGAAGACAAGCGTCGAAAGCATTTGGTCTTCGAGAAGGGCAACTATATTTTACTGAAATTTGATAAAAGCCGTCTAAAGCAGGGAACCGACCAAACTTCATCTTTTCCAAAGTTGTCCAATAGATATTATAGGCCATTCAAAGTTATTGATAAGATCAATGAAGTATCTTGCAGGCTTGATCTTCCACCTCATTGGAAGATACATAATGCTTTTCATATAAGTTTGCTAAAGCATTATGTTGGACCAAAACTAGAAGAACCCATCATTGAAGATCCACCTTTGGTGGAAGAAACTGAACAAGTGCTAGAACCAGAACATATATTGTTTCACAAGGATCCGACCACCAGAAGTGGCTTTGTGACTTGGAAGTTTTTGCTTAAATTCAAAGATCTATCCTCAACAGATGCAAAATGGGTAGATGAAAAGTTAATGCAATCTTATCCAAGGATTCTTCAACCATATGAAGAAGCTTTTCAGCTGAGGATAACTGAATGAAAGCCAGAGGACTGTCACGACTCAACACAAAATGAAAGAAAGAATTCTTTGTATCCTTTGTAATAATTATACTTTCTATGTTTTTCATGTTTTCTTTGAGTTTAGATATTTTTGAATAAGCAAGAAAGTCCATTCATTTGAATAGATTCGTGCATAGGAGCTGGCTATTGGTGAGTGGCCATAGGTCATGGTGGATCCATGCAGTGGGCTAGAACATGGATAGTGCACACCTCCACCTATATGACCTGATTGGGCGCCTATGGCCGGAACTCAAGCAGAACAGGGTCAAGCTCGTACACAGAGAAAGGATTGATGCCTTGGAGTGGGGGCTAGATCCGCCAAAACAAGCAGCTACAATCGATAAGATGGCATGACTAGTTAAAGTCTATGTTAGAGTGATTTCTTGATTTCCATTTTACACGAGTTAGATGCATCAGATTGAAAAACCATTACTATTTTGTGAATGTGGACGGAAAGAGCTTTCATTTGACTCTCATATTGGGGGGTCCCTAAAATGAAGGGTCGGGCCCAAAAAAATAGGGACATTGGTTTGCCCTAAAAAGTAGGGATTTCCTAAAATTTACGAATTGCTTTCTATATTTAGTAATTTTTGCGTCCTAAGTGTGCTTGGTAAATTTGGAGGTTTCTATTTTTGCCAATTGACACCTCACCATAGAAAGTTCTAGAAGAATGGACAAGTGTCCCAACGCTTGTCACTTGAGCTCCAAGTGTTCTAGAAGAATGGACAAGTGTCCCAACACTTGTCACTTGAGTTTCAATTGTCCCTCCACTTGTCCCACTTTTTAACATGTGGTTGGACACTTGTCTTTTTCAGCTTTGCTTTCCCTCTTAAGCTTTGAAGGTCTCTTTTCCTATGAATACAATCCTTTCCCTCTCATTTTGCGCATAGCTCCCTTGCTGAAAATCAGTCCCTACTGTCCATAATTACAGCAAGTCTGTAAACGAGTTTTCAGCTCTCGTACAAGTCCAATTTCAGCTTTATTATCTCTCTTTTTCTTTTATCTTTGGATCAAGTACAAAGTTACAGCCATTGTACAACTCTACATCAACAAGAAGGCTGATAACTCCCTTCCGTTTGGGCTTCTCATATCACCTATGTATTGTAGGAAAATGCATGTGCACACTTGCTAGTTTTTGTGTGTTCATTAGTATAGACTTTTGCATGGTGTGTGAGTGTGAAGATTACTTCTTCTTCACTCTCAGGTTGATTGTAACTGAGCTCAGTCCTAAGGTACTTGGGCTGAGTAGAAATATATTCCTATTTGGGGGTGGGGGACATCTTCAACCAGCTCTTTATTCATCTATTTTACGTGTACAATAATCATCGAAAATAAACGGAAATATTAGTTGTTAAGCATACCACATTGTTCGGGGCGCTTGCATCTATAGGAGGAGTGAATGCATCTTCTTGGTCGAATTGCATTGTCATCACTTCAAATGAGTTGTTACATGCAAGGATCATCTCTATGTCCTCCATAGATCCACCTCAGAAAAAAGCATGGAAGTTAGTTGAAGAGTAATGAGAAATTTTGAGAATATACATGTTGTTAATATGATTTGTGAAGAATGCATTCTGCTCATTGAAATGGAAATGAGAAATTCCTCAAAACTAAATGATGAAGGTCCATGTCTAGATGCGAGGCCATTAACGCATGCATGTGAAAGCTCTACTACCCATATGTCTGGATTGTCCACCTAGGCATGTATGGCCATGCTCACTTCTGTCTTAAAATAGATAGACAATCCATGATCAAATTTAGTGATCATCTTTTGGTGAGTTGGAAGATGCCCAACCATGCAAACTAACATCCCTTCATGTATTGTGTTGAAATATACAAGTGAATAGGCTGTGTGTGCGGAAACAAGCCCTTGGCCAGAGGCTGGAAACGAGAATCTGTAAATGTGAGAGAACGTGTGAAAAGGTGAGAAGAATCTACTAGGAGAGAATAAAGGGTAGCATGAAGAGATTTAGGAGGTGTGGAGATATTCTGGGAGAGGTGGAGAGAATCAAGCAAAAGAGGTGGAGTGAATCAAGGAGAAATCAGTGGGATTGGATGCTTGGATGTAAATTCTATAAAATGAGGCATTGGCCTAATGAGAATTCGCTGGTTTTTGATTATCCATGTCTACATTAAGCTATTAGTTAATTGCTCACTAATCGCGTCTTAATTATCGTCTAATCTCTTTGTTAATGATATTGATTCTAGCATTTGATCCATCATAGCTCATCACATTGTTGTAATTTTAACATGGTATCAGAGCCTAGCCTAGAATCCATCAAGTTTATGAGCCCATTATCTAACTAATTAGGATTAGTAGATGATTAGAAAAGAATCACTTTTTTTTTTAATAGCTATTTTCAACTAGCCTTTTGTACCCCCAGTCAGTGGCGGGGCTTGATCTCCTTCCAGGAGCAACATTAGCTCAAGCCCTTGTAGCCATACATAGCTATCTCAGTAGTGCTCCAACCCATCCAAACAGAATCGCAAACCGTCTACTGGAGCTGCCGATTTTCGCTGATTTGCAGGCGTTGTTTTTCTGAGGAGAAATTGAAATCTCTACTGCTTCAGATCAAATGGGTCTAATTCCTCTTGGTCCTAGGGGGTTTCAAGGGTGCTCTACAAGCTGGTGAAGTCAGAATTTGATTTGATCAAGTTTACAGTGAGATCCAAGCTCTTCATCAAATCTGCAGGTGACTTTGGTAAAACAGAGATTAAGCATTCAATGTTTGGATAAATCTTGTGTTTCTTGGCTTAATCCTCTACTAGACTAATTGCTATTGATGGCCTTGAAAGGATTTGAGCTCATTTGAACTCTAAGGCCTCAGATCTGGGCTCCCCGCATACTCTTTTTTTTGCACACAAAACAGAGGATTAATTTGCTAATCAATGATTAATACATGCTAATCACTATTTTTTGGTGCAATTGAGGGTTTAAATTAACCATTAGGTATCTGATACAGATCCCTATAACTTCAGATTGCAATTCGGAGATGGTTTGATACTCCAACCATTCCGTACAAATTGGTTACCCTTGATTTAATGTAGTTTTTGGTAATTTTATACTGATAAATCTGTTGTAATCATCTATTAAACACCAGATTGAGTTGTAAAAGGGTAGACACTGTCCTTGAATCTTGAAATTGGATCAAGAGGTAAGATCCCCTTCACATCATCATGAGTAGCACAAGAGATAGCCAAATTTAATGGGGAGCAGTTTTACACATGGCAGACAAAAACCATGTATCTGCTCATAAAGAAAAATCTGTGGGGGCTAGTTGAGGGAAGAGATGAATGTCTAGAGGTGAGAGGGAAAAATGAGTGGAAGAGCAAGAATGAAAAAGCATTGGGACTTATCGCACTCAGTCTAAATGATGAAATCATTCATCACATCACAGGGATACAATGGGCAAAAGATGCATGGAATGAAAATAAATTATTTGGCACACAAGCTAAAAATTCAAAGATAAATCTGTTAATGCAATTCTACAAATTGGATATGAAGGAAAGTGAACCTTTAATCACACACTTGAACAGATATAAAAGCATTAAGCAACAACTGGCAGCTATTGGCAAAAAGGTAGAAGATGATGAGGCACTAGCAGTGCTTCTGAAGAGTGTGGACAAAGGTGAATATGAAAATATTGTAGCAACACTAAAGAATGTACCTGAATTGAAGCTACACGAGATAGAAGGAGCTCTACTAGAGCAAGAGAGCAGAGGCAAAGAGAAGAAATGGCTCGACTCAACAGCAGGAGAAGAAAAAGCATTCTTCACCCGAGGAGGATTCTCTCGAGGACGAGGAGACGAGGAAGAGGCATAGTAGGAGGAAGGACCTTCACTTGCCACAACTGTGGAAAGCCAGGACACATAGTAAGAGACTACTACAGTAAACCCAGTGGAGAAGAAACGACATCGGCGAACTTCATGGAGGCTTCTAAGGAAGTGGAGTCGGATCATCTTTTCTGAGTGAGAGAGAGAGAGAGAGAGAGAGAGAGAGAGAGAGAGAGAAATCCCACAATCCAATGTAACCTGTCCCAACAACGTAAAACCACCTCTGAGCCACCGATGATGTAGGCCATGTGGTAGATGTATGTGTGAGTACTTTAGTCAAGGTCACGGGCACTTGTAGTAGCCTTGGACACATAGAGAGAGAGAGTGTTAAGGACTATTGAGTTTAGGGACTTGAGGCACTGGTCGCGGACTATCAAGTAAGAGGGAAACTTGGTATAGGGTCTAGGTGTGCTAGGAGTATTCACTTGAGGGGAGGTGTTGAAATATACAAGTGAATAGGGTGTGTGCGGGAACAAGCCCTGGGCTAGAGGCTGTAAAAGAGAATCTGTAAATGTGAGAGAACCTGTGAAAAGGTGAGAAGAATCTACTGGCAGAGAATAAAGGGTAGCATGAGGAGATTTAGGAGGTGTAGAGATAAACTGGGAGAGGTGGAGAGAATCAAGCAAAAGAGGTGGAGTGAATCAAGGAGAAATCAGTGGGATTGGATGCTTGGATGTAAACTCTATAAATTGAGGCATTGGCCTAATGAGAATTTGCTGGTTTTTGATTATCCATGCTTACATTAAGCTATTAGTTAATTGCTCACTAATCACGTCTTAATTATCGTCTAATCTCTTTGTTAATGATGTTGATTCTAGCATTTGATCCACCATAGCTCATCACATTACTGTAATTTTAACATATTGGAGGCATTTTCCATGTCTGGTTTGACTCTTTCACATGTGACCATGTCATGTATATTGGTTATCCAAGTCATGATATTATTCATGTATGCAAAGTTGTCCCAACCAAATGCAACTTACTGGATGACCTAAGTGATGACCATCCATGTAGATACACATCAATCAATATCACAAAGGTTATTTTCCACGACCTGCTGTACCATGCCAACTATGTCCCCCATATGTATCCATGTTTTTCCATCATGCAATTCATGTTGAAGTGTGTATGTCGTTATTATGCTGAAAATTGCTAAAACTTCCTAAAGTAAAGTGTTTAAGCCGTAGATGGATCAAATGATCCACCCACGCTACCTAGATGCTAGGCTGATGTAGGAGCCGGACCCAGAGGAGTGACACTAGACAGAGCCATGGGGCTATGTAGAGGTCGATGACCTCGACCTAGAGGCCCATGCCCGCGCCACCATAGAAGGATCAAGGCCATCATCTTATACCATCACAAGACTTACTCATGTCCAAGGTTGCATTTAAAACCCGTTTTTAATTATTTAGGACGTTTTGGACTTGCAAACGTTTCAAACCTGTTTTTTCGTTTATTTTTTTGGACTTGCACTTGTTACTCTCTTTAGAAGAGGTTTTTTCCCCCGTGTCCTTTTTGGCTTGCCCATTGGGAGGTCTAAGCGTGGTTCTTCAAAATTAGCTTATTTTCATGTCATGTTATGGAACATGTTATGACAACAGATGGATGATGACTTCTACGATTTTAACATTAAAAAGTACGTAACATTTTTTACGTACATGTTGCGGCGCCCCATGTGGGATATCTTAGGATGATATGTGAGCCTTATGCCCTTTGTACATGGATCAGCCCTAGGATCTCAGCTTTAGCATTTTAGCTTTGTCATTTTCTTTCATTTTAGTACACATGATGATATATTCCATGGACATGATGTAATCCTTTTAGTCTCATAGGTCATTTTGGCCTTTTGTAGACGTTAATATTACTCTCTCTCCCATGAAGGTTTTCCATCCACCACAGTCTGCACCCTAAACCTAGCCATGTGCTCACAATTGGTATCAGAGCAAGGTTGCGTTTTTTTAAAGAGTTTTGTTTCTTTTGAAGTTGCCACCTGTCGACTGAAGCCGCCTCTGGTATGTCAGACTGTGATTTAGTCGCCCTTTGCTGTTTGACCACCGCTTGCTCCTCCTCGCCTGACTGGTTGCCGCCTCCAAAAGCTCCTCTCCATGGCTGCCGCTTGCTGTTTGACTGCTGCCTGCTCCACTGGTTGCCGCCTCCAGAAGCTCGCTTGTTGCCACCACCTGGCTGGCCGTCTGCTAGTTGTTTGCCATTTGCTGGTTGCTCACTGCCACTACCTGCTTTGGCTGGTGCTGCTCCATGTTGAGACACCAGCTCTTCTCTTCCACTCATCTCCAGCTACTGCCTCCTTTAATACTGATGCGGATGATACAACTGCTGATGCTGCTACTGTTGCCGTTGATGCTCTAAGTTGAGCTCCTACTTTGCGGCCTCCTCTTTGCCTACTTCCTCTGCAACCGAACTTCGGTCCCCATTACTTACTCTCCTTCTTAGCCTCTACCATGGATTTTAACAGAAGCAGTGTTGTTTTTGAAAAGCTATCCGGACCCAATTGTCCTATTGACGAGCATTGAAGATTTGACAAAAATGTTGACATCCTAACTTATCTTAGGGTGAGGTGAATTGACAGACTTCCTTTGTTGACATGATTGTAGCTATCGTCGTCTCAAAGAACAGCAAGACAGAGCAGTTGACCTTGACAAAGCCATGTTCATAAAAGGGAAAGGCAAGCCGCAAAAGGGTTGGCAAATGTAACTTCCAAGTTCTCCAAGAAGCTTGGACGTACAGAAAACCGATGCTTCAAGAAGATGGCTAAGGAACAAGAAAAGGTGTATGCAAACTTAGTAGCAGCAGAAGAAGAAGAAGAAGAAGAAGAAGAAGAAGCCGAGGCATTCACAACAGTGGAACATGCAGCTACCGTGATGGATAAGTGAACCTTTGAGCCAGTTGCGGGGAACATGTCGTGTTTTTGCTAGTATTGGAGAACAGAGACTTTTGAAAGCCATCCTAGCATCTCCACCTTTGCCCCGAAGGAGATATTCGGCTTCAATGTGTGAACACTCCCTATGAGTGTATGTGTGTGTGCACCTCTTAAAGGTGAAAGTGTGTGTGAACAAGGGCTTATAGCCACTTAAGTGTTTGAGTGTGTAAGCAGTGATGTCACCAAGCATAGACAAGTGTCACTGCCCAGTGAATAGTGTTGAGAAAGAGTAAGGCATTTTGCCTAAAAAATTATTATACCTTGTGAACTTCATTACATATCAATACAATCATCACATCGTACTATGAAATCTTCTGTTTTTAGCTTGTTACATCTTTCTCTCTCTCTCTCTCTCTCTCTCTCTCTCTCTCTCTCTCTCTCGTGAATCAGGGGAGTACACCAGATCATATGTGTACCTAGGAGTCACATTCAACGGACCACAGTTCTCTATGAGGCAGGCAGCTGAGGCTAGATTGGCACGTGGATATGCAGCCCTAGGGGCACTAGAGAGGCAATGTGCCTACATTCAATTTTAGGAGCCGCGCACCAAACTCTAGTTGTTTGACACATTGGTCACACCTACACTCTTATATGGCTCACCCATATGGGGACCCAGCATCTACCACACGAGGAGGGAGCCGCATGTCGGCCAGGTCAGACCAGAGAGATTTCTATAATGGATGGCAAGTACTAGAGAAACCACTGGTGACTATGATCGTACGCATCGGAGCAAACTGCGACCGCTCCCTACAGGAGGCCTACAGATCGGAGACAAAATACACATATTTAGAACACTTAATTTAACTGTTATTAAACAATGGAAACAACATCAGCAACACAAATACTCGAAATACTGAAAATACAAATGACACCAGCACTAGGGCCGGAAAGGGCCGCCTCCCTCCTCAATACTTTTTGTATTTCTTGGAGTATTTATATTCGTACAAGTGTCACGGGCCTGACAAGCCAGATTTCTTCACAAGGGAGTGAAAACAACCGAATAAAACTGGTTCAAGTCGACGAAGAGGTGTGGGTCGGAGTAGCCCCAAATCACAGGCTCATTCCCACCTTCACTGGGTGTACACCTGCCTTTCATTGGTCTTCCGGGACCGTGCACCAACAAGCACGCCCGTACTAACGCAGGCCAAAGGGTACACCGCGGAGGAAACGTGGCCTGGTTCTCCCCAATGAGCTTTGCTCCCAAATTCCATGGTGAGTCTAACCTTCACTGGCTCTCTCAGAAGCTCTGAGAGTGCGGTTAACAACACCACACAAGGAAATATACTAGCCACACCAGGAAGAATTTCCTGAACATGGTTAGCAATTACATGCCATGCTCCTGCACTACACAACTTAAAGTATTCTCTGAATTTAAATTAGCAAATTTCAGATTTATACAAATGAGAAAAATATGAGAGCACTTGGTATGGTGAGTACAATCCAGATACAACCGGTACAATTTGTAGCAAGTACAATCAAGCACGACAAGAACTTCACATGCGTGCAGGTATTGCTAGCCAATTAATGTTCGGGTTCTGTACTTTGCAGTAGATACACCAAGTACATTAAATGCTTCACACGTGCAGGTACAGTAGGTATTGATTGTACAGCTGGTACAGTGAGTTCAGCAGGCAGGTATAGTCAAGTACAACAGGTACATATGGGCAGCCAGCAGGTACACGTGGGCAGCCAACAGTTGCAAGTACAGCAAGTACTGGTCAGGTACACATGGGTAGCCAACAGTTGCAGGTATAGCAGCAGGTTCTGGTCAGGTACACGTGGGCAGCCAGCAGGTACACATGGGCAGCCAACAGTTGCAGGTACAGCTGGTTCTGGTCAGGTGGTACGGCAGGTACAGACTGAATTCAGCACGTGGAAAAACCAGCAGCAGCAGGTATAGTTCAAGTACAACATGCGGGCAGCAGCTGGGAGGCAGGTACAGCACCGAATTTTGCTGTTGGAGAGAGAGGCGATGCAAGAAGAAGGGCAGCCAACAGACAATGATGAGAAAGAAAACCCACCGACCCGTCACCCACCACACGTGGGAAATTTGCAAAAAAACAAAGCCTTTTTTTAAAAGGTTATAATATCTTAAATCAATTTAATACTTTGGGCACCCTCAAAAGCAGATGTCCAGCCCCTTTTTAAAATGGGTGTGAACACATTACCTTATAAATATTAAGGTTTACCATAGTTTATGGATTTTACCTTTTAAAAGGGTCAAAATGTAAATACTTACCACCTGTTCACACGCCACACCACCAAGTCAGCAAACAGCATTCCACGGTACATTGGGACACGGGTGGCACTGATCTGGCTCCCGTCCATGGGGCCAGGCCAGTGTCATGTTCACATGGGACACTGGCCTGGCCCCATGTGAACATGGCACAAATCTGGCCGCTCTATGGAGTGACACATGGACGGGAGCCAGATCAGTGCCACCCGTGTGCGACCAGTGCTGCGTCACATGGACCGGAACCAACTTCGTGTCACCCGTGTATGATTTGCTTCGTGCTGTATGGACGGGAGCTTGTTGGTGCCACTTGTGTATGGCCAGGATGGTGTCTTACCTATGGGACTGTCACTCTATAGGAAGACCATGACATATTTATTTATATTTGTCGCGCCAGTTTTGTGCCCGACAGGAACCTCTTGTACAAGTTTCATGAAAGGAAGATTTCGTCCATTATTTGTGCACATACATTTATGCCTGCATGCATAAATTTGTTTTTGCATGACTTGTTTGCGTGTGTCTGCTTGTTATGTCGTGCCAGTACACTGGACGGGGAAGCCCCCAGTGTACTGTGGAATGCTGTTTGCTGACTTGGTGGTGTGGCGTGTGAACAAGTGGTAAGTATTTTCATTTTGACCCTTTTAAAAGGTAAAATCCATAAACTATGGTAAACCTTAATATTTATAAGGTAATGTGTTCACACCCATTTTAAAAAGGGACTGGACATTTGCGCCCAAAGTATTAAATTGATTTAAGATTTTATAACCTTTAAAAAAAAAAGGCTTTGCATGGAACCTTTCTGGAAATTTCCCACCTGTGGTGGGTTGGTGGGTTTTCTTTCTCATCGCCGCCTGCTGGCTGCCCTTCTTCCTGCATTGCCTCTCTCTCCAAAGGCAAAATTCGGTGCTGTACCTACCTCCTAGCTGCTGCTCGCCTGTTGTACTTAAACTGTACCTGCTGCTGCTGGTTTTCCCACGTGCTGAATTCAGTCTGTACTTGCTGTACCACTTGACCAGAACCTGCTGAATTCAGTCTGTACTTGCTGTGCCACTTGACCACTGCCCATGTGTACTTGCCCATGCTGTACCTGCTGGCTGCCCATGCGTACCCGACCAGAACCTGCTGTACTTACAACTGTTGGCTGCCCACGTGTACCTGACCAGAACCTGTTGTACCTGCAATTGTTGGCTGCCCATATGTACTTGCTGGCTGCCCACGTGTACCTGACCAATACCTGCTGTACGTGCAACTGTTGACTGCCTTGCCCACGTGAACCTGCTGGCTGCCCATATGTACCTATTGTACCTGACTATACCTGCTTGCTGAACTCACTATACCAGCTGTACAAACAGTACCTGTTGTACCTGCACGTGTGAAGCATTTAATGTACTTGCTGTATTTGTTGCAAAGTACAAAACCCGAACATTAATTGGCTAGCTGTACCTACACACATGTGAAGTTCTTGCCGTGCTTGATTGTACCTGCTACAAATTGTATCGGTTGTATCTGGATTGTACTCACCGTACCAGGTGCTCTCATATTTTTCTCATTTGTATAAATATGAAATTTGCTAATTTAAATTCAGAGAATGCTTTAAGTTGTGTAGTGCAGGAGCATGGCTTCAAGAAATTCTTCCTAGTGTGGCTAGTATATTTCCCTGTGTGGTGTTGTTAACCGCGCTCTCAGAGCTTCTGAGAGCCAGTGAAGGTTAGACTCACCAGGGAATTTGGGAGCAAAGCTCATTTTGGAGAACCAGGCCACGTTCCCTCTGCGGTGTACCCCTTGGCCTGCGTTAGTACGGGCGTGCCTGTTGGTGCACGGTCCCGGAAGACCAGTGAAAGGCAGGTGTCCACCCAGTGAAGGTGGGAATGAGCCTGTGATTTGGGGCTACTCCGACCAACACCTCTTCATCGACTTGAACGAGTTTTATTTGGTTGTTTTCACTTCCTTGTGGAGAAATTTGGCTTGTTAGGCCCGTGACACTTGTACAAATATAAATACTCCAAGAAATACAAAAAGTATTGAGAGGGGGGGGGCCGGCCCTTTTTGGCCCGAGTGCTGGTGTCATTTGTATTTTCAGTATTTCCAATATTTGTGTTGCTGATGTTGTTTCCATTGTTTAATAACAGTTAAATTAAGTGTTCTAAATATGTGTATATTGTCTCCGATCTGGAGGCCTCCTGTAGGGAGCGGTCGCAGTTTGCTCTGAAGCATGCGTGCGATCATAGTCACCAGTGGTTTCTCTAGTACTTGCCATCCATCATAGAAATCTCTCTCTGGTCCGGCCGACCTGGCCGACATGCGGCTCCCTCCTCGTGTGGTAGAGGCTGGGTCCCCATATGGGTGAGCCATATGAGAGTGTAGGTGTGACCAATGTGTCAAATAACCAGAGTTTGGTGCGCGGCTCCTGAAATTGAATGTAGGCACATTGCCTCTCTAGTGCCCCTAGGGCTGCATATCCACGTGCCAATCCACGGTCGCAAACCATTGGTACCTCATGAGATTGTCAGAGCAGAGATAGGAGCCGCACCAGTGGTTACCGAAGCCCTGTTCTAGTCAATGACATTTTTGCAAAGGATATGGGAGCTCCCCAGTCAGAGATACCTACACCTAGCACTTATAGTTAGCAGCAGACGGCAAAACATGATGTTGGTACGCCCAGATGTGTACCTGGCTGAGATTACATGGCATGACGATTGATGCACTCCCTCCATTTGATTACAGCTTGGACTGCGCCTCCTTGGACCTTAGTCACTCTGAGGAGAATAGGGTGATCAGGATGGACATCATGAGGCTAGATGCAGAAATGACATGGTCCAGCCCCCCCTACCACTAGGCACGAAGATGGCCCGCTATCGGGACCATTTTCTACATCTCTCCCCAAATGGCTTTGTGACACGGTCTACATACATGGACACCCATCTCTCACATGGCATTCATAGTGCCATTGGATAGATCCACACTTCATCACATCAGTTGAGGGTAGAGGCTGGTAGATACGAGGGGATGAAGCCAGAAGACGGCATTTGTTAGCTATGTCATCAAGAAGTGGAGTCAGAGGAGCACTACAGATACTGATGTACTGTGTACTATGAGATACGAGGGAGATACTGGTCTCTCTTCTGAGAGGGTTTTGGACCATTACGACATGTGATGGAGTTTGAGGATCAGAGGTGTTTGGGGCTTTTCTTATTGGAGCTCAGACGCCATCGAGAGGCTCTTCTACGAGTCAAGGCAGCACACCAGGATCCACCCCGCCAGCGAGCCATGGCAGATTTTTTCAGGGCTAGGACCACCCCGGCAGATACGACAAGGACCTCCACTACCCCCTCGGAGAGCCAGACGTCCCATAGACGTCCTTCAAGAGGAGTCACCCTTGACAGAGCCATAGCACTTTGTCGAGCAAGACGCCCACGCTTACTAGGACCTCGTCCACGGCCGCTTCATCACCGGTGGATTATAGCCATCATCACCCGCCATAGGAGACGACTGTCCCGCCACTTTAGTCTCTCTATCTTACAGCACCCCATGAGAGAGATACTGAGATGAGCAGATTACACCAATCTTATGCTAGTTGTAGATATTATACACTTTTGTTGTACCTCAGTAGGAGCATTTTCCTTTCATAGAGGTTTAGGACTTTTTTAGTCCTTTTGTCTTACTTTTGATGAGACACCATCAGCTGTGTACTATGTTTTGGTCTCATCGGCCACTTTGGCTTTCGAATTGTTAATACATCTTTCTTTCTTTCTTTCTCTCTTTCTCTCTAGGCCCATTGGGTCTTTAGTAGACGCTTAATATATGTTTCTCTCTACCATGAAGGTTTTCCATCCACCATAGTCTGCACCCTAAACATAACCCTAGCATAGGCCTGAGCTCACATTTATATATCTTGGGTTGAGATGGATGAGGCAAGATCAATGCATGGCTTCGAGACATGGACATTTACCAAATAGCATAGAAGATAAAAGGCGGAGATGGTGCGCTTTCATTAAGAGGGCATGATAGCGGCATGTCTACGTAGTATAGTTGTTATAGTTTGTCAAAATTAGGGAGTTGAAGCATGCTAAGCGTTTTGGATGCAGTAAAGAAGGCCAAGCGTGTCTAAATCGTGTCTACTTTTGTATTGGTCTCAAGGCTTAGGGTTATATAGGTCTAGGGGGGATGAAAGTGCTCCATGGAGGATGTGTGTAGAGAGAGAGTGAAACAAGGCTCTAGAGAGAGAAGGTAGTGCACGTACAACAATGATTAGATTGATATATAGATTGATGAGTGCAATGCCTTTTTATAGGTATAAAATCTTATCTTATGACTCAACACACACACACACACACACACACACACACACACACACACACGTATGTGTTGCCACATGGCACACTGATCTCTTCATAAGAGGTGGTTCACGCGCACACACACACAATAACACATATAAGGGGTGTATCACAAGGATGAAGCTCTGAATATCCCAACAAACGCTCGTTTAGAGCAAAGATAGTGGGACCCAACACGAAAGAAAGACACTACCTTCTAGCCCCATCACATGTTCGGACGAATTGCTGGCGGGCAGGTGACTAGGCTGCTGTTGGTGATGCGCGAGGAGGTGCTGCAGCTCTGAGGGCTGTCAATGGAGCATAGCCCAGAGAGAAGGGTCACTGGCGAGGAAGACTAGGCAGTAGTTAGCCAGGCAAGGCAGCGGCTCAGCTGGGGAGAAGGATGGTGGTCTCCAAGCTAGTGTGGCTTGAGCGGATGGTGGCAGAGTCGCGAAGGATGGCAGAGGTCTCCACGCTAGTGTCGCCTGAGCGGATGGTTGCAGAGCCACGAAGAGGTGGCGGTGGTAGAACTGTGTACAGGTGGCGCCGCTTGATGTTGGTGGAGCTGATGACGATGGGTGGCGGTGATGGAGAAAGGTTGCGAGCGGCTGGCAGGGGAAACGGCGGTCTGGGCGCACACAAGCAAGGCGTGTTCATGGACGTGGGGCAGGCAGAGGGGCAGCAGTAGAGGAGGGTACGACAGTAGGCCATGGCATTGGCATGAATGTGGCGGGGAAAAAAAAAGGGCACAGATGACGGTGATGGAAGAGGAGAAGCTTGCAAACCCTGAAAAATAGAGAACGGGGGAGGGCGATGAGCCTACCCAAAATCCACACGACTTATTAAGGAGAGTCCATGCCACGATCTAGAAGAAATACCTGGTCTTATTAGCGATCTTTATAACAAAGCTTGATGTTAGTATATGCATTGCATATAATAAATTTCTCTGCCAGTGTATGTTTTTGCATGTATATCTCTGCACACGTATGCATAGTAGAGTGAGCAGCTTGGTAAGTACTTGACCGAATTCTTCCTTCCAAGTGTCATCAAAGTGTGAGTGTAGTTGGGTTTTTCTATTGAGAGCTGTTTCAGTTAGAATTGTTTGCAGGCTAACAGTTTCATATTTTTTACAGTTGTAAGGAGAGCTCCCCATGAGTTCAAGATAGCCTGTTTAGAGGTATTTTGATTGATGGGTTTTTTTACCTGTGCAGAATGTGTCTTAAAAACTAGTATGATCACGTTTATAAAAAAAAAATGTTTTATATGCGCACGGTTTCAGGGGATCAGAACACTTTTCCCAAGTGATGTCAATCCGTTTTATGCTGGATTTGGAAATCGTGATACAGATGAAATAAGCTATCGTAAAGTGGGGATTCCTAAGGGCAAGATTTTCATAATCAATCCAAAGGTACTATGCAGTCAAATAGGCTGATGCTAAGTTGATCACATGATTTTGTTGCTGCCTTACCTTGCAGATTTTTGTGGGACTTTTAAGATTATCTGCACTGGTTATACAGGGAGAGGTTATGGTCAATCATCATGTTGATGTCAAGTCATACACAAGCATTCACGCATTGGTGGATGACATGTTTCCGCCGGTGTCCTCGTCTGAACAGGTAGTTCAGAATTACCAACCAAGGGTAGTAGTGAGTTGTAGTGACTAAGGGTGGTTTAGATGGTAATGAGCACCCTGTTTGGGCCTGTCAGTTCATCCACAGCGGCCTGTAGAGGGTGCATGATGTCATACAGATGTCATCTCTGTTGGATTTGTGAGATTGAGCTGGCCGGGTGGGTATTGTGAAGCCACTGTAAGGTAGCTTGATATCCTATTTAACAAACAAATTTTGTTTAACTACAGGAGGATTTTAATTCCTGGAATTATTGGAAGCTTCCCCTTCCTGATATAGTAGATGAGCTCAGTGCAAAGAGGTAATAGAGCTTTTGAGCACAAGTTTTCATGTTGGTTTTTGACACATGGCTTCTCTGAATATTGTTGTGTGTGCAGTTCAAAAACAAAAAAGGGTGGGAGCTCAAAGAAGTAATTCCTTTCATTAGTTGGGTTTCTTTCTACAGATTTAATTGGCAACCCTCTCTTTGGGAGGGGAGGGGGGGGAAGAGTGTCCTGATTGCTTCATTCCCAATTAAATTATTCAAATGGATAATTCTGCTGCCCTGTAAGGGGCCCAGCTCGGGAGATAGTTGTACAAAATGTGAATATTTGAGAGCTTCCAGGAAGGTTCTTGTAATATCTGAAGTTCTTTCGAAAGAACGAACCTATGGGAGCTTCCTGTAACATCACATTTATAGCACGATGAATCGTGAGGCCAATGTAAAAGTTCTTGTGAAGTATTCAGCTCTGTATAAAATGCGAAATCGCTCTACTAATTAAGCGGAAAGATTGGCAGACATTGAAAGGATGCATGTGTATTGATCTCTTTTTTGCGAGCAGGTTATGTGATAAAAGTTGCTTGGCATCTGTCATCGTGCTGCCCAGCCCCGTGTAGCCTGCAAACTATTTTACTAACTGTATCTCCCTAATACCTAATCCCGAAAGGTTACTGTGTGCACTTGTACATCTACAAGTATGGCCATGCGGCACCCTAGCACAGCGGGTCAATTTGACAATTTGGTCGTGTAAAGCCAAATGCTTTGTACTTCTAAGATGAATCAACCTGGGGTATTCGGGCTGCAGGGGCGTCAAGGAGCAATCTTAAGCCGTGCTGACACATAAATCTTTAGAATGTGCTTATCAACCTTCAGCATTAAGCAAGGCCTTGATAGAGTTCATTGCAAACCTTCCTCGGCGGTCGGCAGAGGACAAAGCGATATGTTTTAGTTCTTTTTAGACCACCATCTTCCTCAATCTTCTCTCATTATGGAGCAGAACATCGAAGCTATCATGGTGAAGTATGTCCTTCAACGTCATCATCCAGTACTGAATCGGTGCCGATCTTTTAAGCACTGCTTCCAGACATTTATGGTTGAGAGAAGCGTTTCCATTACATATTTGTATGCTTTGAGCAGTGCTGGTCGTAGTACATGCTGTAGCCCACAGAATCAGTGCAGCACAGGTTGATGGCATGTAGGAGCAGGAGGCACAGCTCATACATTTGTAAGGTTGTACAATGTACAGACAACAGTACAATGGCTGTGCAGAGGGGTTCAGGTCGCCCCAATTTGCACGGCATTTTTCGGTCGAAGTACCCAAGTGTTCGATGCTTTTCTGGGCCAAGTGCACGGCTTTCTGATCCACTTATTTTGCCTTACGGGACATTTTATTTGTATAGAATTATTTCATTTGTATGGTTGAGATTAAGGTTTATATGTGGTGATTATTATATTGATATTGGATTTTAGGATATGAAAAGTTGTTAGATACTGGGCAAGGCTTTTGACATTCCACGTGAGGGCTATTCAGACCTTTGACATTCCACTCAAGGGCTATTCAAGCAAGCCCAAGCTCTTGTTATTATCAAATTGGGAGTGCACATTTGAGTTTTGTTCTTTCGAGGTGAACTTTCCTCTTGAGCTCCTTGGTGTGGTACACTGGTAGAGTTGAGGAAGATGACAGAATTCATTCTCAATTATAATTAAGTAATCCAGGAGTTCGGAGGTGGGAGCCAAAAAAAGATGAGAGAATCTTGCAAGAACAAGCTTGTAGTAATCAACATGTGCATTGTTACGTATTCTTGTCTATTCTTAAATATATATCTTGCTATACACTTTGCTCTAGTGAAAAGAGATGACAAGATGGGTCAAAGGTTGGATGCTTCAATGTTGCCTAAAAATATGAAGTTTGATGGTAAAAAAATATCAAATATAGAAGTTAAAAAATTTGAAATTTGGTGGTTTTGAGAGATCTATAGGAGGTCCAAAGAAAAGAACAATGATATCCATGTGCTTGATGATGAGGAGTCTACATCCAAAGAGAAATCAATGTTATCTCCCAGTTGTAAATGTGAATACGGTGAGCATTACGCTCTACCTCCTAGTTGTGAAAGTTTGCACAGAGGTCTAATGGTTTGTAAGATTAGAGAAGTTTCATGCATTTTACAGTCGAGAAGAGTTGAGCTCTATGGAGATGAGCCCCTAGGGTTGAAGGGCGAGAATGAAGGAGTATACAATGTGGGATCAAACTTCCAAATAGGAAGAGGAGGTCAAGCAGTTGAAGAGGTAGTTTTGAGTGACCCTTGCAAAGCCAAGTTGAGGACTCTTCTTTTGGTAATCAAGGACAACAAGGGTACAATCAAATTTATAGCTCTAGAGGAAGAGAGAATGTTAGACCATCCAATACCATGCATTTCAAAGCAAAGGTCCTTGTTATTATTGTGGAAAAGAAGTTGCATCAAACAACAAGCACAAAATGTGAATGGAGTAAGGGGAATATGAAGGCGAAAGCAATCCTCAAACAAAGAGTACATTGATGAATTGTTGCTCATGACAACAAACAATTCAACTCAAGATGGTGAGTGGCTCCTTGATTTTGGTGCATCATATCTCAACTTTCCATAAGGATCGATCTTAAGTTTTGTGGAAGCAAATTTTATTGTTGGAGAAAACGATGCTAAAGGCATTGAGGGGTGTGGCGATATCCCAATTGAACTTCCTATCGGTAAGAAAGAACATGCCAAAGTTACTTTATTAATTCTAAAATTTGAGAAAGTTTCATTTAGTTGATTGTATTAATGATCAACATATGAAAGTGAACATTAGGCAAAATATGGACTCTCATTTTTGTCCTGTAAGGATTTCCACACCTCCTCTCTCTAGAAAAATGGGCTCATGGTGAAGTGAGCGGAGTTTGAAAATTTGGAATTTACTCTTCGATAGCTTTTCAATGATATATAGCATGATGGGTAATTTTGCATATTAAAGAAGTTCCCAAATTGGTGATGATGTGGCATGTTACATGCTATGTCATCACCAATTTGGGGACTTCTTGAATGTGCAAAATTGCCCATCATGTTATATATCATTGGAAAGCTATTGAAGAGTAAATTCTAAATTTTCAAACTCCGCTCACTTCTGAGTTAATGAGAGGAGGTGTGAAAATCCTTACAGGGCAAAAATGAGAGTCCATATTTTGCCTAATGGTTTTACAAAGATGGGGGTTTTATCATGGACATGAAAGTAGAGTTTTTGAGGATCAAACAACTATGCATTTTTATTTGATACATAACTTATACAAGAGTCTAGTAACCCTAGATATAAGCAAGCTTCACCAAGATTTACACAAGGATATATGGATTCTAGATCACCCATATTTCTCAACACTCTCTTTTGAGTAGCATCCATGCTGTGTAGAGTGTGCTTGACCAAGAATACACACACACACACAAAAAATGCCATCTAGCTAGAAAGGAACATCAAGCATAACACTAAGACAATTGCAAGGGATCTCAAAAGAGATGATCACTGAAGTTGGCCTCATCTCTTTTGGTGGCCTTGTTCTTGTCTTCCTTTTTATTAGTGTTGTCGTCATCTTAATTCTTGAAGCAATGTTTGTTGGTGGCATTGTCCTTGTCCTCTTTTTTATTGGTGTTGACGTCCTCGTCCTTCTTCTTGAAGCAATCCTTGTTGATGACATGCCTATTCTTCTTGCAATGAAACCTCCATGATCTGTTACTCTTTTTCTCTATGGCCACAAAAGCTTACTTCCAAGTAGTAGGTGGTAGATGGTGAAGCCTTGGCCAATTTCTTGTCTCGTCAAGGATGAGAGAAGATGCCACTAAGACGAGAGTGAGGCTACGTTGATTGGAAATCACAGAGACATATTGTTCATAAGATCGAGGCATACTAGAAAGTAATACAAACACGGCTTCCTCCTCATCTATGGCAACCCCAACACCACTTATTTGATCAATGAGACACCTTATATCATTTTCATGAGATACTACTACAATTATTTTATCATTCTTTTCCACCCTATAAGAAAAGACGAAGCAGCATTGGCTAGGACAAATATGGACTTGAGGCTTCGCCATGCCTCTTGTTAGCTTTTGGATGAGGTCACTTGGGGATTTGGTTATCATCTAGACCACAAATGATAAAGGAAAGCATTTTGTTGTCTAGATTTGTTCACTTAGCAATTGCATCATGATCATGGTTAGGTTTCTTCTCAAGTCCATTGACTATCCCCCACGTGTCTCTATTAACTAACGCCATTGATACACCACCAAGTGTGATAGTCCCATCAAATTTCTCACTCTTGTCATACGATGGACTAACCTTTGTAAGTTATTAGGAGAGTACTTTTCAATATAATGTGCTAGCTCATGTAGTAGTTAGGTTCACACTATGGAATGACCTTTGTAAGTTATTAGGAGAGTACTTTTCCATATAGTATCAACTCTTATCTCTTTAGTTTATGGTTCTAGAGAAGAGAAGATGATAGAAGAAAATTCAACCAGCCACTCTCTTGAGTACTTGTTTCTCATGGTATTAGAGCTTTGGTTTGCATGAAGAGCTCAAGAGGGAATCAAGGAAGTGGATAGTTTCATCTTTTTCCCTACTTGATTTTCGAGCAACAACTTTGGATAGCTGTGAGAGCTATAGGCAGATAGGGAAGTCATTGTCTCAGATTGAGGTGTCCTACTTGATTTTGGAGCTCTTCTATTGGATTACCAATAGATGAAGATATCGGTGACCTTGAATGGTCTTGACAAGAAATACACTAAATTTCAAACCTTCATTGCAGTTTGAGAGTTTTTTCGGATGACCACCACCTCAAGGCCTCCATTTTTCATTTTGTCAGCTTATCTTTTCTCCTCTTTTTTCTTGCCGATTTGGAAGGGTGTGTCCTAGGTGAGAAGTCCACAGAAGTCTACAATAATGTTTTAGGTTGGTACCATTGGCGTATCCTCCTTCCATCTCAATCCCATCTAGGGTCTCTATTTTTACTATGCGTTGAGGAGCAATCTCAGTAACTCAGTAGAGACCTTGACCTTTGTCCTTAAGTTTTTCTTTGGTGTTCTTGACACACTGTATATCAGCACCATGCCTCCTACCTATAAGCAACCATCTAGTGATGTGCCTCATGGTGCAAGGCTTATTCACCAATTACAGTAGTGGTTGATGATCGACAAAGAAATTGCGCCTACTTCTTCACAACATATACCATGGTAACTCCTCTATCTCAATGGTTGTGTAGTTGCATTCAATGTCATTGAGTTGATGAAAAGCATCACAAAGCAAAGCCCATATTGTTCTCTCCTAGCTATGCTAACATGCATCCAATATTAAATGCTAAAGTGTTGATATGCACATGAAGAATTAGATCCCACTTGGTGGATATTAGGATGGATTCACTTGCTAACGCTTCATTTTTTTCTATATGCCAATTCATCTATCCATTCGAAGGCAATCATCAGCTTATACAAAGATCTAGCGCATAAATGGCATACAAGAAGAATCTTTGGTAATACCCTATGTACCCCATGATGAATCTTTGCATCCCCTTATAGTTGACATTGATAGGTGGTAGTAACTCTAAGATAACACAGATCTTGTTTCATTTGTGGACATGCCATTCTCGAAAACGATGTGTCCAAGGATGACACCATCAACTCCACACACTACACTCCAAGTTAGCTCGTAAACTTACAGAGCTTCTTTGTACCCAATGCCTTTGTGAAGATGTCAACAACCACTTGATCTTATGTGCTGACATATAGCAAATCCACATCACCTGCTAGAAGCTTCTCCCTTACAAAGTGATAATACACCTCAATGTGCTTCATTATAGCATGATAAACTGGGTTACATGCAAGTTGTCTGCTAATCATGTTGTTACAATAAATCATAATGGACCTATCCACTACAACCTCACCCATATCACCAAGTAGCTTTTAAAAGCAGGCTACCTCACAAGCTCCCATAGCAACACCCATGTGCCTGCCTTTGTACCCAATATGACAATTATTGGTTGTTTTTTATTGCTATAACTCATAGTAGCTTTCCCAAAAGAAAACATCAAGCCTTGGTAGATGTCATATCTAAGACAGTACCAGCGCAATCAACATTTGTATAGCCATGTAATTGTATCTCTCTTCTAGCCTTATAGAAAAGTCCATAATCAACAATGGACTTTATGTATATGAGAATCTATCTAGCCACATCCAAGTGTGGCTCTTCCTAGGGGCCTCTATAAAGTGACTCACAAGTCCAACAACATAGCTCAAACGAACTTTATGTATCAGAGAATCTATTTAGCCACATCTAAGTGTGGCTTCCTTGGGGCCTACAAAAAGTGACTCACAAGTCCAACAATATAGCTCGAATGTGGCCTAGTAATGGTCATCTAAATCAAACTACCCCCACTATGCGCTTGTATATAGTGGGGTCCTCTAAAATCTCACCTGTATCTGTGGAAAGTTGTGTTATGCTCCAATGGCACTGAAATAGGCTTACAGCTTGTCATACCATACTTGGACAACCATAATTCCTCTGTAACACAAAAATGCCATGAGATCACTACCTCTATACCAAGAAAGTACCATAGCTCACCTAAATCTTTCATCTGCTTCAAAAGCATCCTGACATCATGTATGTTATAATTACTATCACTAGTGATAAAATAAAGTCATCCACATAAATGACTAACATCATGATTCCTCTATTTGTCTTTTTCATAGAAGAAAGTGAAAAATCTACATTAGATATCTGAAATCCAGTGATAGTAAAGTTATTATCACCAGTGATAATAAAGTCATCCACATAAATGACTAACATCATGATCTCTCTATCTGTCTTTTTTATAAAAATAAAAAAATCTATACTGGATATCTAAAATCCAATGGTAACAAGATACTCCTTGATCTTTTTTAGCCATGCTCTAGGTACCTTACTTTAAGACATACAAGGCTTTGCATGACTTGCACACAAAATTTGGATATGCATTGCTCTCATAACCTAGTGGCTGCATCGTGTAAACTTCTTATAATCACCAATAAAAGAAACATTTTTTTACATACATCTAATATAAAGACCAATCCTTCGTTGTTGCATCCATAGCAATAACTCTCATAGTTGCCATTCATAGTCACGGTAGAGGACTCTTCATGTCTACTAAGCATCTTTGATTGTTGCTTTACACAATGAGAAGACATTATCATTACGCTTTACATAGTGAGACAACATCATTACTTCTTACATCTTGATCTTTAGTTACCTTCAACTGGTGCTACCAGCTACTCATCTTATCAAAGATGACATCTCTACTTACTCGCATATTATGAGTGGTAGAATTATAGCATTTATAACCTTTCTATAACTAATGAAGTCGCATCTACATGCCTTTGAGAAGATCCTTCTTCTTCATCATGCAACAAGGAAATCACCAAAGTATGAGCCTCGAGGAGGTTATTTACACATTGGGCCTATTTGGCGTATTTGGGAGTGTTCACACATGCCCTACCCTGCACCAGACAAACCATGTGAGGTAATGGCCACAACTAGGCATATAATGACCATTCCGTGTGTCAAATGGTTTGCAACAAATGGGACATGGTGACACTTGGCTGTTGCTAGTCTCTTGTTCTTGAATATATTCAAGGTGTTGTAAAAAGCTTATTAGATGATGGTGTTGGCCGATGGATGTAGCTTTTGTGTTAAACTGTGCACATCACTACGGATGCAAGCTTCCATCCTAGCTCCTTGTTGAGGTGGTGTTTGAGTGACTTCAATTCCTTTACATGTCTCTAGCTCCTTGTCATGTAGTAGTCTCTTTTTATAACTATTCCTTCACAGTTGAGAGCTCTAGATTTTCTCCCTCCAAGGCCATATTCAAGAATTCTCTTGTGAATGTTGTAGTTTCCTCACTTATATCATGTGTGGCCTTGTTAAAAGGGGAAATCCAAGTTGTCAAGGGGATGACCAAAGACCTCCAAGTAAATCCTTTTAGTATTTTGCTTGATGTCTTCGTTTATGCATTTGTGTATCTTGCACCTACCCTTTTTTATTTTTGATTTTTGCCTCATGGCAAGGTCATATGTCCACCATTTGGGTGGTGACATTTATGTTTATCTCTTTCCATTGCAGGTATGTTGGGTTCGCCCACCTTTAGAACCTTAGAGATTGTTATGGACTACCGCACCTTCCAAGAGAGAACTCTAACCATTCACAACCGGAAGTAGCAATAGACAGACAACAACCATCATTAGGGTACTTATTACCAATGCTTCAAGCTCATGTCCCTTGAGGCTCCCCAAGATCACTTCTGAAGCTCCACTCCTCTAATCTCCACCTCCCCGTAGAGTCACTCTCACCACAATGCAAGGAAATCTACCTCTCACTCTTCCACATACACATGCATAGAAGAGGAGCATGCACTAGAGTACACTCTCCTTCTCTCTCTCACACACACAAGACAAAGCAAGATCTCTCATAGCACAAAGGGGGATTGTATCCTTTCATTTATGAGAATTTGTCTTTTATACAACTTGCCCTTATTCACACTTGGGCGCCCAAAAGAGCATCTTTGTTAATCCAAAATGGGATTAACATCTCCTCTACCTGATGTAAGTTCTATCCTCATAACCTTTACCTAGGTCAAAAGACCCGGTCGTGAAAATTGTGTCTATAGAAGTTTTGGTGGGATTAAAGATTTTTAAGGGCTCTTCGGAATGATGAGTGGGAAATCTAGAACCCAGTGTAGACCATGTCTTCGAACGTGACGACATGAATGTAACCTGGAAGACACCTTAGGTGATGATAGTAAAGCATCATGCCTCTTTCAGCTGGGCCTCTATTCATGTAAAAGCAAAGCTGCTCCGCCTCCAAGCCATCATGATTTTCCTTTGGTTGATCGATAAGAATTACGATCAACTTCATGAATCTCATAATAGCTACTATATCTGGATCTAGGATTCTACACCATGCTCACATCCATGTGAGCAGTTGCTGTCATTGACTTGTTATATTTTGGAATGTGGATGGCGAGAAGTGTGAGAAGTTGTCGACATGAGAATCTAGTTTCTTTGCCTCTTGGAATTGTAGTGTATCCAAGCACCTTTGAGTGGCATGAATAAGGTATCCACTCGTTGTGTTGGATGGGAGCACTAGTACTGATAACTATATATTGGGAGATACTCCTTGTGCCATTCTGGCTATTGTATGCCAAAATCTGCCAAGTGAGGGTTGGTATCATCTGTTTGGATTGCCATATAACATCCCCAAGTGAGGGTTGGTAACAATAGCGGATCATGAATGTGACAATCCTTATTGCCCAGCAGATCAGCTAAGTGTGGATTGGCCAGCTTGGTGTGACGAGCCACATTCTCCCACAATGTCCCTTCTCCTCCCATCAATAAAAGCTCTTCTAATTCTGGCATTGGAGCTCGGAGAGGGCATGGAACATAAGGCTGCCTCCTTGACTCCATGTTCGAATATGCATCCGACATGATTTTTCTCGTAGGCTCTAATGGTGTGATTTGCATTAACACCTTGAACATGAGTTTTAGTTTCAAGAGTGGGAGCCTACACAGATGAAGCCCTCGTATTTTGCAACTATCAAAGACTCAAGAATATTTGCATCAGTAAAAGCTTGGATCTCATCTTGAGGGTGATGGTCATGTACCTCATCGATCGGCCTTGGTGGAGATAGAGTTGGTATCGACATATCCTCAAGGGTGAGAGTGTTAGTGCAAAATCAATGGGGATAGAATAGAAGCGAGAGAAGATGCAATCGGCCTTAGTTTTGTTAGCTGGAGATATATTAGGAAAGAGGTTTAATAACTTACTCGAAATGGAAGAGAACACTAGATAAGTAAAATATGAGGAGGTTCCTTCTGTTTCTTCTTGACCCTCTCTGGAACTTGGGGGCAGGAGACTGGACTTGCTAGTTTTCATAAATTCTTGGAGGTCACTTATATCATCGGTGGTTATATTAGAATATTCTATATGCTATTTATCAAAATTAAAAATCACATTAGTGAAAAGCATAGCCTCCAAATTCTTATGGATATTTCGATAAAGTTTTATAATACCAAAAGGATGATATAATGTAGATTCGGAGAGGTTTAGATGTTGATGGGTATTATATAATTTAGTCCAACCATGGCTAATAACCCCTTTGGTAACTTCATGCAACCACCTCATAGTTGGCCGGTGTCATTAAGATATCATCTAGTAGAAACAGGTTGAGTTTATCGACACTGTCATCAAGGATGTCTAACTATTGGAGCACCCAACACCAACTACGAAGGTTTAACACTATGGGATGTAAGGGGGAAAAGAAAATATCAGTTGGATCAGTTAGAACTATATCCCCCCATATGATTCCAATTATTATGGTGAAGTCTACATCCCTTTCTGTATTTTGATGAATTAAGGTTAGGTCTCCTAAACTGAGGTCTTCAGTTAAGTTAATTTCACATTGAAGAAGAGAGAGGGGTAGTGTAGATAAAAACAATGTTAGAGTTTGAGAACAAACCTATCTCTGAGGTGCGTTCGATGAGTTGGTGTAATTCATCTGGTTGTTTAGTTCATTGAGATCTTTGTTAGAGAGTGAGCTGGCATTCTAGATCCTGTATTTTGGAGTCTTTGGTGGTGAGGAGTGTGGAGATGGTTGCTTCCCGCACATCTCGCGTAGCGGCCAGCCCTACATATATTCTTACAACTTCCTTTGTTGCAATCCTGGTATTATGGCTTGAACATTAGCCTCATCAATTTGCCTTTTTCGTTCCTCTACCAAAAGCTTTGTCTTGTAGTCAATTGTGCTGGTGTACATGCTCAAGCACCCATTGTTGATGGCTAACCAGCATTTGATTTATCTCTAGGGACTTTGTAATGATCACTTGATTGAGGGACTTTGCAATGATCACTTGATTGAGGGCCTTCAGTTTCTCAGCATGTACTTTGTTCATTTTCTCTCTTTTTGTTTGAAGGCTTACCACTCTATGTTCTACTTGAGAAATGGCCTTAGTAAGTGTGTTGATCTGCCATGTATATCCATTTTCCTTTGCTTGGAATGTGGCATGTGCTTCCTCTAGTTGTTGTGTATATTGCGATTCTTTCTCCTTGGTATATGCCACTTCCTTTTGTAGTTGCGCTTGTTCTAATCTTGCCTTGAGCTCCTCATTCTCTTTGGTGGTACTGATTATGGTCTTGTAGATGAATCTATTATTGCCTTCCAAGGTCTGCAGCCTTGCCTCCTATTCCTCGGTTACCTTTAAGCTCTTTAGGATCACTTCTCTGTGTGTGGCATTTGCCACTACTATTTGTGCTTTCACTTGTTCAATGGACTCCTAGACCTGTTTCCATAGTGCAACATTCCAGTCATGCATCATGTGAGTGGTAAGTAAGTGACTTCTCCATACCCTTTTCTCTTGGGTCCAAATATCTGCACTTGTGGAGGACGAGCTTGGTGCACCAGTAGCATGTCAAGGACTTCCATGGTCTCTTCGAGGAATCGATTAGCATTGAGATTTTGCAAGAAGGATCCTTCTTCAATTGTGCCCTAAGCTTCCAAGCACCTTCGCTTACTAGGACTTGTGGTCTTGTAAGTTCTCTTCCTCTTCTCAGCTTCTTGAGCTTTGTGAGATTCTGGATGTGTTGAGGTGGCCTCTTCATTCCCTTTGCCCTCATCCGTTTGTGGCACTTGTGGTGCTGCTGGAGCCTGTGTTGTTGCACCAATCTCCCATGGAGGTGGGCTGATGAGGTGGTGTTTGCTGTGTTGACTTTGGAATTTCTCTTTGTTGCTATCAAGCTGATATTCTCTTTATCTTTTGCTTCTTTTTGCACTATAACCTATTGAAAATATGTGATGTCTTGTGCCACTTCTTCTTCCATATGCTGCATTTTGTGGATTCTAAATGTTGTAGGCTGGCTCGCATCTTTTTACCTTTCTTTGATTTCTTATCACCCTTTAGCTCTTGAATTATCTTCTTTGTTTCCTTTAGGACTATGTGTCCCTGCTGCAGCTCTTTGGAAATTAGTGTAGAGGGTTCCATGGATCCTTTAGTATGGGGTACCCTTGCCTCCTGGGTGCCTTGGGGAATGGGAAGATTTGCTACATGACTAAGTACTTTGGTGAGGAGATATGGATTACACACCTTGGATTGGTGTGGCTTGAGGTAATTCTCCATCTCGCCAAGCCCAGTCCTCCTATTTTTTGTCATGGAAATTTTCTATTTGGTTGAGAGGGACCTTGTTAATAACTGTCACTAGTTTTACTTGCATGAGCATTGACATTGCTCTGGAAGCTTTCTCATCTACTTCATCCATGATATTCTCGTATTCCACTCCATTTGAGTTGAAGGAAATTCTCTTCAACATGTCCTTCATGGGCAGCTGATCGATGGCATGGACATGCGTTGGTATGGGTGGGGGTAACTACAATGATTCTTATATCGTTTCCTCCATGATGAGGACCTACCTAGTGGACCCATCCACATTTGTTACTATACCCCTCTTGGTGTTTCTGTCATAAATCTTCAGAAATTCCACACATAGTGTTGGGTTGATGGTGCAGGGGAGGACCTCTGCCATTCTTCCAAGACCTACCTTCTCCAACTTGTTCTTGATGTCTGTATCTTCTAAAATCTTCAAACACTCTAGGCTATGATATGGGAACATAATTTTCCCATGAGCTATCTGAATGTATTTATGGATGACTGTACCTTGGACTATCTATGCATACGGCCCAAGGTAGGTTAGCTTGGTGCTGTGTGGTGCTCTCTTCTTCTTTTCAGCTGGTGACCCTGTGGTACTAGCTTGAGTTATGGTCAGGTTCCCCTCAACCTCTAGTTCGGAAGTAGCGAAGGAGGCCATCTGTAACATGTGAAAAGAACATTAATCATTGTGCTGGTAGGAGCTCACGGTCCTCCTTTTTCTTTTTTCTTTTTTTGGTGTGTGGGTTAGTGATTTGCATGGGTGTATGATGGGAAGAGTGTTAGTGTCATGAGTAATGAATCAAGAAGGGATGTGTGTGAATTAGTGTTTGTTGAGAATTAGTCCTAATCCGTGAAGAGGCTGTGAAATGGCCGAGCGTGGAGTTGTGCGTGAAAGGTTAATTCCCGAGGTGTTAACTTGTGAAGGGTTAGCATGTGAAAGCTTAGTTTGTGAAGTGATAGCACGTGAAAGCTTAGTTCGTGAAGTGATAGCACGTGAAGTGTAAAGACATGAAGGCTTAAGTTGTGAAAGGCTTAATGCATGAAGGGCTTAAGCCATGAAAGGCTTAACCTGTGAAATAGCAGGCGTTAATTTGTGAAAAAGCAAGTGTTAAGTCGTGAAAAAGAAGATCATGTTGTGTTGATTATCAGTGTTGATGGGAAGCCTATGTTGTAGGCAATTTAATTATAGCGATTTACTATATTTTCTTCAAACCCGAGATTTTCAGTTGATTCCATGAAATAGCAAAGTGCTATTCATCACGGGTCATTTCCATAAACATTTATGATGAGATTTGGTGTGTGACGAGATGAAATCATGAATGATAAGATGGACGAAAACAAGAATGGCATAGATGCATGAAACGCGTGCGTAAGAACTTAGATGATTTAATGAAAATGAATGAATCCATGGTTCACCAATGATTTAATGAAAACGAATGAAACCATGGTTCACCAATGATTTAATGAAAATGAATGAAACCATTAAAAGTGTGTGAAGAGCTCCTACCTAAGAATCGATGGTTGCAACCAAAAATGACAAAAATGGAAAAAAAGCTGTATTTATGATCTAGCTGTTGGACCCTGACGGCCATTTGAATTGGGTATGCCACATGTTTGCCTGCGATTCTTCGTGGAGGTTTTTTAATCATTTCACGACATGAGATGGCATGAGTAGGTTCATGATGTGAACCATTTTGAAGTGTTTCATGGTGTGAAATAGTCCTGAGCATTTCAGGACGTGAACTGGCTTGAACCGGTTCACGACGTGAAATACCTTGTATCCTTATGCATGCAAATATTGATACCCTATTGTTTTCTATATGCTCAAGCCCTCCAAGGCTATATGTTACGTATTTTGAGGAGTAGAAGTGTGTAAAATGAATGAACATGTTTTACGGCATGAAAAGCATACCCTTTTACCTTGTACCCAATTTTTGGATCTGGGTACCCCTCATCATCATCCTTTCTTTTAGTGCAACGGGAACCAATGTTGTACTTTGGAGAGTGTGGGTATGTGTCATTGCAACTACTCAAGTTCTAAGTGAGAACTTTTGATTTTTCCCTCCATCTAGTGGAGGAGTTTATCCACCAAATCCTAGTGAGCTTGTTTTGCTTCTTGTGCATATGAGTGCACGTCTCTCCTACCCTGGTCTATGGCTTGATTTAGTTTTTCATCCTTGGTGGATGACATTGGCAATGTCTCTTTCCCTTGATTACTTGGTTGAACGTGCTTCTTTTTTTAGATCAAATTTGGTGCTTCCTTAGCACTTGATTTAGATCAACTTTGGTGCTTCCTTAGCACTTGATTTAGATGGGACTTGGTCCTGTCTTTGCTTATGGCACTCTTATGTTCTTTTGGAAGTACATGCAAAATTGGGTTTTGGATTTGTTTTTGGTACCCATACTGTTTTTCTTCCTTGATAATAGCACTGTGTCGCTAGTAATCCTTTTTAGACCCATCCCCTATTGAATGCTGAGTTGTGTGTGGGCTTGCTTTGAATACACCTTTCTATCCTTGTTTGCCTTTCTTTGTCTCTTGCTTGTAGCATGTCTTTTTTGCTTTGTTACCCATGAGGCTTTGTATATCTCATAGTGTCCTTGTGCACTTGAAGCTGGGCCTTGGGAACTCACTATTGTTTTCCTGGATACTTTTGTTGCCTTTGGTTTCGTTCTCTTGAAGAGGGAAGACCATTCAATGTGGATGCTTGTTCTATTAAGCCTTCTGTTTTTCGTGGCATTGGATATTCCACGTTGCATGCCACTACATGTTTCCCCTTATTCCATGGACTCCATAATGGCACGGTGATGGTGTTTTTGGCATCATTGAGTTGTACTTCCTGTTTTTCCCATTGGATGTGGCAATTTGCGGTGCAAATCCAGAATCGTCCAAGAAGCATTTCCTCTTCCATGGTTCCTACTGCAGGCATAACAAACACCTTCCCGACCAAGGGATTATTTTTGACAGAGATGTTTATATTCAAAAGCCCTATTGTATGTGTAACAAATGGATGCACACTTCGAACCTCTACATTAGTTGTCTCTAGGGGGGGGGGGTTGTATAAGGCTACCCATGTCCCATGAAAAATTTACACAGAACATCACAACAGATTTGATTGATTGATTCGTGTATACAATTACATCCATATATAGGAATAGTATCTTGTGATCCGAACAGACATATCTTCCTATGACATCCCTTGGAATCCCTAACTGACTATTGCACATTACAATTTACCCAATGTGGTTACAAGAATGCGGGTATGCCGGACCTTTGCCTGGTGCAACCAAGGAAGACCAAGCAACAAATTGTACTCCTCAACAGAATCCTCCATGCTACAAAGGACACGACAAAGGATATGCTAGCCACCTCAATCACCACACCCTTCAAGACGCCCAAGGGTCGGACTCTCCTCTGATCAGCCATGCGTACCAGAAATGGTGCGGGATCCCATGCTTGCCAACCCATGCACTTACAAGGGACTTCGTTGCAATATTGACACCAGCTCCACCATCGATCAATCGTAAGGCCTCGCGGGACTGGTTACCTTCATACACAGTATACTTATCTTACAAATTGATAAAGATTAAGATAACAACATGACAGATTTAAGATGCATGATATAAGATGTGAATGAATATGATAACACATGAAATCGAGATGTGAATGAATGATAAGGAATGTGATGTGATGTGAATCGGGATGTGAATGAACGATAAGGAACGTGAATGAATGTGTTAGCATGTGAATCGAGATGTGAATGAATGAAATGTGATGTGAAGTGGATGTGATAAGATGCAATGTAAACTGAATATATGTTAATGTATGATGAGAAGTGATGAGATGTATGGGTAGATGCAAGTGGATGAGATCTGATGAGGATAAATGAAGAAATAAGTGATGAAATAGAAAAATATGTGATTAGATAAAAATGGAGAATGCTTATGAAATGAATGTGGATTGATGTAGATGAATGTATGAATAATGTGGATTGATATGTGGATTAATGTAGATGAAGGTATAAATAATGTGGTTTGATGTGGATGAATGTATGGATGATGTGGTTTGATGTGGATGGATGTATGGATGATGTGGATTGATGTGAATGAATGTACGGATGATGTGGATGATGTGGACTGATGTGTGGATGATGTGGATTGACATGTGGATGATGTGATTGGATGTGAATTGATGTGGGAATGATGTGATGTGATAGGGATCGATGAAGTAAAATTGTGGGGTAAGATGAGAAAAGATGGGGACTAATGTAAGGATAAGGAGCAATTGAGAAAAGATGGAAATACTGTTGGGACTGTAATTGTATGTGAAATTTGTTTTTTAAATGACTGTTTTATGTCAAGAACGCTGGGGTAGCATTTTGACCGTCTTGTGAATGAGGTCGTGGAAATATGTCTGTTAAAGTTGCAACTGTTGAGACGGAGAGTCAATGGAGGATGTCTTTGCATAGCAAGGTTAGCTAAGGTCTTGACCAGCCTCGGTTTGATTAAAACGGTGAGCTTCCGGTACAGTGGATGAGGGATCAAGGAAGCGGCCTATGAGTGAAGCGCTAGGTGATATACGAAGGATCCTAAAGGGTGCTGACCATACGGTGCTCAGGCTCTGGGTCGTTGAAGATACCCACAAGTACGTCGGGGAAGATATTGGAACAAGGAGTAAGAGTTGTTTTCTGAATTCGGGTGTGGATCTGGTTGATTGACCTTGCTGGTCCTCAACGAATGAGTCCATGAATCTTTTATATGGATCTGTTGGTTGATCTTGCTGATCTTCCACGGAGATTCTATTTTGTTATGTGAATATATTGCCGGTTACTATGAGCTAGGAACTATCAAAAAGGCCCGTGAGTGAACAGGTGGTAAGCGTTCTTGTTGCCAATGATGCCATAAGTACACCGATGAAGGAATGATTGGAAATAAGGATTCAACTAGAGACTTTGAGGATTGTGATCAGTGACACAATGGTTTCATTAAAGGATTGTTTTAAAGATAGCTGATGCTGAGAAAAAAGGCAATTTCATATTGGGTGTGTAAGTGGTGTGACTAGTTTTATGTTTGCATGAACATCCGGCTAGGGGACCTGGGACCTGGGACAAAACCTAACCAAATTCCTAATTGGATCCCATCACTACAGTGGTTGGGCGGTTGGCTAACCCATGGGAGGCAAGATTGATGGATCCGTAAATCGAGACTCAATTTCTGTTTAGTTTGATTGATGAAGTAAATTCCGGACAAAAATTGTTCTATGGAAAAGAATCAACGGTTGTGCCTCTCAATGAGGAAAAAAGTGTTGGTCTCTATGATCCAAGTACAGTCTTTTTCCTTGATCTGACTATGGGACTTATGGGTTCGGTCAGATGAGTTCAGTTAGTTAAGGCTTTTGACTACGTTAGGAAAAAGTGATCCTAGTGGAATCGCCCGTGCTTTCTGGGCAAAGGAAGTTTTTTCGGGTTTGGTTTTGGAAAAACCAATGGATTAGTCTCTTGTTCGGATATCCGTGGGTGAGGCCCCAAGTGTGGGACCCTACCCCACGCAAGAAGTGCTACTTCTGCTACTAGCACCCCTTAAATTTTTGCACGTCGGGGACAGGGATCTTACATGCATTAAGCTTTCTGTAATCCACATAGATGCGTAATTTTTTGTTCTTCTTCTAGACAATGACTATAGGAGAAATCCAGTCCGGGTTTTCAATAGGTGCGATGAATCCCACCCTTAGCAAGCGGTGCTCTTCCTTAACCTGCTTGGCTACATGCAGGTTTATGCGATAACGCTGCTGCCTGGAGGGTATCGCATCTGGCTTCAAGTAAATGCGGTGTTGGTAAAACTTTGGGTCCAGATCTTTCATGTCAGCATAATCCCAGGCAAACACATCTCGGAATTCCCACAGAAGTTCCACCAGATCAGTTCCAGAAAGATACTAATGTTCACCGGCTTAGTCTCCTTGACGTCTCCTAAGAAAATGGTCTTCAAGACATCTTCTTTGACACGGATAATGTGGCTCATTTGCACCTCAAAAGGGTGATCCTTTTCCAAAATGTCTTTCATGTTATCTTCGGGTGCATACTCATCAGTACCCAACAAATTTTCCCCAAAGAGTTCCCCCTTGTCCATGGTGACTGAACACACCGCAGGCGCAAGCCCGAGGTATTCCGCAGCAATACATGCCACATCCACTGAGCAGAATGGAATCAAGTCCTCATTTTCTTGTAAGAATTTTTCCTCTTCATCTTCATCCAAGCCATGTGCCATATTCACTGTTTCCGCAATGACACGCTAAACTGAACTGCTCAGTTGACGGCATTCCCTCAAAGCGAATTTAACCTTCCTGTGACCCCTGTATCATCAAATTATGCTCCCAATTGCCTGGGGGGTTTTTTACTGACTCCTCCCAAAAGGGAGAGCCATGTGTCATAGGAAATCAAGTTTTGATTAGCTCCTATATTGACAAGAGCCAATTTTTGGTGAAACTTGTCAGGGTGATCATTCCTAACCACAACCGAGTAGGTTTCACTTCCCAATCTTCTTCTTCGAGGTCTACTACTTGGGGGCCATGTTGACCATGATGTTTTTGCCCTGAAGTTTTTGCCCTAACCACAACCGAGTAGGTTTCACTTCCCAGTCTTCTTCTTCGAGGTCTACTACTTGGGGGCCATGACGTTTTTGCCCTGAAGTTTTGCTTGCTGCTTTTTGGCTTCTCATTGGTCTATTTCTTTCATCTCTTCATACTTTTTTTTTTGGGCATGAATGGCCCTTAGTCAGTGAGTGGGACATAGTAGTGTTTCAGTTTGCTACCATTGAAGTATCCCACCATCTCAATGTCATTGAGCGTTTCTATATCTACTACGCTTTGCAGGGTTATCTCAGTGACTAGGAAGGTCCCAAGCCTCTGAATTTGAGTTTCTTTTTGTGGTTTTTTGTGCTATAGAGGAGGACCAAGTCGCCATCGTTTATTTGTTTTTCTTTGAGTTCGTCATCAAACCAATATTTATGCCTTAGTTTTTGGGCATACTGTATATAGTGAGGAGGCGTGTTTCATTGTTGGGGTTCAACAACACAGAAGAAAGTATAAACAGACACAATTGCTCAATAAAAGACATGTTGATTAGGCCAAGGCAGTAAACTCAGACATAGCAGAAACACGATACACAGACAGAGGGTTGATGGAGTAAGGTTACACAAGAGATAAGAAAAGAACTCAAAATTTTGCTTGATTCACTCTCTCATTACATTACTTCCCCTTCTTTTCTACTTTGCTCAAAACGTTACTCTTTCCAAAACGTTCTTCTTGAACAACTGTTACCTATCTTAACTTCCAAGATTCCCAAGTCATCAGATATACCTACCACTTGAGCATATGTCCGACTTACTAAATATCCGACTGCTTACATATCCGACTTACTACATTCCGACTTACTACAAAATATCCGACTGAGCAACATTCTGACTTAAGGGAACTATGCCTTCAACACATGGCACGTCCCGGCGGTGGTAGATTTCAAAGAAATCTGATGCGGATCCACACATCCCTTGATTAGTTCAAAATTGCAGACAAAAGTAAAAGGATGCTGCTACATCAAAGAGTTGTAGCAACATCAAAAGTCTGGTCCACCTCCTTCATAACATCAGGTTCAGCAACCTACACATCCTTGTCTGTTTGCTGCTACATCCATACTTTGTAATAAAATTGGTTCCTTGAACTACCAACAAACCTGCAACTTGTGTCTTGAAACTCTGGCGCTTCTCCAAGTCCTGCACTTTCTGTACTGAAGGTGCTCTCCATAAAGTAATCATCACTCTTAGTGGGCATGCAGTCCCCAACTTAAAAAACTCTGAGCCAGTAAAGTCTGATTAAGCAACTTCCAACACAGCACAATTCAGTCAAACAAACCTTGACAAAAGCTTCAGCAAATTTCAAGCTCTGTAAGACAACTGATCAAAACACCTATGTTTTGCCTGAAGAACATCCATCTCTATGCTGTGTTAATTTTTGGTGAGTCGGATCTGACTTCCTCAACATGCACCAAAGCTGAAACTGGCCAATCAAGATGTGGTGGTTTCCCTTGAAACTTCTTCAGCCTAAAACCATTGATTGGCTTCTCTACCCTTGTTCCAAAGACATCTGCAACAATAAAGGTACCTTGGCCCAAATCTTCCACAATCTGATAAGGTCCTTTACATCTAAGTGTCAACTTCCCTGGATGAGGTCCCAATCTAGAGTTATACACCATCACCCAGTCACCAACCTGAAACACTTTAAATTTGACATTCATACTCACCCATGCATGTCATCTCTTCTGGATCACCTCAGTAATATATGAACTGACCAACCTGTCTTCTTCCAACTGCATCAGATATTTACTCCTGTGCTAAACTGACAGTTTAGAAGACATCTTCTCAGCTGTCATTCTAAGACTTGGCACCACAAACTCCATAGGCACACCACAGCCTCTAATCCATACACCAATCTAAATGGTGTCATCCCTGTTGTTACCTTAAAGGCTGTCCTAAAAGACCATAATGCTGAGTCCAATTTGTCATCCCAATCCTTATGATTGTCTGCCCCACTATCTTCTTCAAAATGCCAACCAATGTTTTGTTAGTACTTTTAGCCTGCCCATTAGCCTAAGGATGGTAAGCTGTAGACTTTTTGTGCATAATCATATGGGTTTTGGTTAATTCAGCTATCACCTCATTTAAGAAATGAGATCCCCTATCACTCACAAGCTCCACAGGACACCCAAATCTGGTCATTATGTTGTGATACAAGAGCCTTGCAACACTTGAAGCTTTATTATCCTTCAAAGCTATAGCTTCTACCCATTTAGTACAATAGTCTCTTGCAACCAAAATATACCTGCACCCTTTCCTTGTTGTAGGCTTAACAGGTCCCACAAAATCCATCCCCCACTTCTCGAAAGGCTCTAGTGGCAGAATAGGATGATCTGACATTCTATCCTTATTATCTGGCTGACCAGAATTTTGACATATGACACACCTCTTAGCATACTCATGTGCATCCTTCAAAACTATGGGCCACCACAATCTAGCCTGGAGAATTTTCTTTCCTGTTATATCTCCTGAGAAATGGCCACCTGCTGCACCAGAATGTGCTTCTTGAATAACAACATTCTGTTCGGCTAAACCAGCTCATGGCTTTACCTTCTAATGTGGCTGCAAACTGCTGAAGTTTAATTGGATCATTGTATAAAGCAAGCCTGATAATCGCTTGCTTGCCATCATCGAGTTTCAAACTGGGCTACCAGGCAAAGACCTAGGAGACCACCACCGCCGAACCTCATGGCTCAACCACCTCTCAATTTAGCGGCTTTGACCGTGGGGTTGAGAGGTGGTTGACCCATGAGGTTCGGCGGTGGTGGTCTCCTAGGTCTTTGCTTGGTAGCCCCCTGTAGTGGGTCAAACTAGAGACTTCTTCTTACTCTTGCAGATCTTCCTGCCACCAAGAGTAAAGCCCCTAATAGTTACCTTACTTGCCTTCCTCCTCCTGCTCCAGAATTCTACCCCTTGTTGGTCTACTGCGCGATTTTCAGAGAGTGGACTCTCCTGACCCTCCTGGGCAGCTTAATCGTACTGAAATGGATTAATATTGCCTGCTTGGGCTTGTGCCCTTGTATAATAAACTCTGGCTATTCTTCTCTCCCTCTTTGACATGCATCCCTACTGGCATTCATCGCCTTTGGCCAAATAGGACAAACATAGCAGGATTGCCAATTGTGTTGGGGTTCAACAACACAGAAGAAAGTATAAACAGACACAATTGCTTAATAAAAGACATGTTGATTAGGCCAAGGCAGTAAACTCAGACATAGTAGAAACGCGATGCACAGACAGAGGGTTGATGGAGTAAGGTTACACAAGAGATAAGAAAAGAACTCAAAATTCTGCTTGATTCACTCTCTCATTACATTACTTCCCCTTCTTTTCTACTTGAATACAAGAAAATATTATTTTTCCTTATTTGGCCTAGTGAGATAAAAATTTCTAGAGAGTGGTAAATCAATATTGGGATATTTTTGGATAAATAAATTCTACAAATATCAAAAAAATGTTTCCCTGAAATAGAAAATCAAAATATATTTTCCAAGGTGTAATTGGAATTAATTAAAAATGATTTAGAAGACCTTATCCTAAGGGTCAAGTTTTTTCTGAAAATTTTGGATTAAGGTTCCTATGGACCAATAAGATTAATCCAAGTATTGGGATAAGATAAATCCAAAGAATAAAAGAAAATACCCAAAAATGAGTAAATGCCCACATAAGATGAAGAGTTGACTAAGTACTAGATTTATTAGTTAAAAAGTATGAAGTATTAATAAAAAAATGAGATATTTTGGAGTAATCATTCATTTTTGACACATTGGTAAGGAGAAGGGGGCCCTTCAAGGAGGTGCCTATTTCACATGTGTGGATGAGTTTTAAACTAAAAAATAATAGGATATTTTTATCTCTCCTCTCTCCTAGATTAAAAAATAATAGGATTTTTTTATCTCTCCTCTCTCCTAGATCAAAAAATAATAGGATATTTTTATCTCTCCTCTCTCCTAGATCAAACCAAATAAAAAAGAGAGCCAAACTGGTCCAAAACTTGTCCAAATTCAGCCAAACTGAAGCTGGAAAATTCTAGAACTCAGTTGGACTCAGTTAGTGGCCTCCCTCACCTATAAATAGACCTCATTCTTTTGTATTCTCATCTGTGAACTTAAATATGCCGGTATTACTCTAAGATAAGCTTATTTTCTATTATCCTCTAAAAATCCTCTACAAATTGAAGAGATTGGAGCTTCTCTCTCTCTTCAATCTTCCTTGGAGACTTCATCAACATACTAAATCAATTGATTGGTTGGGGGCCTCTTCTTTGATCAAAGAATCAAGCAATCTAGGAGGTAAAATGTGGTTTATGATCTTTTTTCTTTAATCTCCAAATGTTTCTCTCTTCTCAACCCCTCTCAAGCTTGAGAAGCATTCAAATGAATGGATTTTGAATACAATTGAAGTCCTTTAATGAATTGTAGTGATAAAACACATAAATTCTCATTCATGCGCTTAAATTATAATATTTTTTAAGCATTTTTCTCTCTCCCCCAAAGAATGGTTATTCCTATGACTTATTCTATATTCAAATGAAGCTTCTCATGAAGTAATTCTCTAATCTAAAAGTAATTTCTATGCTTGTCAAATTGAGGCCAAATAAGTGGCTTTTTAATGCTTTTATGCTATTTAATTTATGGAAAAATTAAGAATCAAGTCCATAATTGGATAATGATCCAATTAATGGTTATTCTAATCATACGGATATTACTAAACTTTATGCTTTCAAATTATTGAGATTTATCAGTAATAGCAGCGGAACTATGGTAAAATTTTTGAAAAATTAACACATAAATCATTTTCATTCATAATATGAAAAGAGGACTTCCTACCATATTCTAGGATTAATCATCCCAGATTAATTGAATGATTCTCATTATAATCATGGAAAAATTAATTTTTATGTTTATGCATAAATAGTTAATTAGAAAAACGAGAAATTTCTAGTAATCCATTTTTATGTTAAAAGAGTAATCCCCATGACAATGGAAATCCATGTATTCCAATGAAGTAAGAGAAAAATTATTATGCTAAAATAATGTATATTTTATTTAAAAATTAAAGAAGGATTCTAGTTAAATTTATCTTTTGTATAGATAAGTTTAAATGATGAAAGAGGAATTCCCACCATATTAGAATTCAAATATTTAAATGAGAAAAGTGTAATTCCTAGTGTAAAAGAATTAATAGAAATTTTTTAAAATTTAAGGGAAAATTTAGTTAAATTTATATTTTTGCATAGATAAGTTTAAATGATGAAAGAGGAATTCCCACCATATTGGAATTCAAATATTTAAATGAGGAAAGTGTAATTCCTAGTGTAAAGGAATTAATATAGATTTTTATTTAAATTTTAAGAGAAAATTTAGTTAAATTTATCTTTTTTCATAGATAAGTTTAAATGATGAAAGAGGAATTCCCACCATATTGGAATTCAAATATTTAAATGAGGAAAGTGTAATTCCTAGTGTAAAGGAATTAATAGAGATTTTTATTTAAATTTTAAGAGAAAATTTAGTTAAATTTATCTTTTTGCATAAATAAGTTTAAATGATGAAAGAGGAATTTCCACCATATTGGAATTCAAATATTTAAATGAGAAAAGTGGAATTTCTAGCTTAATTGCATTAATGGATATTTTTATGTAATTTTTAAGAAGAATTTTAGATAGATTTAATTTATGGTAAAAGAGAAATTCCCATGATAATTGGATTGCACTCATTAAATGAGAAAAAGAGGAATTTTAAGTTTATTCAAAAAAATAGGTATTGGTATTTAGTTAAAAGAAGAATTTTTATGATATTTAAGAAAAGAGTGATTTGAATTAAATCTTAGTGTCAAAAGATGAATTTCCACCATAATTCTACCTAATGAATTAAGGTCAAGAAATTATGTGGCATAAAGAATATCTTTGGATATTTTAATTGGTAAAATCACTAAATGGATATTTACCCAAAAACTAGATGTTTATCTGAAGGGAATCCTTGTAGAACTAAACTGAATGAATTTGGTTAGACTACGAGAGGGACGGACAGTAAACCTACTTATCCATCTCTCGATCTGAATCCAGTAAAAACTTTGTGAGACCAATTCCAGTTTCTAATCAAAGAATAGACTACCAGAACTAAACTAGTTTTTCCTACCGAACTCACAAAGAATCTAGTTGGACAATCGGACTGAATGATGGGTAGATTACCCTGATGAGAGATCAAAGATCCTCATTATGAAACTGGGAATTATGGAAAAAGGGTTTTTGGAACCAATCTCAAATTGGAATTTTACTTGCATTAGAACCTCTGTTTTTTTATTCAAAGGACTGTTTTATGCCAGAATGCTGGAGGAAGCATTTGGCTTATGTTTTTCTAAGAGGAGGTTCGTTGGAACAGTTGGCGTGGGGAGTCGTCAAGGGACGTCGCTCGTGGCAAAGCCAGCCAAGGTCTTGACCAGCCTTGGTACGTTTAAAATGGTGTGCTTTCGGTACGATGGGCGAGGACCGACGTACACATTAGAACTCGCTAGGATCCTCCTTAAGTGTCCTAGCACTTCACTTAGGGACCGCAAAGATTTTTGGGAACCAAATTTTGATACTGGATCTCGTTGGTTGACCAGCTGGTCTTCAACGGAGAGTTTAGAGGATATTATTGTAATACAATGGACTCAAAATTTTGGAAAATGATGATCAGAAATATTATAATTTCTATTGAAGGATTGTTTTAAAGCCAGTCGAATCTGTTATAAATGGTAATTTCATATTGGGTGTATGTGGTATGCCTACCTTAATTTTTGCATGAATCACCGGCTAGGGGGCCTGGGAACTCTTTTCCTCGGTACTCGGGTAAAAACAGAATCAAATCTTTATAAAGGAATCCCACCAATACAGTGGTCGGGTGGTTGGCTAACCCATGGGCCGGATGGGGTTAGGCTGGATTGGAGGATTCCTGAGAAACAATTAGGTACGATTAGTTACGTTAATTAGTTTAAATCGTGAGAAGACCTTGTTCTATGGGAGGGGATCAGCGGGCTGTGCCTCGTAAACGAGGAAAAAAGCGGTGATTCCATGGACCAATTGCAAGTCTCTTCTTGATTTGATTATGTGACTTCAGGTTCAAGCGGTGATTCCATGGACCAATTGCAAGTCTCTTCTTGATCTGATTATGTGACTTCAGGTTTGATGTGATTATGTGACTTCAGGTTTGGTCAGATCAGTTTAACTAGTTAAGACCTTGACTCGTTAGAGTAATTCCCCCGTTAGAAGATTTTTCCCATGGCAAAATCGCCCGTGCCTTCCGGGCGAGGGGAGTCTTCCGGTCCCGGTCTCAGAGGGACCACCCGAGCTAGCCTCTCATCCCGGACATCCGGGAGCAAGGCCCCGAGTGTGGATCCCCGCCCTGGGCGGGAGGCCGACACCGCTTCCGCCACCGGCATGGGGACCGCGGAGGGGGCAAGGACCCCACACAATCTTTGTTGAGGAGTGGGTCAACAGGTAGGCCGTTGGCAAGGAAGTATGAAACCTCCATCCCAAGGCTTTCTTCAGGGTGTTATATGCTTGTTGGCATTCCTTCATCCACTCAAAGATGGTTATAAGTTCATAAAGGGGGTGAGCAATGTCGGCATACATGATGATGAAACATCAATAGTACCCAACATGTCCCATGAAGAGTTGGACTCCTTTGAAGTTGGTCGATGGTGGCAACTCACAAGGATGCATCCCACCTTGCTATCATCTGTGGAGATTCCTTGTTTTTGAGACAATGTGTCCCAAAATGACTCCATGCCAAACCAATAATTGGCATTTGAGAGGGTTTAGGGAGATTTGGTAGAGCCGACATCTCTCTAGCACTTTCTGTAAACACTCTAGGTGTGTTTTCCAAGTGGAATTGACACAAAGGTCATCCATGAAGACTTCTGTAATACTCCTTGTAGGATGTGCACATTAGATAGTAGAAGGTGCCTAGTTCATTGGTTAGCCCAAAGGGTGTAACACAATACGCATACGTGCCCCACAAAGGCTATCTTGTGTCGATCCTTTGTATCAATCAACACTTTGTTATATCTAGAGAATCCATCAAGGAAGTTATAAGCTTCCATCCCTACAACTCTCTCAAGCACATGCTCCGTGGTGAAGGGCAAAGGATAGTGATCCCATATTGTGGTAGCATTAACCTTTTTGAGGTCTATGCACACTCACACTTTTCCATTATTCTTGGTCACTATCACTAGGGGTGAGACCCATTCTATGTGCTCTATCTTGTAGATGAATCTAGTGTCTATGAGTCTGTCAATTTCCTCCTAGACCATCTTGGAGCATTTAGGATTCATAGGATATGCTCTCTGCTTTACTGGTCTACCTCCATCTACCATAGGGATGGTATGTTTTACCACTTTGGGAGGTACACCCTTTGTATCTATGTACTTCCACGACAAAGCAATCCTAGAATTCTATGAGGAGAGCGATGAGATTTTTTTCTTCTTTGGCCAAGAGGTTATCCCCTATGTAGATAGGCTTTAGATCTTTACCCAGACTCTGCCAGGTTAACTTCTTTAACCTTGGTTAAACCATCATAAGAGGTCCTTGGCTCTGTGTTGTGGGTTCTTTAGGCCGAATCATACTGCACAAAACAATTGGCCATCTTGAAGGTTTTGAAGTGCTTGGGGACTTGTTTAGTCTCCTCTACTTGAGTGCTTTCTTGTTCTACCAATTTCTTGGCCTCTTTTTTTGCAAGAGCTAACTTTTTGTTTTGTGCCTTATGCATAGAGCGGCAAAGATTTTGGGGTTCAAGTTGGGGATCAACAAGTCCTTTCGTTGGGAGGGGATCATATGGGCTAGGAAGGAGGCATTGGCGAGCTCCTTTTACCAAACTTGGAAATACTCATGTGCGTCAACCCCTACATATTTTAGCTAATGCGTGTCTGAGTCAGTAAGAAATATGTATGCCTCCTCCTTGGGAAACACATTGGTTTTATGAGTTCTATGTGGGGATGGTTTCCCTATAATGTTTCATCTCATTGTTTTCATTTGCAAGTTCATAATTGGTGACTTTGGCAGACATGCGGTTGGCAGACATGCGATGTTTAGCATGTAGAGGGATGTGATTTCTTGCTCGTTGATTGTCTCACAAATCGGGTTCCTATGCTAGTAAGGATATGCATCCAATTTTTAGAGTCTTCTGGCTCAAGAAGAGGTGTAGATTCTAAGCTATCCCTTTCCTCTTCAATCATTTTATAGCATGTTTGGCATAAGTGGTCTGCAGTGGACCGGGTTGTTGTTACCAAATCTTCTGCAAAGGGTCGGCCACTCATGGGATGGACCTTCCAAGTGCACAGGTTGATCTTGAATGTTTGATCTTTTTTTTGGATATAGATGTGATATGTGTCCCAATCGTGGATCATTTTCATTTCTCTCATAAAGGGACATCCTAGGATGCAATCATATGAAACAGGTTGTTGGCCAAAATTCATCACCACAAAGGTGTGGCAGAAGCTGGTTACAAGGATTGTGATCTTCAAGTCCCTTAGGAGGCCTATGAACCTTGTAGTGGCTCTATCAGCAAGTTTCACCAATAAGGTTGTGTCGTCCATGGTAGGTGCTCCCCATTTTTCCCAACATTATTTAGTGACAATGCTTACTCCGGCCCCTCCATCCAAGATGGCGATGAAGGCTATCGAAGGTTATGGTGGGTAGTGTTGCGTTGAGTTAATCTCCTTCAAAATACTTCCCAATTTTGTTAACTCAAATAATGGAGGTGCTAGAGATCCCACGGGACTTTATAAATTCATCTTCATCAGTCTCATTAGAGCTGTCAAGCTCTGCAAGCTCTTGCATTCTTGGCCCTTGGCATCCTTCCATCCAATTTTTTAAATCCTTCCATAAGCTCGGGCTACCTTAGAGTAAGGTGCCAATGGGGATTTGGATTTGAGAAGAGAGGAAAGAGGAGAGATGTGCAATGTCCCTAGGAATGGATGCAGTTTCCTAGGTTGGATCATCTTTGTCTATTTTGAGGCATAGGGTATTGGGATCTAGACTTCTATATCTGTCCTTTTTGGGCGGTCATCCCCTAGGTTTTTGAGATACTCTGCCATTGGTTTTCCCTTGTGGTGGGGGGATCTACAGAGGTTGGTGTTATCACTCGAGGGGGTCTCTTAGGGGGTACTCAATATCTTAGAATCCTCTACTATGTTCCTGAGCTTCGTCAGTTGGTCTGATGTCAGAAATCAAAGGGCATGGTTTGAGGTATGTTGTCAAAGGCTCATCCTCTAGTTGAGCTTGACAATCCTCCCTCACCAGCTGTTGAGCTACCTTTAACCTACCTTTAGCCTTTTCTTTTCTTCTATGGGGTTAGGGTATTTGGCTAACTTCCTAGGCAGCTAGTTAGGATCAATTGGTTCTCTAGCTAGGGGGGCTAAAGGTAGTAGTTTCTCCTCTTCAGATGAAGAGGTTGATGCATTGGTGATCATTCCGTCTTCAAACCTGCTTTTTATGACTACACGGCTATCCCCTTTTCCTATCTTTGTGGCCTTATTTTTTGAGCACCTTGTTGCGCGTTCTTGTTCTAGGATATTCTTGTGGGATAGAAATTTTGCGTGTCCCGAGTGTCCTGACTTTACAAGGATTCCCAAACCCCGAGCGATATTTTTTGAGAAAACCCAAAATTCCAAGCGAAACATTCCTAACGATGAAGTTGTAACCTTATCACAATTATTTTTATCCAGGAATGTCGCATATGCCAAAACAAAAAATAGTTCATCACAATATTACATTGTTGTAAAGAAAGTAGATGCAAATAACATAGATAGTATAGCAAAAGATATGTCATCGCAAAAGCCATATTCCACCCAGAAGTTGCTAACTAAAGAAGTTGTAACTATACCACCATGCCAATAGAGCAAAACTACTACATATATCATAGACGCCACAACAAAAATAAGTTCATCACAATATTACTTTATCACTAAGGTAGATGAGTTTCCTAAGTGGTATGATGGCTACATTGCTAACAAGCTTCCACCATGTGGTGGGAAGGACCGAATGTCTTATATGGAGCAAAAAAATGATGGACATGGACAGTGTATGGTACTTGCAGTAGTGATTGTTTTGTTGGTGTTGTGCACTTTAGTAGATGCTCTACTCATTTGCATTGTGTTAATATTGACTGCCCTTACTACTCTGTTCAATAATGAGACACAATGGAAAGGCCGTTTGCGCCAAAGTTTCCCAGTAGGATTGATAACTGCCAAATTTGGGAACATTGCATGTGCACATTCTGGTCAGATGTCGGATGTGCACATTGTGGTCAGATGTCGGAGCGTGTTTCCACTTATGCTGTAGTGATGTATTACTGCATTTCGGGGGATCATAAATGTAGTAGATGTGTAATACACCTCAAATTTCATAAACATCCTTATGAGGAAGGTCAATGTTGATCCAACGAGTGCAAGATCGGGGACATACTACATAGCTGTGCTTGTCAAAACCCTTTCACCACCATTGCAAAGAAATTGGAAACATGTGTGGTTTTGGAGGTGATTATGGACAAGTTAATGGGAGAGAACAATATGCATACCTCATAGATAGGGGATGATGAATTTTTTGAAATTCTTGACACTGTTACCCCACTCTCAAATAAGTGGAGGATTGAAAGAATCTTGAAATATGCTAAGAGATCAAAGAGAATAACAACAAAAGGTCTGGAGGATGTTCTTGACATCAAGAGCAAATGCGCAGGTACTTGTACATCCACAGTGTTTTATTCCCTAGGGTCAATTGGGTGAAAAGCACCAACCCCATGTGTTGAAAATGTCAACAAAGGGTCCAGGGAGTGGATTGGATTTGGTTAACCGTATGCAGCTTGGTGGGAATCTCCAAGATATGTGGATTCACTTTGATCATGTTCATAGGGTCTCGGGATGGCCGACAATGTCTGCACCATGTTTATGACCCATATGTTTGTGAACTTCTAACAACAGACACCTACGAGTTCAGAGTGGAGGATAGCATGCCCAAATAGAATTTTGGAAGATGTTGAATGACATTGTAATGAAACAAGGCTATGATAAACCAGAATTTAGAGGCTTCATGGAGGATGAGGCAAATGCAAACTGGATTGTTGTGCACACTGTTTACTTTGGGTGGGCAAACAAAAAGAAAAAGGAGAGATATAATGCATACCTTAAAGGGCTATGACCATCACCTGGGCTAGGCATTCATGATTTGGTGGAGAGATTTTTCAATAAAAATGTGGGAAGTTCATCTTGCACGTGATTAGTGGACATGACACATTCATCAATGCAAGAGATGGGCATCAATAGTCTAGAGATGAGTCGTGCAAATATCAATCAGCGTAGTGTTCACAAGAAAAGGCCAATCTTTGCTGATCCTCTTGTGATCTTGGAAGATGATAGTAGTAGACGAGATTACATGATAGTAACAGTGTCCAAGGAGCGAGGAAACAAGAATGTGCGAGGGATGGGCAAGAGACCTTTTGGACCAAGACAAAGTTGGTGAAAACAATGTGGGCAATTCGAAGAACTGAGATAAGGAAAAAAATGACTTGTTTTGGCAAATTGGTAGGGCAACGTGAGAGATGTGGGAGATACATTAATGAGGGTGCAGTTGGTGAGGGTGCAGTTGGTGGTGGTGGTCAAGGAGTGGCTGCACTATGCTTTTGGGGCCATAGAAAGTACCATGCATCAGGATCACACCCTCTCAGGGTGGTGGAAGGTTACATCTAGTTCTGTAACACTTCAAAAATGGATGCTTCGGATGTTCATGATCTTGTGGCTAGACCACCGACCGGGCCCAGCACCAGGGGTGCAGCCAATTGAAGAGGGGACATGTTTGCTACCTCATGAAGAAGTACAATTGTTGCAAGGTAATAGTTTTGTGCTATAGGGGGTGGGACCCCTACAATTTCCCAGGTAGCGGGATGTGGAAGTAGAGTTACGAGTGGTTTTTGCCCAAAGTAAATAGATAGATAAATTGTCAAGTGATGATCAAAGTTGACAAAGGAATTTCATGATATAATTGAGAGTGGAAGAACCATGCATGCACAAGTTATTTGTGAGGCCATTGTACTAGGCAATGAGTCCCATATCTTCTATGTTAGTATAGAGGGATCCATTTCTAATGGTGTGAACTATTATGTGAAAATATTAGTTTTCCACCACGATGTACCTATACGAGCGAAGACTTTCAGAGGAGGGAGAGCAAATGCTTGACATATGTGCCTTGTAAACATCTCTACTATGTGTTCTTACAAGTTTTGGGGTTGGATTCTCTTGCTCATGAATTTATGCACCAGGAAGCCCTCACCAAGGTTGAATTATACCAAGTCCTAAGTGGGAAAAGATGCAATGTGACGGCATGATGGAGTTGATATGCAATTTGGCTATTGCTATCAAGTAGAATTTATTGTGGTGGCCTAATCATATGCAATAGTTTTTCTCGGAAGGCATGGTGGTATGGTTACAACTTCTTTAGTTAGAAACTCCGGGGTTATGCTAGGTGGAGTGTGCCTTTTGTGATGACATATCTTTTGTTGCACCATCTATGTTATTTGTGTCTACTTTCTTTGCAGCTAAATACATTAATATTGGATATTTGATTTCCTTCTTGGTCAAAAAACACATTCATCATTATATTGTTATGACATTTAAAAGCATTGAAGGGAAAAGGATTAAAGAGGCCTAATGAGAAAGAACCTAATGTGAAAGATCCCTTCTCATGAAAGGAAGGCCTAATGTGAAAGATCCCTTCTCATGAAAGGAAGGCCTAATGTGAAAGATCCCTTCTCATGAAAGAGCAAAAATATGTGAAAGAGCCCTTCTCATGAAAGAGCCCTTCTCATGAAAGAGCAAAAATGAATGCTGCCTCTTTCTGCCTCTCTTTTTGCGAAACCCTAGCATAACTTCCTTGGCTTGTCTCTCTTTCTTCCTTGTTGGGATCGTCACACACACCTTTGCCACCATGATGGGCCGAACTACTCAAGTATCCAAACCACCCACTAGGTGTAGGGATCACTCTCTCTCTCTCTCTCTCTCTCTCACACACACACACACACACACACACACACACACACACACACACACACACACACATTGGAGTCCTTGTTTGAACGCTAAATGAGAATCTTCTTGTTTGAGAGTAGAATGAACATCTTTTGTACATGGTCATGAGGAGGTTGTACATCTTAAATAAGTATGTTATAATTATCTCACCATTTCCAACATCACCAAGCTAGACACTAACATTAAAAAAACTGCCTGCAACAAGAGGCCGCGTCGATGTAGCCTACTGCAAGCCCTTTTTTATATATTTGTGCCTAACTTGGTGATGTTGGAAATGCACAGCTTGATGATGTTGGGAATGGAGAGAATGGTGAGCATGCTTATGTACAGGTTGTGGGGGAGCATTCTAAAGATTATGGTAATCATTGAAAAGATGGAGGGGAGAAGAGAGCTTGAGATATTGCAAGCACACATACACTCACACAAACCCTAGAAGAGAACACACAAGGTGAGAGGCTGAAAATTCTTCTTCTTATTCACACAAAAAAAGATGTCTATAAAAAAGATAAAGTGACTAACACATATATAATAGAGTATATACAAGCGGTCCATAATGTGAACATGCTAAAAGGAGTGGGTAGGTGTGGTCTAGTTGGTGTAGTCCAGCTGTAGAATCTCTAGCAAAGATATGTTAGCGGTGCCAGCAGCTACCAAACCCGCCAGTGATGTAAATGTCAAACAGTTATGTAGGTGCCTCATGAGTGTCAGCTCATGTTGAGCTTGACATCTCAACACTCCCCCTAAATCTTAACTCCTAATCATGAACTCCAAGCATATCTCAAAATCTGCAGAGCTTCTCAGCTCCCAAGGCCTTCGTGAAGATGTTAGCAACCTAATCCTGTGTGCTGACATAGGTCGAGTCTATGTCGCCTGCCACACCAAGACTCTCTCCTTAATGAAGTGGTACTGTGCCTCAATGTGTTTCGTCCGTGCATGGAAAACTAGTTTCCTGGCCAACTGTATATTGGTAAGATTGTCACAATATATGACAACCTTTATCTCCACATGCAACCCCAAATTAGTAGTAGCTTGCGTAACCAAGCTACCTTACACGCTGCCACCGCAGAGCTTCTCTGTACTCGACAAGGCAACTGTGGGCTGCTTCTTACTGCTCCATGTCACAGCAGCACGCCCCAATGAAAACATAAATCCACTGGTAGATCTTCTACCTGAGATGCTACCTGCCCAATCTACATCTGTGTACATATATAGCTCCAATGGCACACCTGCTGCATAATCAATAGTGGCCCTTAAATACCAAAATTTGCATTGCATACTGTCAAGATGTGGTTTATGCAGAACTTGCATAAATTGGCTCTCTAAGCCAACAGTGTAACTCAAATCTGGCCTGTTGATCATGACATAGATCAAACTCCCCATAATCTTCCTGTACATAGTGGGATCCTCCAAAACATAACCTGCATCTGTACTAAGCTTGCCATTTTGATCTAATGGCACCAAGATTGGCTTACAATCATCCATCCCATACTTGGACAACATGTCCAATACATACTGTCTCTATGACAGCTAAATACCCTCAAGTGTCTGATGACCTCAATTCTCAAAAATTGCGCAGATCTTCCAAATCCTTCATCTCAAACTTCCTTTTGAGAAGACTTTTCACATGCTCAATCTCATCCAAGTTGTCACCCCCAATAATAAGATCATCTACATATATGGTGATGATCGCAATACCCTTATCACTCTTGCGCACATACAAAGAGTGATCTGCATCTACCATATGAAAACCAATAGTGAGATACTCAGCAATCTTGTCATGCCATGCTCGTGGAGCTTGCTTCAGCCTATATAAAGCCTTACGAATCTTACATACATACTCTGGGTGACCTATATCCTCAAAACCAAGTGGCTAATCCATATACACTTCTACTTGCAAGTCAACATGCAAGAACACATTTTTTACATCCATCTGCTATAAAAACCAGTCTTTAGCTACAGCAGTGTAATCACAACTCTCACAGTTGCTATCTTTGAAATCGGGGAAAATGTCTCCTCATAATCAATCCCATGTGTCTATGCATATCCTTTGGCTACCAATCTAGCCTTGTACCTGCTTATGCTACCATCACTGTATACACCCACTTACAACTAATAGATTTCTTATCTTCAGAAAATGGCACCAAATCCTAAGTCTCATTTCCATAAAATAAAGAGAATGTTGGGGAGAGGGAGAGCTTGAAACCCTAGCAAGGAAATACACACACACACAAAAGAGAGCAAGACACAAGAGAGAGATGGATAGTTGAATTTTCTTCTATCTTCTTCTTCTCTACTCAACCAACATAACATAAATATAAGAGTACACACTATATGGGTTAGTACTCAACTACTAAAACAAAGGGTCGATCCATAATGTGAACTCGACTAAATGAGCTGGCACTATAACTATGCCAGTCTCTAGTAATCCAAAATGGCTATCACACAGCATGTCATCCCATTGGCTGCATATCACCCATGATCTCACCAACCATGCCAGTGGTGTAGATGCAGAAGTTATCACTAAGGCGGGTCATCAATGTCCGCCGTAGCACTAGTTGAGCTCAATATCTCAACACTCCCCCTCGAGCTCAACTCCACACACTGCACTCCAAGTAAGCTCCTAAACCTGTGGAGCTTCTCTGTGCCCAATGCCTTCGTGAAGATGTCAGCCACCTGATCCTCTGTATTGACATATACCAGATCTACATCTCTTGCTAGAACCTTCTCCCTCACAAAGTGATAATGCACCTCAATGTGCTTCGTTCTAGCATGATATACCTTTTCCCATCGGAAAATTTATCAATCTAAACCTCCAAGCATGGAAGTTGTTCTTGTCAAGTTTCTCTACAACAATTTGGTCTATTCCATCATTTGATATCTTGTTTGCAACACAAATTTACCAAAAATAGCACTCTTGTTTGACCTACAAAAATTGTTGTATTCTCTACAGTGGTACTATATTGCACCCAAACTGTCACAACCAACAATGACCTCAATTTGTATACATACACCTAATGGCAACTTTGAGACCTCTTTACAGTACACACAATCTCTACACAACTAATCGCCCTTCCTGGCAGTTCCAAAAACAGAGTTCTGCAGAGAATCGAAACTTACCCATGCAGCGTCTATTGTGAATGCCTCTGTGAACTGAAAAACAAAGGTTCAGACACACCCAAAATGCGTTTTCAGAATTACCTTTCAAGGATGAAGGGAAAAACTTGGGCGAGGCTGTGGAGAAGTGGATCGAAGCAATGGAAGAGTATTTTGATGTCACTGGGTACAATGAGAAGAGCAAAATGGCTCTTGCAAGGTTGAAGATAGTAGAAACAGCTAGAGTGGCATGGAGAAACCACTGCGAGACAAACCGTCTGGATCGGAATACTCAAACATGGAATGATCTCAAAATTTACCTAAGGACGAGGTTCTATCCTCCTGGCTTTTTGGAAACAAAGATGAACGAATTCATAGAGTTAACCCAGGGGAGTAGAACTATTGAAATATATCACCAAGCCTTCGCTCTTCTCCTCAAATACTCACCACCGCTGGATTAAGAACAACTAATGGTCAAGTTCATTTGGGGACTGAATAAACCTTTGAATATCCTGGTGAAGAATGCCAGGCCAGTTTCCATGGATGAAGCAGTGCGGATGGGTGGCGAAGGATTTTGCCAAGGCCTTTGATGTCAAAGTCCGGGCAAAGCTAGCACCATCACCTTTCAAAAGGTTTTTAATTCTAGAAGGTGATTCCAACCTTCTTCTGCCTAAAAGATATCAGGGTCAAAAGCCCAGGATATGGGAAGTTCCAGAATGGAAGAAATGTCCTTTTCTCGAAACTGAATCCCTTGGAATTCAACTTCAGAAGTTCCACCCTTGAACAAGGGAGTGAAATGCTATAACTGTCAAGGATTTGGACATCACAGTATGGATTGCCCAACTCCTTTTCGATCAAGGTTTTCGGGGCAGGGAAATCAGGGATCAAGATTCCAGACTCCAGCTCCTTCCTTCCAGAGTAATTAGGTTTCTTTCCGCCAAAATAAAGGAAATCCCAAAGGTAGACCTCTAACCAACCCGCAATTTCAATCCAAAGTAATGCAAGACTGAGAGATGTTCCCAAATCGGCCGTCCACTTCCAAGGTAGTAATGGTGGAAGTGATTGAAGAAGAAGAAGAAAATGAAAGAGATCATACTTCACCTGCGAGATGAGGACATCTCACGTTTTTTTAAGTGGGGTAGGATGTAAGATTCCTCCCCAACCCCTGAAGATGTCCAGTTTCTCTCCCTGTAATCAATCCCCTTTTCAGAATAATAATAGATCTTCTTTCTATCTATTTTGGCCTGGAGAGAGAAAATGTCTAGAGGGGTAATTCAAAATTGAGATATTTTTTGATATAAAAATCCTCCTAGTGTCTAAAATGATTTCCCCTGAAAGAGAAATTCAAAAAGAACTTTCCAATGTGTAATTGGAATTAATTCAAAATAGGTATAAAGGACCTTAGCCTAAGGGTCCAGATTTTTAGAAATTTTTGAATAATGCACCAATTAAGGTTCCTATGGAGACCAATAAGATTAATCCAAATGTAGGGAGGAGATAAATTGAAGAATAAAAGAAAAACCCCCAAAAAGGAGTAAATGCTCACATAAGATGAAGAGTTGATTAAGTACAAGGTTTATTAGTTAAAACTTAAGAGATATTTAGAGGAAATTATGCATTTTTGACAGCTCAGTGTGTGGGGATATCCCCTCATGAAGGAGGCACCTATTTCACATGTGTGAAGGAGTTTTAAACTAAAAAATAATGAGATATTTTTATCTCTTCTCTCTTCTGTTTCAACTAGATCCAAAAAGTAAGCTAAACTGACCTAAAAATGGTTAAAAATTGACCAAACTGATCTTGAAAATTCTAGAATCAGTTTGCTTGGTTAGAGGCTCACTTTTTCCTATAAATAGAAGCCTCCCCCTTTGTAAAAGCTTAATGGTGTTTTATGCACTGTTACTCTACTCCTACCCAGAGCCATTTACATTGAATTTTCTTGATAATTCATTTGTTTTAGGCTTAATCCTCTCCAGAGCAATTGGTGGCCACTCTTGCTTCAAACAAGAGTAGAACCCTCAATCCCTCAAGCCAAAGGAAAGCTTACAACTCCATGTAAGCTAAAATTTTCTTACTTTTTTAATTTTAAATCTATGCTTTTCTCGATTTTCTTGTTTTATAATTGATTGAAGTAAATTCTAATGCTATGCCTTGATGAAAAGGCCACCCCCTTCTCTTCTTTACAATTCAGCCTTTCTTTATCCTAGAATGATTAACAAAAAAGATTAATTAAACTTTTCTTATTGTTTACTCTCTTGATTTCTGAAAATTGAGTAGATTAGAGTCCTATACATCTAGATTGGGTTAATTTAAGTTGAAATTAGAATGATAAAAATGAGAAATGGTCAGCTATATAAAGGAGGTTATGGCAAAATTTTCTAGAATTTTGTGGAAAAGAAAGTTTATTTTTATGTTATTCCAAAAGAGTAATTCCCACCATTTGTGCATTCTAAAAGAAATATTCTAATTTACTCCATGTACATATTCACCTATGAATATGCATGGATATCATTGATATTAACTATTAAAATTAATTTTTATGTATAAAAAGATACATAATGGAAATTATTTTATTTTAAAAGTGTTATTTTCATTGAATTTAATTTCTATGCATAGAAAGATGCATAATGGATTTTTTTAAAATTATAAAAGTGTTATTTTTCTTAAATTTGATTTTATGCATAGAAAGATGCATAAAAGATTTATTTTTATTTCAAAAGTGTTATTTTCATTAAAACTGATTTTATGCATAGAAAGATGCATAAAGATTTATTTTTATTTCAAAAGTGTTATTTTCATTAAAACTGATTTTATGCATAGAAAGATGCATAAAGGATTTATTTTTATTTCAAAAGTGTTATTTTCATTAAAACTGATTTTATGCATAGAAAGATGCATAAAGGATTTATTTTTATTTCAAAAGTGTTATTTTCATTAAATCTGATTTTATGCAGAAAGATACATAAAGGATTTATTTTTATTTCAAAAGTGTTATTTATATTTATAAAAGTGTTATTCCCACCACTGAAGTTGATTTTTATGCATAAATGGATGCGTAAAGAATCTTTATATCAAAATTAGAATTCTCTTAAATTCTATGAAATAGATGTGAATGAATGGATGGATGGACGTGATGTGAATAGAGATGATGAGATGTGAGGTGAATAGATGTGATGAGATGTGATGTGAATCAGATAAATGTGAATGAATAGATGAGATGTGATGTCATGTGAATCAGGATGTAAATGAATGATATGGGATGTGAGTGGATGTATGTGAAAGAATGGATGTGAATGTATGTGAAAGAATGTGATGTGGATGTGTATGCAAAAGAATGTGATGTGATGAAAAGAGATGTGATGTGACATGAATATATGTGGAAGTTGTAAGATTCCTCCTCAGCCTGAATAACAATTAAGCCTCTACTTCAATCCCTTGTAATCATCATTCTATGTTTCTAAATACAAGAAAATATTATTTTTCCTTGTTTGGCCTAGTGAGATAAAAATTTCTAGAGAGTGGTAAATTAATATTGGGATATTTTTAAATAAATTAATTTTACAAAAATCAAAAAAATATTTCCTTGAAATAGAAAATCAAAAAAGATTTTCCAAGGTGCAATTGGAATTAATTAAAAATGATTTAGAAGACCTTAGCCTAAGGGTCAAGATTTTTTGAAAATTTTGGATTAAGGTTCCTATGGACCAATAAGATTAATCCAAGTGTTGAGATAAGATACATACAAAGAATAAAAGAAAATACCCAAAAATGAGTAAATGCCCACATAAGATGAAGAGTTGACTAAGTACTAGATTTATTAGTTAAAAATTATAAAGTATTAAAATAAAAAAATGAGATATTTTAGAGTAATCATTCATTTTTGACACATTGGTAAGGAGAAGGGGGCCCTTCAAGGAGGTGCCTATTTCACATGTGGATGAGTTTTAAACTAAAAAATAATAGGATATTTTTATCTCTCCTCTCTCCTAGATCAAACAAAATAAAAAAGGGAGCCAAACTGGTCTAAAACTTGTCCAAATTCAGCCAAACTAAAGCTGAAAAATTATAGAACTCAGTTGGACTCAGTTAGTGGCCTCCCTCACCTATAAATAGACCCTCATTCTTTTGTATTCTCATCTCTGAACTAAACTATGCCGGTATCACATGTGTGTATGAGTTTTAAACTAAAAAATAATAGGACATTTTTATCTCTCCTCTCTCGTAGATCAAACAAAATCAAAAAGAGAGTCAAATTGGTCCAAAACTTGTCCAAATTCAGCCAAACTAAAGCTGGAAAATTCTAGAACTCAGTTGGACTCAGTTAGTGGCCTCCCTCACCTATAAATAGACCCTCATTCTTTTGTATTCTCATCTCTGAACTAAACTATGCCGGTATTACTCTAAGATAAGCTTATTTTCTATTATCCTCTAAAAATCCTTTACAAATTGAAGAGATTGGAGCTTCTCTCTCTCTCTTCAATATTCCTTAGAGATTTCATCAACATACCAAACCAATTGATTGGAGCTTCTCTCTCTCTCAATCTTCCTTGGAGATTTCATCAACATACTAAACCAATTGATTGGTTGGGGGCCTCTACTTTGATCAAAGAATCAAGCAATCTAGAAGGTAAAATGTGGTTTATGGTCTTTTTTTTCTTTAATCTCCAAATGTTTCTCTCTTCTCAACCCCTCTCAAGCTTGAGAAGAATTCAATTGAATAGCTTTTGAATGCAATTGAAGTTCTTTAATGAATTGTAGAGATAAAATACATAAATTTCCATTTGTGCTCAAATTATAATGTTTTTTAATGCATCTCTCTCTCTCTCTCTCTCTCTCTCTCTCTCTCTCTCTCTCTCTCTCTCTCTCTCTCTCTCTCCCCCCCCCCCAAAGAATGGTCATTCCTATGAACTATTCTATATTCAAATGAAGCTTCTCATGAAGCAATTCTCTAATCTCAAAGTAATTTCTATACTTGTCAAATTAGAGGCCAAATAAGTGGCTTTTTAATGCTTTTATGCTATTTAATTTATGGAAAAATTAAGAATCAAGTCCATAGTTGGATATTGATCCAATTTATGGTTATTTTAATCATGGGGATATTACTAAACTTTATGCTTTCAAATTATTGAGAATTATCAGTAATAGCAGCGGAGCTATGGTAAAATTTTTGAAAAATTAACACATAAATCATTTTCATTCATAATATGAAAAGAGGACTTCCTACCATATTCTAGGATTAATCATCCCAGATTAATTGAATGATTCTCATTATAATCATGGAAAAATTAATTTTTATGTTTATGCATAAATAGTTAATTAGGAAAAAGAGAAATTTCTAGTAATCCCTTTTTATGTTAAAAGAGTAATCCCCATGACAATGGAAATCCATGTATTCCAATGAAGTAAGAGAAAAATTGTGATGCTAAAATAATGTATATTTTATTTAAAAATTAAAGAAGGATTCTAGTTAAATTTATCTTTTTGTATAGATAAGTTTAAATGATGAAAGAGGAATTCCCACCATATTGGAATTCAAATATTTAAATGAGGAAAGTGTAATTCCTAGTGTAAAGGAATTAATAGAGATTTTTATTTAAAATTTTAAGAGAAAATTTAATTAAATTTATCTTTTTGCATAGATAAGTTTAAATGATGAAAGAGGAATTCCCACCATATTGGAATTCAAATATTTAAATGAGGAAAGTGTAATTCCTAGTGTAAAGGAATTAATAGAGATTTTTATTTAAGTTTTAAGAGAAAATTTAATTAAATTTATCTTTTTGCATAGATAAGTTTAAATGATGAAAGAGGAATTCCCACCATATTGAAATTCAAATATTTAAATGAGGAAAGTGTAATTCCTAATGTAAAGGAATTAATAGAGATTTTTATTTAAATTTTAAGAGAAAATTTAGTTAAATTTATCTTTTTGCATAGATAAGTTTAAATGATGAAAGAGGAATTCCCACCATATTGGATTTCAAATATTTAAATGAGAAAATTGTAATTCTTAGTGTAAAGGAATTAATGGAGATTTTTATTTAAATTTTAAGAGAAAATTTAGTTAAATTTATCTTTTTGCATAGATAAGTTTAAATGATGAAAGAGGAATTCCCACCATATTGGAATTCAAATATTTAAATGAGAAAAGTGGAATTTATAGCTTAATGAAATTAAGCTAAGAAAAGTGAAATTAATGGATATTTTAATTAGTAAAATCACTAAATGGATATTTACCCAAAACTAGATGTTTATCTGAAGGGAATCCTTGTAGAACTAAACCGAATGAATTTGGTTAGACTACGGGAGGGACGGACAGTAATCCTACTTGTCCATCTCTCGATTTGACTCAAGTAAAAACTTCGTGACCAATTCCGGTTCTAATCATAAAGAATAGATTATCGGAACTAAACTAGTTTTTCCTGACCGAACTCACCAAGAATCTAATTGGACAATCAAACTGAATGATGGGTAGATTACCCTGATGAGAGATCAAGGATCCTCATTATGAAACTGGGAATTATGGAAAAAGGGTTTTTGGAACCAATCTCAAATTGGAATTTTACTTGCATTGGAACCTCTATTTTTTTAATTCAAAGGACTGGTTTTACGCCAGAATGCTAGAGGAAGCATTTGGCTTATGTTTTTCTAAGAGGAGGTTCATTGGAATAGCTAGCGGGGAGTCATCAAGGGACGTCGCTCGTGGCAAAGCCTACCGAGGTCTTGACCAGCCTCCATACAGTTAGAATGGTGCACTTCCGGTACGATGGGCGAGGACCGACGAAGCGGTCCCCGAGTGAAGTGCTAGGACACCTAAGGAGGATCCTAGAGGGTTCTGACCAGGCGATGCACGGGCTTGCAGTTGCTAGGACACCCATGCGTACATCGAGGAAGATTTCGGATGGACAAAAAAGAAAGATTTTTGGAAACCAAATTTTGATACTGGATCTCGTTGGTTGGCCAGCTAGTCTTCAACAGAGAGTCCAGAGGATATTATTGTAATGCAATGGACTCGAAATTTTGAAAAATGATGATCAGAAATATTATGATTTCTATTGAAGGATTGTTTTAAAGCCAGTTGAATCTATTATAAATGGTAATTTCATATTGGGTGTGTACGTGGTATGCCTACCGTAATTTTTGCATGAATCACCGGCTAGGGGACCTGGGAACTCTTTTCCTCGGTACCCAGGCAAAAACTCAACCAAATCTTTATAAAGGAATCCCACCAATACAGTGGTCAGCTAACCCATGGGCTAGATAGCTGGATCGTAGGATTCTTGAGAAACAACTAGATACGATTAGTTACATTAATTAGTTTAAATCGTGAGAAGGCATTGTTTTGTGGGAGGGGATCAACGGGGCTGTGCCTCGTAAATGAGGAAAAAAGCGATGATTCCATGGACCAAGTGCAAGTCTCTTCTTGATCTACCTATGTGACTTCAGGTTTGGTCAGATCAGTTTACCTAGTTAAGACTTTGACTCAGAGTAATTTCCCCCGTTAGAAGGTTTTCCCATGGCGGAATCGCCCGTGCCTTCCAAGCAAGGGGGGAGTCTTCCAGGCCCGACGGTCTCGGAGGGACCGCTCTCATCCCAAACATCCGTGGTGGGTGAGGCCTCGAGTGAGGTCGTGGAGACCTAATCTGATAAAGTTGCAACAGCTGACGGACTTACCAGATCAAGATCAATGATCAAGATATACCAAAAACAGCCATCAATACTCGCTATGGGCATTATGAATTTACTGTCATGCTGTTCGGATTAACTAATGCCCTAGCTACATTCAATCGCCTAACGCAGGACATCCTCAGAGAATACTTGGATGATTTTGTTCTAGTTTTCTTTGATGACATTCTGATTTACTCAAAGAATACAGCTGACCATGAGACTCATGTCAGAAAAGTTCTTGAGATTCTAAGGAAGCACCAACTCTTTGCAAAAAAGAGTAAATGCACTTTCTCTGCCAACCATGTTGAATACTTGGACTTTCTGGTATCCAAAGATGGAATTTCTCTAGATTCCACAAAAGTCCAAGCAGTCATAGATTGGCCTGAACCAAAGACAGTGAAAGAAGTTAAAGGATTCTTGGGATTGACTGGTTGGTATAGAATTTTTATACCAAAGTATGCTCTCATAGCTTCCCCCCTGACTAACCTTCTCAAAAAGAATACCCCATTTCAATGGTCTGCCAGGTGCCAGAGTGCTTTTGATAAGCTGAAGACCGCCTTGGTAACCAGTCCCGTTCTAAAGCTGCCAGATTTCTCTCTACCCTTTGAGGTAGTAAAATTGATGCAAGTGGTTTTGTTAAAAATATGGCAAACACCTTCACTAAAATGATGTGTAGGGCACATACCTTGTAACTAGCACTATGCACTAAAGTCATAGATTATGGGCAAATGGATACAAAGGTTATTATGCAACCTTACCATGATGTAAAAGAGTCATTTAGGAGCTCAACATCAGCCAAAGGGGTCGTGATCCCTTGATTAGGTAGCATTGGTGTGATTAGCAAGATTCTAGGGTTGGTGGTCACTTTTAGGTGCTTGAATCTAGGAGGGAAGGTGGAGATGATTTAGATGATGATTAACACTTAATCTTGAGCTTAATCCTCATGTACTTCAGCCTATATAAAGAGGCTCTCATCTATTGAAATCAACACATTTTATTGCCCCTCACTTATGTTGTCATTATGCTCATCATTATGCTAATTACTTCTTGATTAGTAGCTTAACTTCATCTTCTTCATTTCTATTCAACTATGCAATGGAGCTAGTGTTTGATCCTCCTTAGGATGGTTTTTAACATGGTATCAGAGCTAGTACTAGCCCATTCATCTAGAATCAAGTCCCATCTTATTTGCTTAGCAAGAGATTAGTGAAAATTAGGGTTTCATTAGCTTTTATGGGTTTCCTAGAAAATAGGATCTAGAATAGCAGCTGAGTGGAGGCCTTGGTGCTCACAAACCACGTAACCATTGACAAAATCCTTTTGTGGGCACTTCACCAGCAATATTGCTAAGGGGCATGGCACCTCAATTGCACCATTCATAGCTCCACGTCGCCGGCAACTGCGTTTTCCCCAAAACAGTCACGTTTTTGATAGGCGACCACCAAAAGTATTGCTGCAGCTCACACACATCAAATTGGTCTAATTCCTCTGAGTTGTGGCTTCATTGGAACCTAAACTTACTCCTCCTAAGAGGGTTTTGCAAATGATTGAGTGTGCTTCACACACCAAGCAAAAAACCAGGGTGCTGTCCAGAACTGCCATAGCCAGAAAAGGTACTTTGGTAAATTTGAGATTACTCATTGATTAAGTTGCTTAAGCAAGTGTTTGTGGGCTCTAAAATCATCTAGACATACTGCTATTCAATGCCCTTGAAGATTTTTAGCTCATTCTTTGTGCAACTCCTTCAAATATTGACTCCAAGTGAGCTCATTTCTCTGCATAGTGAGCAGAATATTCAACTCCACTAATCAATGATTAATCTATCCTAATCCTTATCATTTGGTGCAATAAGTGGTTCATACATGTCATTAGGGACTTGCTACATCCCCTTATTACTTCACACTTAATTTGCCCCTTGATTAGGTGTCTCCCTTGCTTCCCACAAATCAATATATTTTCTAGTTTTATCTTTTGGAAAGCATATGCTAAATAACTTGATTTAGCACTATTCCTTGGTCTTAATCTCTCTTGTAAAAGGGTAGACACTGCCTCAATAATCAGAGGTAAGACCCCCTTCATTCCATATCATAATGGCTACCAAGGATTCTCCATCAATGCGCTTTAAAGGTCATGGTTTTCACACATGGCAAACCCGCATCAAGTTAATGCTCATGAAGAAGGGGCTCTTCAACATAGTAAATGGGAATGAGAAGAAGCCAAGGACTCTTGCTGATGTTCCTTGTTGGGAAGTAAGAGATGACAAAGCTCGTGCCATCATCACATTGGAGCTTGATGACACTTACATTCATCATGTGGATGGATGTGAAACTTCCAAGGAAGTTTGGGACCAACTCACAACTCTATTTGGGGCTCGATCTAAAAGTTCAAAGTTTGGTTTGCTCATTGAATTTTTTAAGCTAGAAATGAAGTCTGGCACATCCCTAGCCTCACATTTGAACTACATGAAAGGCCTATTAACACAACTTGCAGGAATAGGTCTTAAGATGGATGAAGATGTCTCCATTGGTGTATTACTTAAATCTTTACCTGAAGAATATGACCATGTGGTCACAACCTTGACCAATATGCCAATATCAAAGCTTGTGGACATTGAAGCATCTCTTCTTGAGGAGGAGAGAAAACTAAAGACCAAGCAAATGGAGTCTCCATCGTCATCAACCTTGTCTACTGAAAATGCTTATTATGCAGGATCTAGTAGGTATGGCAAGAACAAAGGCAACTACAACAAGGGCTACAACAAAGGCAACTACAACAAGGGCTACAACAACAACAATCTCATTTGTGACTTTTGTCACAAACCTGGTCATGTAGAGAAGAATTGTTTTGCCAAGAAGAAGATGCAACGAGTCTACATCATGGAAGAAGTGCAGCAGGAAGAAGACCAAGAAGAAGAAAAAGATGAAGACAAGGGCCACCATCATGAGGCCCTATCTATGATTAGATCAAATCATTTATTCTAAAGTGCTAAAAGCAAGGGCATGCCCTATACACATGGGTGTCCTCTTCACTCATACATGTAGCCACATCTTGTCACACTCTTCTAAAGTCGTCCCATACCTCTTTTGTACGCATGACTAAAGCCTCTGAGTTCACATTGGCATAACCTATGTATGGCATTGCTAGTCAGACCACGCTCATGCATGCTATCACTGAGCATTGGGTGGTTAATTAGGCTCATGAGAGTCAGCATGACCAACTGCATCATTGAGTGGATTCAGTGTTTGAGGAGGGGTGTTAAAAATATGGCAAACACCTTCACTAAAATGATGTGTAGGGCACATACCTTGTAACTAGCACTATGCACTAAAGTCATAGATTATGGGCAAATGGATACAAAGGTTATTATGCAACCTTACCATGATGTAAAAGAGTCATTTAGGAGCTCAACATCAGCCAAAGGGGTCGTGATCCCTTGATTAGGTAGCATTGGTGTGATTAGCAAGATTCTAGGGTTGGTGGTCACTTTTAGGTGCTTGAATCTAGGAGGGAAGGTGGAGATGATTTAGATGATGATTAACACTTAATCTTGAGCTTAATCCTCATGTACTTCAGCCTATATAAAGAGGCTCTCATCTATTGAAATCAACACATTTTATTGCCCCTCACTTATGTTGTCATTATGCTCATCATTATGCTAATTACTTCTTGATTAGTAGCTTAACTTCATCTTCTTCATTTCTATTCAACTATGCAATGGAGCTAGTGTTTGATCCTCCTTAGGATGGTTTTTAACAGGTTTTGCCCTGGGAGGTGCACTCATGCAGGAAGGTCATGCAGTGGCCTATGAATCCCGAAAGCTCAAAACGCATGAGAGGAATTATGCTCTCCACGACTTGGAATTACTTTCAGTAGTCTATGCCTTAAAGTTGTGGAGACATTACCTACTGGGAAAAACATTCACTTTGATGACAGATCATCATTAAAGTGGATCTTTACTCAGAAGGATCTCAACATGCGCTAAAGAAGGTGGATGCAGACCTTACAGGAGTTTGATTTTGAAATCAAGTACCACCCAAGAAAAGAAAATGTGGTAACAGATGCCCTCAGCAAAAAAGCCTTCTTGCTTGCAATTACTGTAGTATCAAATCCTTTGATTATTGAAGCAAGAGAGAAGATCATGCAGGATAGATTCTTTGGCCCTATTGCTACCCTACTTATGCAGGAAAGCAAAACTCCACAGGAGTTGAACAGAGTTCAAGGGTACAGCTTGGAGATCCCAAATTTACTTCAAGGTTCTAGACTACATTTTTTGAAGCAGTGGGAACTTTCTTGGATCTCAGCACAGCTTATCACCCTGAGCCCGATGGTCAAACTGAAAGGGTAAACCAAGTAATCGAAGATATACTTCGGTCATGCTGTGGGGGCAGGGAACCCAAGAAGTGGCTAAGCTATCTGCACCTAGTCGAGTTTGCCTACAATGCTTCTTATCATCGAAGTATCGGGATGAGCCCTTTTAAAGCTCTGTATGGACAAGATTGCTTAACTCCATTAACTTGGTCCGACCCATTGATTAGGGTCGAGATGTCTAGACAGATGCTTGACGACATGGAGTAGCAGATGCAGTCAATTCGTAAAGATATTAAAGCTGCCCAGGATCGACAGAAGCAGTATGCAAATAAGAAGAGGCCAAACAGAAGTTCTCTATCTCTTGGGAAGTACAAGAAGTTATCCCCCAGATATTCTGGGCCATATCTGATTTCAAAGAAAGTTATAGGTGACTTAGCCTACGAACTTCTTCTGCCTCCTCATCTCAAAGTTCATAATGTATTTCATGTAAGCCTTCTAAAGAATTATGTGCCAAACCCAAATCATGTGCTTGATGATGAAATCCTAACCTCTTCAACCCAAGGGCAGATGGAACTCCAACCTGAAGAAATTCTTGATGTTTGAGAAAAGATTCTCAGGAACATAATTCTCAGAGAATTATTGGTAGAATGGAAGTTCTATCCTTTTGAAGATGCCACCTGGGAGAATGAAGTCGATCTGTTGTTGCGGGATTACCCCCAATTTGCGAGATGAGGGCATCTCGTATTTTTCAAGTGGGAGAGAATGTAAGATCCCTCCCCAGTCTTTCAAGATGTCCAGCATCTTTCCCTTTTTTATATTAAAAGTGTGATTTTTATCATAAATGATTTTTATGCATAAAAGATATTTTTTTATATTAAAAGTGTGATTTTCATCATAAATGATTTTTATGCATAAACATATGCATAAAAGATATATATTTTTTAATTAAAAGTGTGATTTTCATCATAAATAAAAATCACACTTTTTTAATGCATAAACATACGCATAAAAGATATTTTTTATATATTAAAAGTGTGATTTTCATCATAAATGATTTTTATGCATAAATGGGTGCATAAAAGATATTTTTTAAATATTAAAACTCTGATTTTCATCATAAATGATTTTTATGCATAAACTTATGGATAAAAGATATTTTTTTATTAAAAGTGTGATTTTCATCATAAATGATTTTTATGCATAAACATATGCATAAAAGATATTTTTTTATATTAAAAGTGTGATTTTCATCATAAATGATTTTTATGCATAAACTTACGCATAAAAGATATTTTTTTAATATTGAAAGTGTGATTTTCATCATAAATGATTTTTATGCATAAACATATGCATAAAAGATATTTTTTATATTAAAATTATGATTTTCATCATAAATGATTTTTATGCATAAATGGGTGCATAAAAGATATTTTTTTATTAAAAGAGTGATTTTCATCATAAATGATTTTGTATGCATAAACATATGCATAAAAGATATATTTTTTTATATTAAAAGTGTGATTTTCATCATAAATGATTTTTATGCATAAATGGGTGCATAAAAGATATTTTTTATTAAAAGAGTGATTTTCATCATAAATGATTTTTATGATGATAAAAGTGTGACTTTCATCAGAATTGGATTTTATGCATAGTTAGATGCATATAGAATCTTTATAATTAAATAAGGGTTCTCTTTAATCCTCTGTTAATTTTCGTAAAAATTGGAAAAATGAATAAGAAGATAATATGTGAGAGGAAATTCTACCGTTTCATATTCATGGGAATGAGAAAATTCAAATAAACTATCGAAGTCAGAGATTGAGATAAATGATTCTTTTATTCCTCCTAGGAATTCATGTTTAGTTTTGAAATCTGTAAGTAAATATTCAAGGAACGAAATTTAGAAAAAGAGAAATTGGAATATTACCTTTCAAGAAAGATAGTTTAGGATCCAGACCCAAAACTCTGATTCAAACTATTGACCAAGACCTAATTCCTTCGTCAATTTCAATCAATGATGATGTGCCCAGTTCAGGAAAAATGTACTCAAATCCCCCACCGAATCTGAAACTAAGTTAAGACTTTTGATTTTGATCTGAGGATCACGTTAACAGAATTCGAGGAATTCTGTTTGATATTCAGACCTGGATCTAGAAGTATTGGGATACGGATTTAAGATTATTCATGGTTTTCAAACAAAATCAAAACTGAAAACTTGCATAGAAACCTTGTTTTCTTCAAGGATTGTCTTACGCCAGAATACTGGAGGGAGCATTTGGCATATATGTTTATCTAAGGAAAGTTCGGTTACAATAGTTGGCGGGGAGTGTTCGAGGGACAGCTCATACGGCAAAAACCTGCCTAGGTCTTGACCAACCTGGGTATGGTGAAAAATGGTGTGCTTCTGGTACGATGGACAAGGGCCGACGAAGCGGTCCCTGAGTGAAGTGCCAGGACACCTAAGGAGGATCCTGGAGGGTTCTAACCAGGCGATGCACAGGCTGGTGGTGCTTAGGACACCCATACGTATTTCGAGGAAGATATATATATGTATGTTGACGAAATGATTATTGTAATATGTTACTGGATCTCATTGATGACCGGCTGGTTCCAACGGAGAGTCCAGAGTGGTACTGTTTTTGTGAAACAAGGGATTGAATGGAAATTTTGAATTATGAAAGCTGTGATCATATCTGTTTTGTCAATGGATTATTTTTATATTAAAGTTTTAAAGAGGAGTGTGTGCGTATCTGTTTTCTAAAGCTAAAGTTAAGAAAGACATTTCAATTATGGGTGGGTGAGTACTTGTTTGGTTCTACCGATTCTAGTGGCAGGGTGGTGGCTAACCCATGGGGTGTTGGAATTAGGGTTGCAGGAAAACACACAAAGCTTGGAGAAGAAGTAGCAAGAATGCACACAATACACAGTGTATTAGATTGTGTCAATGTACAAAGATAAGTTAGCCCTAGAATGATGGGCGTATATACAAGTCGGGGAAAAAAACCTCCTAAAGAGGAAAAAAGTGCCCCGGCGGTCCTAAGTGTGTTCACACACATCACTGCCTATGTATATGGCAACAAATCCCCCTTGGGAGTGATGGTGTGAACGAGAGCTGGCACTCATGTATAGGGGAGTGCCATGCCCGAAGTAGATCAATCCACAAAGGGGAGCAAGCTTTGCGGAAAGCTTCGAACTTCTCACAAGGAAGCGCCTTTGTGAAAAGATCGGCAAGGTTGTCCTGTGTTGGCACATAGGCCAAGCTGATCTCTCCTGCTGAGAGTCTCTCCCTGACATAGTGATAATGCACCTCAATGTGCTTTGTGCGAGCATGAAAAACTGGGTTTCTCGCAACTGCCAATGCGCTCTAACTATCAGTGTAGATAGAGGTGGCAGCCAACACCCTGTTGAAAGAACGGTAGAGAGGAGGAGACACACACACAGGAGCAAACCCTAATGTATATTGCAAACCCTAACCATAGAGGGAAGCCATGTCCACTCACACACAAAGCATAATGCACTAATCCATAATCCACACAACACACTATGAGTTGTGTCCACACTCTACTAACCCTAGCTAATGTCCACACACTATGACTAGCTGGACACGCGGTCATTTATGTCTCACACATGTTCCTATCTAATCTGCCAGCACATAGCATAGCTGACTCACACTGACATCGAGCTTGAATCTCAACAGCCCCTCTCAAGCTCATGATGTACTGCCGACGAAGATGTAGATGAGCTTGGGATATCAAGACTCTCAACACTCCCCCTCAAGCTTATCCCATGTACTCCCAACATAGTCCGGAAGTACTCAAACTTCTCCCTGCTAAGTGGCTTCGTAAAGATATCAGCCACCTGTTCATCAGTCTTGACATACTGAAGATCAACTGTACCATCCAGCACCTTCTCTCTGACAAAGTGATAATGGACCTCTATGTGTTTGGTCCTCGCATGAAACACTGGATTCTTGGCCAACTGTATACTGCTCATGTTGTCACAATGAATAACAACTTTGCCATCAATAGGCTCACATAATTTGCCAAGAGACCCTTTAACCATACTGCCTCACAAGTAGCAATGGCTGCACCCCTGTACTCAGCCTCTGTACTGGATAAAGCAATTGTGGGTTGCTTCTTGCTACTCCAACTCACCACGGCACTTCCAAGTGTAAAAGCATATCCACTAGTAGACCTCCTGTCATATGCGCTACCTACCCAATCAGCATCTGTGTAGCCTGTATGTCCAAGCTTTTACCACTCTCATAAAGTAGACCATAATGTGCTGTGGTCTTCACATATCTCATGATGCGTCTCACTGCATCCAAATGAGGCTTTCTAGGGCTTTGCATAAACTGGCTGACTAGCCCCACAACATAACTCAAATCCGGGCGTGTGATAGTCATGTATATGAGACTACCAACCATCTTCCTGTACATAGAAGGATCATCCAATTCCTCGCCATAATCAACCCGCAACTTCACATTTTGCTCCAATGGTGTACTCATAGGCTTACACCCTGTCATGCCATACTTTGCCAACATATCCAATGCATATTGGCCAATGCATATTGGCGCTGTACTAACCAAGTACCTGCATGATCTTTTACCACTTCAATTCCAATGAAGTATCTCAACTCACCAAGATCTTTCATGTCAAATTGCCCACTTAAAGCTTTCTTGACATGCATCACATCTGCACCATGATCACCTGTGATAATCAAGTCATCCACATAGATGACTAGTAAAACAATCCCATGCTGTGTCTTCTTCACATAGAGTGAAGAATCTGCTGTAGAAATCTGAAAACCAAGTGAGATAAGATATCTGCTCATCTTATCACTCCAAGCACGAGGTGCTTGCTTCAGACTATACAATGCCTTTTTGAACCTGCATACGTGAGTGGGATATCTAGGGTGTACATACCCTTCTGGCTGTACCATGTACACTTCCTCTTGTAGATCTCCATTTAGAAATGCATTCTTGACATCCATCTGATGCATTTCCCAGCCATTAGCTGCAGCCGTAGCAATGACTGCTCTCACTGTGCCCATCTTAGCCACTGGACTAAAGGTTTCATCATAGTCCAAACCTTGGGTCTGTGCATAACCCTTTGCTACCAATCTTGCTTTATGTCTTTCAATAGAACCATCAGATTTGAACTTCACTTTGTAAACCCATTTACATCCAATATTATTCTTGTCCTTTGGTAATGCAACCAAGTCCCATGTATCATTATGGACCAATGCGTCCATCTCAACATCCATTGCTTTCTCCCATACATGCTCTCCAATAGCCTCTGTATAGCATGTAGGTTCCACATGCTTCACCATAGATGTCATATATGCATAGTGCATAGCAAAATCTCTATATGTCAACCTGTCAATAGGATATCTGACTCTCTGGGATCTCCGCAATGTATGCGGGTCACTCTGTACACCTGTAACTCTAGCATGTGGTGGCACATATCTGTCCTGCCTAGCACCAGGTGTGCGTAAAACAGGTATGCCAAGCTCCTCATCCAAACTCTCGGAACTAGATGACTCATAACCTATGATTCCAATTCCTTCGACCTTCTTCTTTCCTTTATCCATGGCACTACTCCCAGTGCTCACACTCTCATGCCTCAAACGTCCTGACCATGGACGTACACTGCTGCTCTCAGCTTCTGCTGCTGGCCCAGACATAGTAGTAAAACTAGAACTTGCTTGTGGTGGCAAGTTCACATGTACATCAGCCTCAAGTGACTCAATGACTCCCTCATCTTTTGCTTTGTACCAACTAGCAAGCTCATCAAACACCACATCTCGTGAGATGACCACTTGTCTAGTTTGTGGATTATAACATTTGTATGCCTTTCAAACCTGTGCATATCCAACAAATACACATTTCTCTGCCTTAGGATCCAACTTCCTTCTTCTTTCATTAGGCACATGTACATAAGCTATGCATCCAAAAACTTTAAGATGTCCAATGTCTGGCTTATAACCTGTAAGCCGCATCTTTGGCGTGCTTCCATGAATGGCTGCTGTAGGTGTTTTGTTCAATATATACACTGCAGTAGCACATGCTTCTGCCCAATAGTAATCTGGCATGCTCTTTTCATTGAGCATCGCCCTTGCCACTTCACATATGACTCTATTCTTTCTCTCAGCCACACCATTCTGCTGAGGTGTATACCTGCAAGTCAACTGTCTTCTTATTCCATGCTTCCCCAAGAAATGCTCATAAGCTTTTGAGGTGTATTCACCACCTCCATCTGTTCTCAAACATTTAATCCAACAGCCATATTGCTTTTCTGCAAAAGCTTTGAAATCCATGAATTTTTCCAACACTTCACTCTTCTCTTTGAGAAAGTATATCCATGTCATCCTGCTGAAATCATCTATGAATGTAACATAGTATAAATTGCCTTTGATAGATGGGTTTTGTGCAGGACCCCATACATCAGTGTGTACTATCTCAAGTGGCCTGTTACTCATATTTCCTTCTCTAGGAAACCTCAACCTTGCCTGCTTTCCAAACTGACAGGCTTCACAAACATGCATATGTCCATCATATTTGAACCTAGGCAATCCATTGACAATGCCTCTTGTTTGCATGTTCTTTAATCTCTGTATATTGACATATCTAATCCTCTTATGCCACATATCAATGTCCTGTACCACATTTCTGCTCTTTGAGAACATGGCTGATTTTAACTCAGGAATTCTAGCATCCAGCTTAAACAATCTGCCTTCTTTCTTGCCTTTAGCAATCACTCTACATACATGTTTGAAATCTTCAACGAAGCATCCATGCTCGTTGAAACGAACCTGTAATCCCTGTTCCACCATTTGACCAATTGAGGCCAAGCTTTTAGTGATCGAAGGCACATACAACACATCTGACATAGACTTTGTCTGACCATTGTGCATGACCAATGGTACACTTCCAACATGTGTAATGACATGCTGGGTATCATCACCTGTTTCCACATAGCCTTTTACATCCATAGGCTTCATATGCTCAAACCATTCTCCATGACATGTCATATGGTTTGATGCTCCTGAGTCCATATACCATGTGTCATCATTCTCAGCATTTGTCGTCATAGAACCCACAACATGCTTCATGGCAAACAAATGATTTGCAGTGCCATCATTACTGCTTGATGCATAGTTACCACCATGTTGTGCATAGTTTCCACCAAAATGACCACCACGTTGTGCTCTTCCCCCTCTCAAATCATTCTGTTTGCGGAAACAATCTCTCGCCATATGTCCAAATTTGCCACAATAATGGCATTCCACATCTTGCATAGAATTTTGTTGGCCTTGCCAACGTCCTCTACCACGGGGGTTACCTCTGCCTCTCTGAGGTGCATATCCACGACCACCTCGAGCACCATATGAAGGCTGAAAATTCTGTTGTGGAGGCCTGTCCTGCCATCCACGACCATTACCACCACGTCCACGTGATGCAAATCTTCCCCTGCCTCTAAAGCCTCTCTGCGAGTAGAAAGCCTAATTTCTGCCATCATCATGGCTAGTAGATGCATCCAGAAATGAATCACTGAGCTTGATTTCCTCAACCAATAAGAGTGAAACCAACTCATCAAAGTCAGGTAGACCTGTACTCCTCACTGAGATAGATGTATCAAAAGATTTGTATTCCTTGCCAAGACCATGCAAGGTAATATCCACCAAATCATCATCAGGCATGGGGGCATTTATTGTGGCCAATGCATCTGCAAACTTCTTGATTTCTTGCACATAATCATGTATGCTCCTTTTATTCCTTTTCACATTGTGTATCTGCTGTCACAACTGAGACTTGCGAGCACTCGTATCTGTATCAAACATCTTGACCAAAGTATCCCATGCATCTTTGGGATTCTCAGCATCCTGTATGTGTATGAGCATAGCATCAGAAATACATATAGAGATATAATGCAGCACTTTGAATGCTCTCTTTGACCATTGCTTGTGAGCAATGCTGTGTAGGTTGTCGAGGTAGCTCAGGCTCTGGCTCGGCACCTGTAATGAGATTCCAAAATCCTTTTCCTTTCAAGAAACTCTTTATCTTGTACTTCCATGCTTGGAAGTTCTTCCTATCCAGCTTTTCACCAACAATCTTGTACTTCCATGCTTGGAAGTTCTTCCTATCCAGCTTTTCACCAACAATCTAAACTGGATTATCCGACATGTTTGCTCAATGCATACACCTTCCGCACACTTCAAATCTGTAAATGAGACTTCCTCAGCTCAACCACACTCCAATGAATGTTCCAGATACTCCAAGGTAGCAACAAACTCCAAATTTGATGTAGACAATCAACCTGTAATCATCCAAAATGAACTGACTCACGCAGTCCGAGATACCCTGTTTTGATGCGCTTTCACGGCTCCAAATCACAATGTAATTGTGCAATCAAGTATGGACAACTTGCATTGACACCTAAACAACCTCAATGTAGAGTATCAACACCATCTGACATGTGTACATATCAATTTTTGAAAACCCCTTTCTCTGTTTTTGGAAAAAACCAGTAGAAAATTTGCTCTAATTCCTTCAATATTTGTCCAAATTGAGCAACCAGGCATTCATTAGCTTAGCAATAGTGTCCATCAACTTCATGTAAGAGGAATTTGTCCAATTGTATAAGACCAAGGATTAATTGCTCAATTAAAATGACCCTGTTTCTCTGCAACCAGTGGACAACCTATTTTAATCAGCTCATTCCCAGCTCAATTAGGCATAATTGACCAAAAAAATCACATAGCCCTCTTCTCCAAAGTATAAAGCAACCAATTGCTAAAGCAATTGTGAAAGGAACCAAGCAACCAATGAGTAATGGATCTCCTCGCTTCAAGATGTACACTTTTCTGCCCTGTTTCTCTGTTTTGCTGGCTGCGCCGCCTGCTGTAGAAGGGTTTGGGAGTGGTTGTGATGATAATTGATGATGACTATAGGTTCCCAACACACCTAGGCATGTGTGTGACCCAACAATGCTTTGATTTTTACCAAAATCACACTCCAAATGCTTCAATTTTTGACTCCTTTTTCTCTGTTTTGTGAGAGCTCAAAAACCAGAGTTTTTCACACTTTGAAATGCATTCAAATTGCTCCAAAATTTGTTCAAGGCTTGCACATGGGTTGCCAATACATCCCTCTTTGTCAAATACATATGTCTTTTGCCAGATTTACATGTATTTCCACCATACATCAATGTTCCCAAGCTTTAATGGAAAGCTTCCAAAAACCAGAATTTTTCTTTGCTTTGATTTGCTTTGATTTGCTTTGTTTTTGCCTGTATCACCTATAATCCGCTTAAGGATGTTTAGAAGACCTTACCCGGTAGGCCAAGCTCTCAGATCTGATAGTATGCTTCACAGCTCCAATGGCAAGCTTCACAGCTTCTCTTCACAGCTTCTTCTCCCTCTTCACTCACTCACTCATAAACCCTAATAAACAGCACAAGGCTCTGATACCATGTTGAAAGAACGGTAGAGAGGAGGAGACACACACACAGGAGCAAACCCTAATGTATATTGCAAACCCTAACCATAGAGGGAAGCCATGCCCACTCACACATAAAGCATAATGCACTAATCCATAATCCACACAACACACTATGAGTTGTGTCCACACTCTACTAACCCTAGCTAATGTCCACACACTATGACCAGCTGGACACGCAGTCATTTATGTCTCACACATGTTCCTACCTAATCTGCCAGCACATAGCATAGCTGGCTCACACTGACATCGAGCTTGAATCTCAACACACCCAAGTCAGCCATAAGCCGTAGCCATAAGCCGTCTGAGCCACACACACTCAACCGTAGCTGTGAAAGCTGCCCTGTACTCAGCTTCACAACTAGAAGTGGCCACAGTAGGTTGCTTCTTACTTAACCAAGATATGCATGAGCTATCGAGCATGAAACAAAAACCACTTGTGGACACTCTTGTGTCATAGCAACCAGCCCAATCTGAGTCCAAAAAAGCATGCAAATCTGGCGGCAACGATCCCCCCCTGGGATAAAACAACCCAAGATGTATGATGCCACTCAAGTAGTGAAAGATGCATTTAACTTCCTTCCAATGCTGAGACCCTGGGCTATGCATAAACCTGCTCACCTGTGAGACTGCAAACTGAATGTCTGGCCTCGTAATGCATACATAAATGAGACAACCAACAGCTGTCTGATAGAGTGTGACATCAAAGTGATCTCCAGCATCATGAAGACTCAACTTCAAACCTGTCTCCATTGGAGTAGCAATAGGCTTGCAGTCTTCAAGGCCAAATCTCCGCAAACAATGTCTCAATATACTTTGTCTGACACAAAGCAATACCTCCATCACACTGCTTAAATTGTATCCCCAAATAATGATGCAAATGCCCCAAATCTGACATCTCAAAAGAGGCATTCAAATCAGCCTTAAAATCAGCAATATGACTTTCATTTGGTCCTGTGAGCAGCATGTCATCGACATAGAGAGCAATGATTAGATGTACATCATCCACATGTTTAACATACAAAGTGCTTTCTATTGGACTATTCTGAAAACCATGTGCGGTCAAACATGCATGTATCTTTTTATACCAAGCTCGTGGAGCTTGCTTTAAACCATATAAAGCCTTTTTCAACATGCACACTTTGTTTTCTTGCCCTCTTTGAACAAAACCACGAGGCTGCGATACATACACCTCCTCATGCAAATCTCCCTTTAAGAACGCAGTCTTTATGTCCAACTGATATACATTCCAACCATTATGAGCTGCCAATGCACAAATGCTACGAATGGTAGTCATACGACAAGTGGGAGCAAAGATCTCATCAAAATCAATGCCCTTTTCTTGAGCATAACCCTTTGCAATGAGTCTAGCCTTATAGCGATCAACACTGCCATCTGGCTTTCGTTTCAACTTAAAAACCCACTTACATCCAATGGCCTTTTTACCAATAGGCAAATCACACAAAGACCATGTACCATTCTTCATTATAGCATCATATTCACTTTGCATTGCAGCCAACCAATTTTTTGATTTTTGTGCCTCATCAAATGAAAGAGGTTCTTCCTCTTCACACATACTAGACACAGCCAAAGCATAACAATCTGATGCATAAGAGGCATGCTAAAAACCTGAACGAGTACGACTAGATATAGGTGCATCAATTTTACTATCACGCAAGGTTTGCACCAGCCATTTAGGCATACCTCTAGCTTGCTCATTTTCAGCCCTATCCTCATGAATTATATCCTGTAAATCTGCATCAGAAATAGGCTGATCTATGATGTCGTTTGAAATCTGCATAGGCTGAATATTTGCCTCATTAGGACTTACATTTGAATTCCCACCTGTAAATAGAGGCAACAACGTATCAAATACATCCCGTGAGCTCACACCTATCTCTTTGGTACATGATAACAAAGGTTGCACAACATCTTCCACAAAAACAACATCTCGACTAATCAAGATACGCTTTGATTGTGGATGATACAATCTGTAACCCTTGCTCTCAGCACTGTAGCCAACAAAAATGCATTTGATAGCCTTATCATCCAATTTTCTGCGTTGTTGCACAGGCACTAAAGCATAGGCCAAGCAACCAAAGACACCCAAGTGACCAATAGAAGGCTTCCTGCCATGCCAAGCTTCGTATGGAGTAATAGACTGCAAGGCCTTAGTGGGACACCTGTTGAGTACATATGCAGTACACATGACAGCCTCAAGCCAAAACGCATGTGGCAAAGCTTGGCTCTTGACCATACATCGTGCCATCTCCATAAGTGACCTATTTTTCCTCTCAGTAACACCATTTTGCTGAGGGGTATACGGCACTATACATTGGTGTTTTATCCCACGACTAGCCAGAAATGCATCAAACTCTTTAGACATGTACTCCCCCCCTCGATCAGAACGGAGGGTGCCCACAGTACAATTGGATACATTTTCAACCATAAGCATAAACTGTTTGAAGCACAAAAACACTTCGGACTTTGCCTTCAGTGGACATACCCATGCATGCCTTGAGTAATCATCAATGAAAGTCACGAAGTACAAGTGTTTACCAAATGACGGAGTTTGCATAGGCCCACATACATCACTATGTACAAGCTGCAATTTGCGAGTGGCCCGCACAGAACCATCCTTTGGAAACGTAGAACGCTGCATTTTGCCCAAAATACAGCCTTCACAAACATGTTTCAATGGTGCCTCAAGAGGGGGCAATGAAGCAACCATATCAAATTTTTGCAAACGCAGCAAACTAGCAAAGTTCAGATGTTCAAAATGAGCATGCCATAGTTTTGCATCTGAAACTGCCTTTTCATCAGAAACTGCATTTGCTGAATCTTCCACACACTTGTCATAAGAATTGAGCCTATACAGCCCACGAAACAAGGTGCCAGATACAATAATCGTATCACCAGAAGTCAAATCATGAACAGTACATCTGTCATCCACAAATTTGACTACAAGTCCAAGTCTAGCAAGCGCAGAGACAGATAATAGATTCTTCTTTATCCCTGGCACATACAAAGCATCTGAAAGTGTGAAAGCGCTGCCATTTATAGCAGTAAGCATAATTTTACCAACGCCCTTCACTGGGTAAGAAGCATTATTGGCACATGTGACAGTATTCCCATTAGGGACCGCCTCAAGAGAAGTGAACATATCACGATGTGAGGTAATGTGCTTTGTAGCACCACTGTCAAAATACCAAACATGAGAGTCAACAGAAACTGCCAAACATACATCATGTACAGATGGGTCATACTGGCAATACACGCTAAATGCCCATTCTGTATCCTGCACAACATTTGCAGAATCTGCATTTGTAGAAGCATCCGCTATTGTGGCTGCATTTGACTCTTTCTTCTTTGCCTCTTTAGCCTTTAGCTTAGGGCAATTCTTAATGACATGATCATTTGCCTTACAATAGTTACACCTGGTCTTTTTCTTGCCTTTATCAAGAGCCTTCTCAGACTTATTGTTGCTACCTGTGGGGAAGGAGAAGAAGTTGCAGACCTACTAATAGGAGAAGAAACAGTGGAAGGGGCTGCCTTACCACTTCTTCGGGCAGCCATAAATGCTTGATCAACTGCACGCTGCCTGGCCCTATTTTGCCTGGACTGCGCTTCTTGCAAGAGCTTGTTGACTAAAGTATTATACTTGACAGCATCAGGTTTGTCCTCATTAAGAAGTCTCCACGTGGGAGCAAAAGTCTGATATGTCAGGTAAAGCATCAAGAACAGTCTGCACAAGAGAATGATCAGGAATAATCTCACCTGTAGAAATCAACTATTCTTTGAGATCTTTAATCTCAGCAAGAAAAACATTCATGTCATCATCTTCTTGCATAATCTTCAATTCTAGCTCTTTACGCAGGTAAGTGAATTTTTGCCTCGTTACGACCTGCATACAAACCAGCTAGAATATCCCAAGCCTGTTTTGCTGTTTTAGCTGAACGAATATGTGGGGTGATGTTACGTTTGACAGAAAGAGAAATCAAGGCATGAGCCTGCGCATCTTTACCATCCCAACGAGCTTGTTCAGTAGTGGGTAAAACAGCAGCAACAGTAGAGCTGCTAGAACCTGCAACATCCTCAATAGATCCTACATCCACAGAACCTGGACGTACATCCACAGAACCTACACAATGTTCCACACTCCTTTTGTAACCAAAACATGCTGTATCATGTATGCCCAAAGTGGGTAGTTGCTGTCTCCATCCAATTTGTCATCAGTAGGATAACATGCGAAATACATCATTGTTGTTATCAGCCATGGCCACTGATTGAAACTGATGCAAAAGCTACCTGTAATGAAGCAAAGACTGAACAGAAAAGAACTTGTGCTATGTAGCACGGTCCACAATAGAGTACGTATGCCTGTTTTGCAGAAAACTGCACTGTCAAAATTTTTGCAGAAAGAAAACACCTGTGCAGAACTTGAAATGCAAAAAACGTAGCCCGAAACGACATCAGATGCAAATTCTGAGAACGCAGAGCCTTACGGGCATATTTGCAAAGTATAGGGACCTGCAAATGCTCGTGAAAACTTACATCAATCGGAGAACGTGAGTCGGAGGGTGTTGGCAGCGTAGCCCTGGGAGCCAATGCTTGCTCTGATACCAATTGTTGGAATTAGGGTTGCAGGAAAGCACACAAAGCTTGGAGAAGAAGCAGCAAGAATGCACACAATACACAATGTATTGGATTGTGTCAATGTACAAAGATAAGTTAGCCCTAGAATGATGGGCGTATATACAAGCCGGGAAAAAAACCTCCTGAAGAGGGAAAAAGTGCCCCGGCGGTCCTAAGTGTGTTCACACACATCACTGCCTATGTATATGGCAACATGGGGGCCGGATGGGGTTAGGCTGGAATCAGTGGAGTTTTAATAATCAAACTAAAAAATCTTAGGATTATGCTAGGACTCGAGTAGCTAATTAATTCCCTGATAAATTTCTCAATTGAGTGGATCAACGGCTGTGCCTGATCTTGATTAGGGAAAAAGCGTTGAAATTACTCAGATGATCAAATTATATCAGTGATAGTTTCCTTCTATCTGGTATATTCAGGTGAAGGATAGTTTAGAATTGATCTCGTTTTTAGAAAAATTCGTTAAGAAATTTAAAAAAGGTGAAATCGTCCCTGCTTTTCGGGCATGGGAAATTTTCTCGGTTTCGGTTTTTGGAGTGACCACCAGCCTAGTCTCGTGCCCGAAAATTCATGGGGCAAGGCCCCGATTGAGAAACCTTGCCCCGCGCATGAGGGGGCTGCTTCCGCTGTCAGCCTACCGGGAGTCCGGTGGTGTGCGGAGGGGGCAGAGGGATCTCACAAGGTGGCTGACATCTTCATGAAGGCATTGGGCACAGAGAAGCTCCACAGGATTAGGAGCTTACTTGGAGTGCAGTGTGTGGAGTTGAGCGCGAGGAGGAGTGTTGAGATAGCAAGCTCAACTAGAGCTACGACGAACATTCATGACCCACTTGGGTGATAGCTTTTGCATCTACACCACGGGCATGGTTTGTGAGATTATGGGTGATATGCGGCCAGTGGGATGATAGGTTGTGTGACAGCCATTTTGGATTATTAGAGATTGGCATAGTTATAGCACCAGCTCATTTAGTCGGGTTCACATTATGGACCTACCCTTGTATGTTGTAGTAGTTGAGTACTAATCCATATAGTGTGTACTCTTATCTTTATGTTATGTTGGTTGAGTAGAGAAGAAGAAGATAGAAGAAAATTCAGCTATCCATCTCTCTCTCTCTTGTAACTTGCTCTCTCTTGTGTGTGTGTGTTTGCTTGCTAGGGTTTGAAGCTCTCCCTCTCCCCCACATTCTCTTTAGTGAAGGTTGAGCCTTCCATAGCTCCCTCCTTCTAGCTCTCCCTCTCCCCCACATTCTCTTTAGTGAAGGTTTGAAGCTCTCCCTCTCCCCCACATTCTCTTTAGTGAAGGTTGAGCCTTCCATAGCTCCCTCCTTCTAGCTCTCTACCTAGCTCTAGAATCTCAACTTGGGTGATACAAGTGGAGGCGGAGTGAGCCCTTAGTGGCCTCACATAGGGGAGTTAACCTCATTAGGGTTGGCTAAGTGCACATCTTTGAACTTGATCCTTGCATGTTGTATCTCTTCTTCTCTTCCTCTCTCTTGTGTGTAAGGTTGTATGTTAGGATTAACATCTTTGGCACCACTTCTGAGGATAGCACTTAGCTTAGGGTTCTCCACTTATTTCATTTTCTAGAGTCCTCATTTGGCCTCATTGTGGAGTGCAAATACATCGGTTGCTTTCTTGTGTTTGAGTATGTTGTTTGTTTCTTTTATGGTGTCTATGGAGCTATGGAAGTAAATTAGAGCATTGGAGCATTGAGGTCTTCACCAAATGCGGGAGAAGCAAGTAAGTGTTCAATCTTTGCCCTTGACATTCATGCAAATTTTTGATTTCTTGTTCATCTTTCATTAAGTTTGCACATAGCTTAATTTTCAAATTAATCTCAATTTGTTAGGTTTCATTAATCATTCTAGATATCAATAAGTAGCTAGAGACTAGCTCTAGCTTCCTATCAAATCAAAAATCCAAAAAAAACATTCAAAAGATACCTGAAATTTCAAGTATCAGAGGAACACGGCAAAAATCCCATTTTGGATGCTTTTTTGAGAATCGTCAACCTTGAATGTGGTAGTTAGCATTAAAAATAGAATATTTACATTAAGTGGGCATAAATTATATTTAACCAAGAGGGTACAACTGCACTATTAAAGAATATTGTAGGTGGCAGTCAAACCTGCACGCCTTAAATTCTCTGAAATCTGATAGTGCCACGGCCATTCCATTTCTACCCATGGTTGTTCCTTCCCAGGGCTTATGCCCATACCAATGTGTTCCTCTCACTTGCCACATCTGTGTCAGTTTTTCCATGCCCATGTTGTCATTATCTTTACCCCTGCTCTAGCAAGTGTACACTGTACCCGTTCTCTTTGCTAAAGCATATGCCCGTGTGGCAAACTTGTCACGCCATACCTTCTCCATCCAAAAGTGCATGCTCGTTCCTTCTTGAATCCACGCCCGTGTATTTTAGGAAGCGTATGCACGTGACATCTTCTCCTTGAGAAGAGTGTGCCTATTCCCTTCTGAAGTGTACACCCATACCATCTCCAAGCATATAGTTGTACCATTTTTAAAAAAATAGACTGTTCATAGGGGGGTTCTGCATAGTAGTTCCATACATTCATGCACTTACGTTCGGGTAAATTGGTGCAAAACCACCCTCTTTTTGATGACGTAAACTCTCTCGAAGCTCCCTTTTTCATAAGGTCGGACTCATCGGTCAATACCGTGTGGAGACAAATGGTGCTCATCTTTGATAGCACCAGTGAGAGCAAAGACCATCCCATCACGGGGCGAGAAACTCCTGACCTTGAGACAGGAGAACCCGAAGCTTAGTGTATGGACATACCACTTGTCTAAGAGCATTTGTCTAAGAGTAAGGTCCTACCTCTCCCAGACATTCATAGAGAAGCCTTGCTTTGAGGCTCCGCAACTTTATTATGGGAAACACACAGTTGGAAGAGCCGTAAGATGGTAAAGTAGGCCAATGGTTTAGGTACTTGAAAGATGAAGACAAAGCCACCTTTGAAGCCTTGAAAGAGGCCTTCAATGTAGGATATTCTCGCCAAGGTACCAGATTTAGTCTGGTGGAATAGCTGCACAATGTTAGACAAAGGGATGGTGAAACCATCGGAGAGTATATCAATAGAGTCAGATATCTCCACTCCCACTGTAGTGCCAGAGACAAGTTCTCTGATGAAATATTAATAGGGAGATTTTTGGAAGGCCTGGATGACATACCCTTACACAATTAATTGTGTGCCTTGGTCCATAACTCCTTCGAGCAATGCTGTAAGAGTACTATGGACTTTGAGGACAACTACAAGGAAATACGTTCCCGAGAACTTCATGAGGGTACATCATAAGCCTCATTCAAAACCACTAGCACAAAATCTGACGGAAAGAGTAAAGAGTCCACATATGGATAGCAAGTTGAGTAGTTGGCCGTTGCATTAATGCAACAGATGACCCAACATTGGAGAATGAGACAAGGCCAAGATTGGGTTGGCCAACCCCATCTCTATCCAAAGAGGTAGCTAGTATATATGGTGCCCGATCTGTCGAGCTAACCATACTAGCATAGAGTGTCCACATTTGCGACCCCATCCCACCCTCTATTGCACATATTACCAAAGATGGGGCAATCATAAAGTCACAAATTGCTATTAGCAAAGGGCTACTCAAGCCCGCGCTCTACCTCAAGCCCTGCTTGTAAACCCAAGGTTACCATTGTCTTTTCTAGCACCTCCTCTCCACAATGCACCTCAACCAGGCCAAGAAGTGGCCCAAAAAGGAATTCTAAGGGTAAATTAAATGCCCTTACCACCCCTAGTTCTCCCACCTCAACCCCCATTACGAACCCCTTGAGCCAACTAGTCCACCCTCTCAAATTCTAAGCCACTACGTGATGGAGGGAGACCAAATGTACCCTATGCCCCAATGCCATAGGGCTCAGACATGAATACAATGGCAAAACAACCACCCATACATTTTTTTCTACAACTTTGTTTTTTACAACATGGTCATTCGGATTATCATCATTTGGAAGTTATGAAGTCTACAAATCAAGAAAAAGTTGCTGTAATTTAGCCATTAAAATTGGACAAACATGTTGCAGGCTATGTGTATGTAGTGTAGACTTATGTATATGCAGTGGTGGTTTAATATATGCTGAAATTGTACGGTGACTGGATGTACATGAGATCAGTGGGGATGTATGACATACATGTTGTAAGTACACGGAGTTGCTAACTCATATGCAGTCAGTTAGTGGTTACATCATGGCAGAGAGCTCACGAGTGACAGTAGGCTGATTTTGGGTCTTAGTAGCTGTAGGTAACCCCACTATCAGAAGCCTTGATGCTTATGGTCCTATATGTGGAAGTTGGATGCTCACAGCCTCTATTACGGCTGAGATGTTTGATGCATAAAGTGGATTGGCAAATGCCTATGTGTTGGGACGGATTTGGTGGCAGATGTATGTTAGATTTGTGAACTTTATATTGTGATACTCTGCTCAATTTTTTGCTGGTTTTGTTGTTGATTTGCATCATGGGTGAGACAACCCAAAGAACGCAAATAGTAGGTGAAAAGTTCACCAAAGACAACTACAGTGTGTGGAGTTATAGGATGGAAAAATTTTTGAGAGGAAAAGGCATGTGGGAGCTTGTAACGGGTGATGATAGTTGCCCATGGGTTACCGGAATCTAATCCATCAGATGAGCTTGCCTACAAGCAATGGATAGAGAGATCGTGGAAGGTCTTGTATTGGATCTCGCTTTGTATATCAGAGTCCTTATACCACATATCAAGAAGGAAAATATGCCACAGGAAGCCTGGGAGATCATCCATAAGCTTTATGGAATAAGTACGGAAGCACGGAAGATTTAGTTGAAGCAGTGGTTACATGGCATATGGCAAGGGAACTGCAGCATTACAAATTATGTGGCTGAGATTAGGCAAATTATAGAGGATCTGGCTAGTATCAACCAATTACCAGGTGGATGATGACGATCTTGTATCGATAACCTTGAATGGATTGGGGCCACAATATAAGTCATTAGATACATCAGCTTTTGTGCGAGGTGCTATGCCAGACTTTGAGGAATTAGTTGCCTTATGCATGGACCAAAGAGGTTAAGTTGGGACTCGGAGTTTCTAGAAGTGAAAGCAATAGGGACCAGGTGTTCTATCATAGTCGAGGCCGAGGAGGCAATCAAGGCCAAGGTGGTTTTGGTCGTGGCCATGGGCGTGACAATGATAATGTAGGTCGAGGAGAATACTCATCTAGAGGTAGTGATTATGTGCCTAGAGGTAGGGGGAGAGCACAACCCCATGGTAGAGGTCATACAGGTTACTAGAGAGAGATGGAGAGTGTCACTACTGTGGCAAATATGGGCACTTTGAGCACGATTGCTACCTCAAGCAAAATCAGTAGTATGGTCGAGGACGCCGACAATATGGAAATTATGTGGGATATGACAGTGGCAATATGTATGCCAACAAGTCCAATGGTCACTTGTTTCCTATGGAGCATGTACTGGGTAGCATGGCTGAGCCGCAGCACTCAGATGACTGGTTTCTTGACTCGGGAGCTCTACAAATCACATGACATATCATGGAGAGTGTTTTGATAGGAAGGATAAGTTGCAAGATGATGAATATGTGGCCACAGGTGATGACACTATGCATAGGATCACCCACATTGGGACAATTCCTTTAGTAGAACAGGATGGTACCCAGAATAAGCTAGGAGATGTGTTGTATGTCCCCATATCACAAAGAATTTGGCTTCCATTGGGCAAATGACCGATCAAGGGTTGCAAGTCTGTTTTAATCGGTATGGGGGTCGCCTATTTGCTTTGGATGCAGGAAATCCATGTCTACACAAACTAGGATGTATGCAAGGACCAGATCTACACAAAATGAGTGGGCTGAGTTATGGCATAAAAGGATTGGACATGTAAATTTTTAGCAAGACTAAAAGCTATGCAATCAAAATAAATTGTTCGAGGGCTACCCAAATTTGGTTGGATAGACTTTAACCATGTATGTGCAGCTTGTGAGTTTGGTAAGCAATCTAGACTTCCATTTACAAAGAGAGGGAGAGTGTTAACAATCCTAAAATGGGATTGATCGTGGTGGACATAGATTAAGCAACATAATTAAGGTGGGTTATACCACACTAAGAACTCCATGAGAGAGAGAGAGAGATTGCACACTTAACACTTGATCTCTATTCATTCACAATGAACCACACAATGATATAGGATTTCTAGCCTTATCCCACTTTACATGTCATCATCCATGTGGCACTCCCTTTTCCACTTCTTTTGGTCAACACTCACATACCATACAATATTACATGTGGCATTCCTATCTTGCCACAATATCTTGCACCTCTAGGATGCTTTCCCACATACACACAACACCGCAATTACATCTTTCAACACCCCCTCTTAATCGAGGTGTTCCACAACTCACCCATCATCCATTAATGTAGCATTGCACAACTGCAATTGCTACCTCTCAACACTCAACCGCAATCGCTACCTCTCAACACTCCCCCTCAATGATACATTGGAGTGTCCATCAACCAAACATGTGTGCGTGTGTCTACCATCTTAGACACCAAGTCCATTTTGAGCCGACTCGCTCACAACAGAACCACTGAGTCCGATTTGAACATAGAAGTTTGGGTGGGAACCAACCCATGCGGCATGCACCTCACACGTGCATCGCTCATGCACACATCACAATAACCATTTTGAGCTTCTTGGTGAGCTTCTTAGTGAGCTCGGGCAGGGCAACCCTCATACCAATGGGTGATTACAAAAAATTCTCGTTTTGAGCTTCAAGCTTGGGTACGGTTACCCATCTCATAATCATGGGTGAAAAAATACAATCATTTTGGCTGAAGCCGCCGGGGCAGGGGACAGTGAACCCAAGTGTGTGTGTAATCAATTACAAAGTATATGCTTCTTAAAAAACATGTGAACAAGGGCTTTATCAAAATATACCCTGGTGGTGTGAATGTACCCTCAATAGCCATAAGGTTTTTATGTCCTAAAAAAAAAGAAACATAATTATGCAATTTTTGGTGGCCTTCTACTACCAAACTACCAGCACTATGATTGTGCACCAAAACTAGGCCCATATTACGTGCCAGAGCCTGACGACATGTCTATCACTTTGCAGGCTTTTCTACTACACGTCTTCGTCTTTTCCACAACCTGTAGTCTGTGTTCACAATAGCCATTGCTCATGCTCTGAGCTTCTATGGCAACCTTCGTTTTCAGCATCACACCTCGTGTGTGCGCAGCACTGCATAGCTGTGTGTTTCCCATGAACTTTCAACTTGACAAAAACGAAGCCTAATCTAGCATATATAATCATTAGCAATACCTTAATTGACCTAGATGGCATCCCCAATTGCTTCGTTGTCTACACCTCTCTCACGGGTTGCACTGTGCCTCAAGTTTGCTCTGTTTATTCTACAGCCTCCTTTGGTCACTTTACGCTTGATGCTAATGTGCTTGAGCTACTGTGGGCGACCTCAATCTTTGTCCATCCTTCTGCTTAGTTTCCGAAAAGATTCTCTTTAGTAGCAGCTGTTTGTCGATGTTGCATCAGATTTGAGATGCTCTTGAACTATCTCCTGGGAGTTGATGTGTCGATTGTTGCCTAGTTTGCTACAGTAGAGACCACCATGCTCACATTGCTATTCTAGCTCGCATTGCCACTTCTGCAGATTGCTTTACATCTGCTTGCTACATAGGGCTTCTCTCTTTAATTTGCTAACCTTCTCGTCTCTACACAACCATCTCTTCCAACTACATTGATGATGACTTCTTGCCATCTCGCTGCTTCTCTCTGAAGCTCTTTGTGTGCTGCCTCCATCTCAATCACTGCAGCAGCTCTCAATGCTACGAGATTCTTTGCCTCTTCAAGCTCCCAATTAAGCTCAAAATTTTCATGCTAAACCTTCAAGGGTGCTTCTCAACGCGGTTTCTCTTGAAACCAAAGGTGCATACCATCATGAAAGCCATCAATAGCTTCACACTAGTTTGCTCATCTTCCGAACAACTCTATGAGCCATGCCCTTTCAACATGCTCCAACATGAGCTGCAAATTAGCCCATTATAGCTTGCCACCAAGTTGACAAGCTTGCACCTCTTACACTCTTTGCCCAAATGCAAAGAACCATGGGATCTTCTCATCCCACAAATCAGCAACCCTTCTCAAATAAGAACATTCTTCCATGATCAAATACCAAATTAGAGGCAAAAACACCAAAATACCTTCACAAATCTCCTTGGCAGCTTTTCCTTGATGACACCGAAGACTCCATAGTCTTCACACTTGCTGAAATCTCCATTTTCAGCTTCCATGATGATGAGCAAGATTTCCATGTTGCAAAACTCCCATTTGCAACTCTCTTGGGTAGCTTCTTTGATGTTTGATGAAGACTCTAGAATGTGGATGTACGAATGTGGATGTGTATGTGGAATAATGAATGCGAATATGTATGTAAATGGATATGAAGTCGATATGAACGAATGGATGAGATGAGATGTCATGTGAATCAGAATGTGAATGAATAATATAATATGTGAACGAATGAGATGTAATGAGAAATGAATGAATAATATAATATGTGAACGAATGAGATGTAATGAGAAATGGATGTGATGAGACGTAATGTAAATTAAGAAAGATAGGAATGGATGTTATGTGAAGTGAATGAATCTGATGAGATGGGATGGAAAATGATGTATCTGGTCAAGAATGGATACACATGATTTGGATTTGGGTTAAGTAATATGGATTGATATGAAACAATCTAGAAAGATGTGAATTCATTATAGAAACTGTATTTGTGAACTGTTTGTAAATGAATGTTTATGTCAAGAATGCTGGGGAAGCATTTTGACTGTCTTGAGAATGTGGTCGTGGAAACCTACCTGATAAAGTTGCAATAACTGACGGAGAGTCAACGGAGGACATCTCGCGTAGCAAGGTTGGTCGAGGTCTTCACCAGCCTCGGTTTGATTTAAATGGTGAGCTTCTGGTACGGTGGATGAGGGACCAAGGAAGCGGCCTATGAGTGAAGTGCTAGGTGACCTCCAAAGGATCCTAGAGGGTGCTGACCATACAGTGCTCGGGCTCTAGGTTGCCGAAGATACCCACACATGCGTCGTGGGGAAGATATTGGAACAAGGAGTAAGAGTTCTTTTCTGAAATCGAGTATGGATCTGGTTGATTGACCTTGCTGGTCCTCAACTGATGAGTCCATAGCTCTCTTATATGGATCTGTTGGTTGATCTTGCTGATCTTCAACGAGGATTCCATCTTGATTTTTATATGTGAATATATTGCCAGTTACTCTGAGCTAGGAACTATCGAAAAGGCCCCTGTGTGAACAGGTGGTGAGCGTTCTAGTTGCCAATGATGCCATAAGTACACCGATGAAGGAATGATTGGAAATAAGGATTCAACCAGAGATTTTGAGGATTTTGATCAGTGACACAATGGTTTCATTAAAGGATTGTTTTAAAGATAACTGATATTGAGAAAAAAGCAATTTCATATTGGGTGTGTAAGTGGTGTGACTAGTTTTATGTTTGCACGAACATCCGGCTAGGGGACCTGGGAACTCTTTTTCGGGAAAAAACCTAGCCAAATTCCTAATTGGATCCCATCACTACAGTGGTTGGCTAACCCATGGGATTGGATGGGGTAGGCTGGACTGATGGATCCGTAAATCGAGACTCAATTTCTGTTTAGTTCGATAGATGAAGTAAATCTCGGAAAAAAATTATTCTATGGAAAAAGAATCAACGGCTGTGCCTCTCGATGAGGAAAAAAGCGTTGGTCTCTATGATCCAAGTGGAATTTGTCCCTTGATTTGACTATGGAACTTACGAGTTCGGTCAGATCAGTTCAGTTAGTTAAGGCTTTTGACTACGTTAGGGAAAAGTTATCCTGGTGGGATCGCTCGTGCTTTTCGAAAAAAGGAAGTTTTTTCGGGTTCAGTTTTGGAAAAACCGATGGATTAGTCTCTTGTTCGGATATCCGGGGCGAGGCCCCGAGTGTGGGACCTTGCCCTGTGCAAGAAGCGCTACTTCCGCTGCTAGCACCCTAGAATTCGTTGCGCAGTGGGGTCAGGGATCTTACATCCGGGCCAAGATCTTTAGTTTTATCTTTGTATATCTCATATGAATGTAATTCTCAAAAGCTATGTAAAGCTCGATGTATATCTTTTAAAAACATTTCTCTTATCTTGTGTTGCAAATAAGTCTCTTTTAATTAGAGTTTATATAATTTGTTGATTTATATGCATCTTCGAATGGATACAATTTTTACTTGAGTTACCTGTGTAATTTGAATTTATTTGCTTGAGTCAACTAATAAAATACATTATAAGACACGTATTAAACAAAAAACTCTGCAACCCAAATTTCCATTCATAGCATAAAAAATTACAGAGTCATCAAAACATAGTCATTAATCATCATAGCTATATCCTAGGCTTCTTACCACTAGGCTCTCTAGACACTGAAGCCGCCTTGATGGTTGTGTGAGATTCCCTTCCCCCTCTGCGGTGCCCCTTCCGAGGGGACTGGCAGCAGAAGCAGCAGAAGCCTGTCGCGTGGGGCAAGGATCCACACTCCGGGCCTCGCCCCACGGATGTCCGGATGAGAGACTAGTCTGGCGGCTCCTCCGAAACCGAGCCCGGAAAAACTTCCTGAGCTCAGAAGGAACATGCGATATCTCTAGGGAAAATCTTTGAAACGGGAGAATTAATCTAACGGGTCAAAGTCTTAACTATTCAAACTGATCCGATCAAACCTGAAGTCACATGGTCACATCAAAGAAGAGACTTGCACTTGGTCCATAGAATCATCGTTTTTTTCACTTCCAAATGTTCACTTTGTTATGATACTTTGTGGTACCTGTTCTCCTTAGACATTGGGGGCGACCTATTATCCTTTCCTATAACAAATTTTAACATGCATGAGATATGAAAATCATGACAACACATGAAGTAAGCTAAGTGAAAAATAGCAAAGAGAAAACTTAGAAATTGTGCGAGCGAGCCTACCTTTCTAACGGATCCATACTTTGTCGCACCGTACTTCAGCAGTTGTCTCACATGTACCACCTTTTGTTGAGGGTGTTAATTACCCTCCCAAGTATCTTTCTATGCCTTCTTCCAGTCCTTAATGGTCCAATTGGCAAGCATTTGTTTCCTTATTTCGCGTATTTCAAAAAATCTTGACCCTTAGGCGGCTAAGGTCTTTAAAATCATTTTTAATTGATTCCTAATGCACCTTGGAAAATTTATTTTGATTTTCTGTTTCAAGGAAATATATTTTTGATATTTGTAGAATTTTTATATCCAAAAATATCTCAATATTGAATTACCACTCTCTAGAATTTTTCTTCTCTCTAGACAAAAACAAGGAAAAATAATATTTTTTTGTATTCAGAAACAGGGAATGATTACAGGGGATTGAAGTAAATGCTTATTCATTATTCAGGCTGAGGAGGAATCTTACATCCTCTCCAACTTGGAAAACGCGAGATGTCCTCATCTCGCAAAGTGGGGGTAATCTTTTGCCAACTCTTCTTCTTTCTCCTAGGTGGCATCTTCTAGAGGAAAGAACTTCCACTTTACTAAAAGTTCTCTGAGGATTCTGCTCTTGAGAATCATCTCCCAAATGTCAAGGATTTCTTCAGGTTGGGATACCATCTGGTCTTGAGTTGTTGGAGAGATCAATTGTTCATCATCAAGCACGTGACTCGGCTGGGTACATATTTCTTAAGCAAATTGACATGGAATACATTATGTACCTTGAGATGGGGAGGAAGAAGAAGTTTATAGGCTAAATCGTCCACTTTCTTTATAACAACATATGACCCACAGTATCTGGGAGAGAGCTTCTTGTACTTTCCTAAGGATAAGGAACTTCTTTTTGGTCGTACTCGAATGAAGACCATATCTGATTCTTCAAACTCTCTCTCTGATCTCTTTTTATCTGCATACTAATTTTGCCTATCTTGGGCTACCTTTATGTCTTTACTGATTACACCATTGACTTGGTCTGACCCATTGATCAGAGTCCAAATGTCCAGACAAATGCTTGATGACATGGACCAACAAACGCGTAAGGCAATCTTGCCCATACAAAGCTTTGAAAGGACTCATCTCAATGCTTCGATGATAAGAAGCATTGTAAGCAAATTCGACTAGAAGCAAATGGCGTAACCACTTCTTGGGTGCCCTACCCCACAGCATGACTGAAGGATATCTTCTATTACCTGATTCACTCTTTCAGTCTTGCCATCTATTTCGGGGTGATAGGCTGTGCTGAGATCCAACAAAGTTCCTACTGCTTCGAAGAATGCAGTCTAGAATTTCAATGTGAATGTGGGATCTCTGTCACTTACTATCCTCCTGGTGGGTAAGCCAATCAATCTGAAGATCTCTTTAAGGAAAACCCTGGCAACATCCACTGTAGTGTATGTTTCTTTCACTGAAATCAGATGGGCAACCTTGGTTAGCCTGTCAACTACCACAAAAATGGAGTTGTAACCTGATTGCACTAAAGGTAATCCAGTGACAAAGTCCATACTGATACATTCCCACTTCATCTGTGGAATGTCTAGAGGCTGTAGTTTCCCCGGCATCTTGACTCTCTCTGCCTTGACTCTTTGACACATTAAGCATTTTCGCACATGATCAAGTACATCCTTTTTGAGTCCTGGCCATAAGAAGCTTTTCTTCACAGACGTATAGGTTTTTATAAACCCTGGATGTCCAGCTATCGGGCTATGGGCTTCTCTCAGAATTCTTCCCTTTATTCCCTCATCATTGGGGATACATAGCCGATTATTATAATACATGCATCCTTCATCCAATTTGTACCCAAGAACTCGACTCATTTCCTGAGGAGTCTTGCTTTCCTACATCAGAAGGGTAGCAATAGTAGGGGCAAAGAATTTGTCCTGCATGATTTTCTCCTTTGCTTCACTCATCAATGGATTTGACACCACTGTTGAGCACATATGCCACCACATTTTCTTTCCCCGGTCGATACTTAATTTCAGAATCAAATTGCTGCAGGGTCTGCATCCATCTCCTTTGACGCATGTTGAGATCCCTTTGGGTGAACATCCACTTCAAACTTTGATGATCTGTCTCATCAAGGTGAATCTTTGTCCCAAAAGATAATGTCTCCATAACTTCAGAGCATACACTACTGAGAGTAACTCCAAGTCATGGATGACATAATTTCTCTCACGTCCGTGTCTGATTTTTCTGGATTCATAGGCCACTGCATGACCTTCTTGCATAAGAGCACCGCCTAACCCATTGGCAACAGTAAAACTACCTCAAAGGGTTTGGTAAAATCTGGCAATTTGAGGAAAGGGTTGGTGGTTACTAAGGCTGTCTTCAGTTTATCAAAGGCACTCTGACACATTGCAGTCCACTGAAAAAGTGTACTCTTCTTGAGAAGGTTAGTTAAAGGGGATGCTATCTGAGCATACCTAGGTATAAAGATTCTATACCATCCGGTTAATCCTACAAATCCTCTAACTTCCTTTACTGTCTTGGGTTCTGGCCATTCTACGACTGCTTGGATCTTTGTTGCCGGGGTCAGGAGAAATCCCATCCTTTGACACTATGAATCCCAAGTATTCCACCTGGTCATCAACAGAGAAAGAACACTTGCTCTTTTTTACAAAGAGTTGGGTTCTCCATAGGATTTCTAGGGCCTTGTGCACATGATCTTCATGATCTGCAGCATTCTTTGAGTATACCAAGATATCATCAAAGAAGACAAGAACAAAATCATCCAAGTATTCTCTGAGAATATCCTGCATAAGATGATTAAACGTCACCGGGGCATTAGTCAATCCAAACGGCATGACTGTGAACTCATAATGCCCATAGCGAGTATTGAATGCTGTCTTTGGGATGTCTTGCTCCTTGATTCTGATATGGTAGTACCCGGATTTGAGATCTATCTTTGTGAACATTTGGGTCCCACTTAACCGATCCAGAAATTCATTAATCCTAGGAATAGGATACTTATTTTTAATTGTTAATTGATTCAATCCTCTGTAGTCAATACTACAGAGTCTTAACGTTCCATCTTTCTTCTTTTGAAAGAGAACGGGCGCACCCCAAGGTGAGACACTAGGTCTGACGAATCCCTGCTCTAACAGTTGTATTAACTGCTCCTTAAGTTTTATGGCTTCAGGGACTGGCATTTTGTATGCACGCTGAGCCACTGGATCTCATGATTTACTTCGCGAGACGGAGGCATCTCAGTCAATTCTTTAGGGAACAGATCTGCATACTCACTTAACCACTCTGGTTCTTTAGCCTTGCATTTTATGTCTACTGGATTCATCTTAACAACATAAACAGCTTGCCTCTTTCTGAGCCCTTTTAATAATTTGGAAGCCTTGACTAATTGTAGCACTGGGGATCCAAAAATTCCAGTTCCTTGAACTTTATTCCAATGAAAGTCAAGGAAAAAGATGGTTCCTTTGTGATAATGAATATTAGCTTGATTCTTATGGAGCCAATCCATTCCAAGGATTCCATCATAGACTCCCAAGGGTAGGACTCTGAACTGGCACTCTATTACGTTCCCATCTAGGCTAAACTGAATAAGGTCTGTCTCAAGGTGTGTGAAAAGAATCTTTCCACTGGCCAATTCCACTTGCATAGGTTTCCTTGATTTTTGATTTAGGACTAATTTACGTGGACATCCTAGGGAAATAAAAGAATGAGTGCTGCCTGAATCAATCAAAAGCTTGAATTGCTTATCGTGGTACTCTGCTGGAGTCTGGAGGACTGAAAATTGATGGTTATTCCCCTGATGCTCTATTGCTGCTCTATTGCTACATATATCTTTCCTTTTTCTTCCTCCACTTCATCAGCTATAGTGACAAATCTGGCTGCTGTAGTTTGAGGTGGAAATCCTTCTCTTTGGTTACCCCAATTTTGAGAGGGAGTTTGGAGACTGCTTTGCATGGAGGCTTGGCGCTCTTCTGGGGTTGCCTTGATTTTGGCGCGGTGGGGGACCCTAATTGGACTGATACGAAGGAGTCTGTCTCTGAATTCTAGGACCCTGGCTTCCTTGGCCCAGAGAAGGAGATGGGCAATCCTTGAGCTGGTGCCCAAACCCTTGACATAAGCACCTGTTCTCACTTCGAAGCTCTTCCCTTTGCATTCTTGAGAGAGCCGGAGTTCCTGAGAAAGTACTTCGAGGGAAAGGTCTTTCTTCATTCCTGAAGCTTCCCATCTCCAGATTTTGGTTAGGACCTTGGTGTCTCTTTGGAGGTTGGAAGAGCTTCCTAGTGTCTGGAATCTCTTGAAGGATGAGGGAGCTGGCTTTGGTGGCGGGACTTTCACGATGAAGGCTTTGGTGAAGTCCTTCGCCATTCTGATATCTTCTGCCATGGACACTGGCTTGGCATTCTTGTGACCAGTGTGTCTAAGGGTTCGTTCATTCCCTAAATGAACCTAGCCATAAATTGCTCTTCATTCAGAGGTGGTGAATACTTGAGGAGAAGAGCAAATGCCTGGTGATATTCTTCGATAGTTTTGTTCCCCTGATTTAGCTCTAAGAATTCATTCATTTTGGTTTCTAAAAACCCGAGGGGACAAAACCTCTTCCTTAAATAGGCTTTAAGATTGTTCCAGGACTAAGTATTCCTGTCCAGATGGTCCATGCCACCCTGGCTGTTTCCATAATTTTCAGCCTGCTGCAAGAGACATTTTGCTCCTTTCATTGTAGCCGGTGACATCAAAATACTCTTCCATAGATTCCACCCATTTCTCCACAGCCTCGCCCAGGTTCTCCCCTTCACCTTTGAAGGGTCTTGGGGCTGAGTTATGTGAAGAGCCTTGCGAATGTCTGGGTCAAGCTCTTCTTCATCAGTGAGAGGGTCTGGCTGACGGCCACGGTTCCCTCGCCTCATGATTCTATCAAAAATGATATATTATTAAATTTTTATTTTGATATCCTCCACAAGATTCTAAGACTAAAGAGGTTCAGAAAATAATTTCTTAAACAAAAATGATCTTATTGGAGATCTATGACATATGTCCGGTAACAGATTTTGTTTTTATCAATTCGTCAATAAACAATCACTTATACAACAGGGAATTTTTCCACAAAACATTTCTTTATTTATATAAAAGTTGCAATATGTACATGGAGTAGCTCAGCTCCAGAAGTCAAAATCTCCTCAGGAGACACATAAGACGATGATACTGGGCTATAAACATGCCCTGATACAAATGTTTCCTTACTGCCAAAGGGAGCTACTATCTTCTCCTTTTAGGAACAAAGCAACTAAGGAGTCTGTAGATTTGGCAGGAAAGTTTGAAATTTCAAGGCGTTGAGTGATATAAAATAACACCATGTATCACTTTCAGCTTCATCAAAATCATGGTCAATGAGAGATTCTGCCTCAGCATCGCATGCTGGTTACAAGAGGCGTGGACATACTACCCTACAAACCACTTGTGTTGCCATCTCTCCGTTGGGTCAGGAAAATATAGATCCTCGAAATGGCCTGCGAGTCTGGCTCGGCTTGTTCGAGTTGTAGCGGAAGAGATAAGATGCTCGAACGCAAACGCACTCATGTCTTGTGCCTTGGTGAGGTCAAGAACACCAGATAAGTGTGGAACTTCCATCTATAAAATATCTCCACTTGCATCTCATTCCACCACAAAAGGTTTCACTAGATTTGGAATGACCAACCCAATCTAGTAGTGCTCTTTCTGAGTTTTTATTGATAAGAATTCATTTGTCCTTTATTAGCCTTCAACAAGGCTCTAATACCAGCTGCTGCTGTGAGATCCCCAGCCCCCTCTGCGGTGCCCCTTTCGAGGGCGTTGGCGGCGAAAGCAGCGTCAACCTGTTGCGTGGGGTAGGGATCCACACTTCGGGCCTCGCCCACGGATGTCTGGACGAGAGACTAGTCTCGTGGTTCCTCTGAAACCGAGCACCCCTGGAAGGCACATGCGATTCTTCCAGGGAAAATCTTCAAATGGGAGAATTAATCTAATGGGTTAAAGTCTTAACTTTTCAAACTGATCTGATCGAACCTAAAGTCACATGGTTAGATCAAAGAAGAGACTTGCACTTGGTCCATAGAATCACCGCTTTTCTCCTCCTTTAACAAGGCACATCTGCTGATTCCCTCCCACAGAACAAGGGTCTTCTCAGGACTTAATCTAACTAATGCAACTAATCCTATCTTAATGGTATCGCAGGAATCCTTCAATCCAGCCTAACCCATGGGTTAGCCAACCACCCATGTAGCCAACCACCGACCATTATAGTATTGGTGGGATTCCTTTATAAAGATTTAGTTATGTTTTGCCCGGGTACCGAGGAAAAGAGTTCCCAAGTCCCCTAGCCGGCATTTCATTCAAAAATTAAGCTAGACATTCCACATACACACCCAATATGAAATTGCCATTTATAACAGACTCGGTTGTCTTTAAAACAATCCTTCAATAGGAATCTGTATTACAAAATAGGTCATCTGGACTCTCCATTGAAGACCAGCTGGCCAACCATCGAGATCCAATATCAAAATTTGATTCACAAAAAATCTTTCTTTTTAGTCCATCCGAATCTTCCTCGACGCACGTATGGGTGTCCTAGCAACCACGAGCCCGTGCATCACCTGGTCAGAACCCTCTAAGATCCTCCTTAGGTGTCCTAGCACTTTACTCAGGGACCGCTTTGTCGATCCTCGCCCATCGTACGGGAAGCATACCATTTTAACCGTACCGAGGCTGGTCAAGACCTTGGCAGGCTTTGCCGTCGCGAGCGACGTCCCTCGACGACTCCTCACCAGCTGTTGGCAAACGAACCTCCTCTTAGTAAAACACATGCCAAACGCTTCCTCCAGCATTCTGGCGTAAAACAGTCCTTTAAATGAAAAACAAAGGTTCTATGCAAGTAAAATTCCCAGTTTGAGATTGGTTCCACAAAACCCCTTTTCCTAATTGACAAGGCTATATACCAGCTAGATAACACTATACAACATCTACTATGTCCTATATCATTGTAATTAAGTACTCATCGATTATTAAGTTGAAATGCAAGAAAGAGTGGGCTATGGTGGATTAAATACAAGAATTAACATGATTAGAAGATGATTAAGATGAGATTAGTACACAATTAACATGATTAAGATGAGATTAGTACACAATTAACTAATGGCTCAATGTAGGCATGGATACTAAAAAACCAGCAACTTCTCATTAGGCCAATGCCTCAATTTATAGGTTTTACATCCACAAGATGCAAGCATCTAATCCCACTGATTTCTCCTTGATTTGTGTGTGCGCTTTTACCGCACAGGTCGTAGCTGGGGACTTGCCGAATACCATATGCGAGCCACGAATGGCTACAAGCATACAGCCAGGGAAGCAAGCTCAAACAGAATGCAAAAGGTGTGTCACTCATCGCTCAACTGCCGCCTTGAGGGATTCTCGCGTCGCAGTGAAGAAGGAGCCGCCGTCGTCGCTCTACCGCCTCTCCATCACCGTGCCGCTACACAGTGCTCGATCGCTCTCTCACTCTCTCTCTCTCTCACACACACGCAGGAGAAGGAAACCAAGGAGATAAGGCAAGAGCACTCTTGTATTCACAACACATGAGAATGAGGATTTTAGGGTTACATTTGACTCTTATAGGTGACTTGGCCGTTTACACTTGGGCGCCCATACATGGCCGGCCGATCCTAACCCTTATCCTACTGTTATTCAAGGTGTGCCTCTCATTGGCGATCACCCAATCCCTTCATCCTTAACATATGGTGCCGACGACAAGCCTAGCCCATGACTCAGAATATTTAAATTAATGACGTAAAACATAGTACGTCTCAATGTCCATAGTAGGTTAACATGCCCCCCTTCCTGATGTAGATTCCGTCCTCGGAAGCTATGGTATGGTAAGCTCGAGAGGGTTGTTGTGGTAGACCGTCTGCAAAACAGGGAAGTAGAGTGAAAGTATGCTGGAATTCAAAAGATATAAAGTGTATAAATTCAAGCATGTTAGACCACAATGGATGTTGCTATGAGAACTTAGTTTAAGGGTCACATGAATGAGCTAGTGTAGCAAATTAACAAGAGTTTAAAATTATTGAAAGTAAATCAAGAGTTAGCAAGGTGTCAAAGGTTAATCAAGGTTAATCAAGGTTTATAACTGGCCTAAGTCAAGGAAAATAACCAAGCTTAATAAATAAATAGATGACCACACTGTGTCTACTCTAAGAATAAGTTAATACCACGAGCCTAGGGACACAAGAAACATCAGAGTTACAGGAGCCTTTTGCCTTTATTTTTTAATGCACGTGACAATTTTTACACACAATGGCGACCTTCCTAAGGCAAAACTAACATCGATCCTGGTACCATGTTTAACACAAGGCATTATCCAGGAATCTATTAGTTCACCTTAGGCAAGGCTACCCCCTACCAACCAAGGCATCGGTCTGGAGTAGAATACTCCTTGCCTACCAAGTATCAATAAGGCGATAGGCCAACATTATAGCACATCATAGACTTGCATTGCCATTTATTGTAGGCTTTTTAAAAAAAAATTAAATTTCTTTTGATCTTCGCTCTTGAACTAAAATGTGTTCTTACATCCTTTCGACAAGGGGTAAAAGCTATGTCCTAGAGGTCAACACACACACAGCCAGGTGTTCAAACATTAAGATGGTTATAACCCTAGTCTTAAGACAACCATATTCCAGGCTAACTAACGACTTCATGCATTCTCAGGAATATATCCAATAAGGTTAAACTCATTAATGATTTACACTAGCACATCAAGCAACTTTAAAAACTAAGTAGTATTGACAATTTCCATGTGGTCAGGCATTATAGTTCATGCAATTAATCGAACAGTAAAAAATTAAAGAGAGTGGGCATGGAAGAATTACACCTGAAATTGGAGATCTCCTTGATTTGATGAGACAGCTTGGAATTTGATGTAGATATATTTTGATGAACATTGCGGTAGTCTCAGGACTTGGAAGCAAACCCACCTCAAACTTTTTAACCTGTACAATCAATTAACAAGCACTATACCTCGAGAGGCACATCAGTGTGAAAATTTCTTGACTCGTTTAAGGAATCTAAACTAGAAAAAACTTGAAAACACTAACCTACCTACCAGTCACCACACTACTACTGAGGATACAGTAAGAGGATGTTGTAGAGTCCTGGCTCTAGCCCTAAGGCTAAGCCTTTATCCGCATTATCCAAATAAATAAAGTCAACCTCAGTAGTGCCATGAGTTTCATCCGTCCATTCATCATTGTCAGATATTTCCTTTTCATTTTCCCATCCACATAAACTCATCAAGAATGTAACCATGCGAGGATAGTCATCTTGTGGAAAAGGAAAGCATTGGGCTATCGGGGATATGTCCTACGGAGTAGGGGTCAGTCATAACACCATATTGGGGAATATGGGAATTTCCCACAAGTTTGGGACACGTGGTCAAAAGTTTGGATTAACCATAACTTGAACACCACTAATCCAAAATGAGCGCTTTATAGCTCTTTAGATTCCATTTTTCAAGCGCTTTCCAACGATAGGTTATATGATAGGGTTTTGAGAAACTTACAAACATGTTATCCATGTCCCCTTTTTTAAGTATTCAAAAATGGGAATTGGGAAATTCCCAAATTCACTAATATGGTGTTTCATGGTTATTAGGCGAATTAGCCATTCTAATTCTTCAACATTTTCCTCTCTGGCTAGTACATCTATATGATCCCATTCAGTTTCAATTACAGGATAGCACATGTGAAATATCTGAGAAAGGTATAGATGATACCTCTCACCAAAGGTGGATGAAGTGTGTGATGCCCTTGCATTTACCATATCTGCAAACACAGATATAGCATCAGTAGGTTTATGGACAGGTCAATGTAGTTCTTGATTGTATACGGATATTTCTCCTCTTTTTATGCTCTTGCTCTTTTTACTATTTTTTGTTTTTCTTTTCTTTTCTTTTCTATGTATGAAGCTATATATATACATCCCCTTGAATTTGGCAATTACATGGTCAGGGGAGAAGGCTAAGGAGGAAGCATTCGAATGTCGAGCGTGAGTACATGCTCCCCCTTTCCTTGGGTAGATCATATTATTTGCAATGACGTTGCAGCCTCTTGGAACCAATTTGTCCAGCAGGTCATAGGTTGTGATGTGGGCAGATAGCTTTTATGACCCTTGTGGCCACATCCAATTGCAGAGATGGTAGTGTAGGCTCCCATTGACGAATGGAGGAAATGGTTTCCGACAATACTATTACAAGGGGAGACGTAGACTCATCGGTTTTTTGTTGGGTGTTGACAAGAGTAGGTGTAGAGCATGTAGAAACTTCTATATGAGTGTGTGCCTGGCATGAGGAGCTAGAAGCTTCATGTGGCTCCCCCCTTCCTGATCTAGGTGGTAATGATCGATATCGTTTGGGAATCCAAACTAACTCTGGAAGAAGTGCGGAGCACTCTGTTACCTTTCCCTTACCACGGTCTTGAATTGTCATTGGGGTGGCAACAATTGGTTTGCAAGGTTTTACAGGTGATGTAGAGGGATTCAGCTTATGTTTAGGGACCCAAATTTGGTCATTCCCCTCATAGTACCCTTGGACTACTAATAATTTTTTAGGGATCCATCGCGATGTTACATTGCCCTTTCTCGGGTGGGTAGCTGCTTTCCTTTTACGAGGCTTCTTGGTGGCTGAACGAGATTGAGCAGGGGAAGTAGCTATTAACGAAGCTTTTGGGACCCATTTGTATGTGTTTTTTGGCATAGTAAGCAGAGCTTTAGAGACCACCCTGCGTGTTTCCACTCTTGGCGTTGAAGCATTAGAGGGGTGGCAAACAATCAAAGATGGTTTTGCCACTTGACTTTGTGATTTTTCATTATCTAGCATTTGAGTGGATAGGTGCGAGATTTTGAGCAGTCAGACCTAGTGTTGGTTTTTGCATTGTGACTCGTCTAGTTGCCCAATCGATATTGCACTTGGTGGCCATCATCCATTTGCGCCCTAAGTTTACAGTCCCTTCCATGATACCAGCAGGCATAACCAAAAAGCTTTGAATTATGGTTCCCTTGTCATAAGCAACCGGAGTGTCCAGAATTCCTGAGACAGGGGTTTTCTTCTTGTTGATTCCTTGAACTTCGATAGATGCATTAACCTTTTTGAGATCAACGCACACTCTGAGTTTCCCATTCTTCTTTGGTACGATGACTATCGGAGAAACCCATTCTGAGTGCTCAATAGGGTATATGAATCCACATTTTACAAGCTTTTCAATTTTCTCTTGTACAATCTTTGCGTACTTAGGATTCATTGCGTAGGGACGTTGTTGGACGAGTTTAGTAGTGCTAATCATTGGAATCGTGTGTTGCACCACCGAGGGTGGAACACCCTTCATATCATGATATGTCCAAGCAAATATGTCCTTGAATTCTTTTAGAAGCTTCGTAAGTGCAGCTTCTTCCGCCTTGGTGAGGTCTTGAGCAATAAAAACTGGTTTAGACTCCTCACCCGGATCTGCTAAGTCTATCTCCTTAACTACCGCAAGGCCATTGTAGACACCGCTACTCCCATTGGTAGGCGTTCGTTGGGCTTTTGTGTAGACCACTTTACGTTCCCCTGTGGTGAATGATTTGAAATGCTCGGGTGCGGGGTGTAAGTACCGGTTCTTGTTGTGCCAGGCTTTTTTCTTTCAATTCTGCTTCCTTTTGCTGCTGAGCCAACTCTTGGTTTTGCCGCCTCCTTGCAGTACGACTTAGTTTTGGCTTCTCATCAATTTCTAATTGGGCGATGTCATGAGATTGCGGAATACACCACATGACACTTTGGAGGTATTGTCCCCAATTATCCGCTAACTTCTGATTAGCGTCAATAGCTTCTACATAACTAAGCCATTTTGCGGTGGATCTCTCCTTGTTTATTGCAGTTCATAGATTAGCTCGATAGCATTGGCGCTTATGTCTCGTTTTCTTCTTACCAAGTTTTTGATTTTTGTTTCTATCAGATTCGGACTCACTTGGTCGATCTTCACTTGTGTCCCCCTCACTTTCGGATGAACTGCAGGAGGTCACTGTCCTAGGCCTTGAGCACCTTGCTTCCACATTTGGGTGAATATTTGATTCATTTCCCCCATCAGGCTCAGGGTCAATTTCTCCTTGAGATTCATACTCAGAGTTGCATTGGTCAGAGTCTTCGCTACTTTCAGTGTCGGTGGAGTTTGCCACGTTCTCGCAATCAGGAGCCAAGTGCATAACACCTATCATGTTTATTGGCACTAACGGTGGCATATCTTGCCCCTCAGGTGTTACCCAACTTGTGCCTCTATTTCCCCATGTGTCTATGGTTGCCGCTAGGTGTACCCAATCCACGTTATCTGACTCAGTCATACCCGGTAGGACATCCATATAAGGAGAATCTTTCCCATCATCAGTCTCTTTTTTGCATGTATAGCAATACCTTAATGGGGCGGAGTGAACAGTGGTATCTGATCGATTATCGATGATAACCTTGCTTCCTAAAGGATGCGCACGACCATTCTCAAGATCAACTCGAATGACAGAGTCCTGGAATTGTAGGTAGACATGATTTTTTGACCAGTCATGCACCATTTGTGCTTCCCTCATGAAAGGACGTCCTAAGATCATTTGATATGACATAGGATGCTTGGAGAAATCCATTACAATGAAGGTATGTCTTACCTTGTACCCCAGAACCTTGATCTTAAGGTCCCTGAACATTCCAATAGGTTTAGCAATAGTTCCGTTTGCCATCTTAACCACTATGTTTGTGACTTCGAGGTGAGGTCTCCCCATAGATTCCCAACAGTTTTTAGTCACAATGCTCACGCCAGCACCACCATCAAGGATTCCCTTTAGAGTTAATCCCTTGGTTGTAATGGGGAGGGTTGCATTAGATTCATCCCCTTCAAAGTACTGTCCCAACTTGTTAACAGGTATTTCCACGACCGAGTTTTCATCTAGGTTGGGTTGTAGATCCCAATGTTCCTCCTCATCTTGAAGCGTGTCGGGTCTATCCATATTTGCAAATTGTGGTAGCCCGGCCTTTAGTTCTCCATTGAGAAATGCCCGAAGAGCTAAGAATAGCTCAGGATCTCCGTATAATTTGGATATGATCGTGGTTTTGATTTCAGAGGAGGACATGAAATCCATTAGCTTGGACACATTCAACGGTACTTTTCGAGATATCGCCCCTTGACTAGGGACTGGTGAAGATGGAATCACTTCCTCTTCGATGGGGTCAGGCATTTCCTCACTAAACATTCTTTCAAGCAAAAAGGGTGTTTGCCCACTTCCTGATGTCCTATCCTCACTTTCTTTCCGAATGATATTAGGTATAGCTAACGGTTTATGGTTCCTGTGAGGCTGAACTTGTGTAGGAAACACTGTGTCTGGAATTTTGATTTTTCTCGAGTTTGGCTCCAGTTCTCTTGGTGTTTCTTCCACCAAACCCCTTAAGTATTACACTTGTTCAATCTCCTCAACTGGGTTTAGGTAAGTTCCAATCTTTTTCTTAAGGGTTTTTGGGCCACAAGGCTTGTCTTGGGGAGTCTCAGTCAGTTTGGGTGGTCGAGAGGGCATTAACTGACTTGGTTGTGGGGCCGAGGAAGTTTCCTTCTGTTTCCCCTTATTTATGTACTCGCTTGATTCTCCTTCATTGAGCTCCCGAGTGGGTTCCTCCCTTAAGGTAGTGGCTTTGGTCCCCATGGTTTCTATTGAATCAGAATCATCTTCAGAATCATTCATATACACGGGGTCGTCTCCTGTCCCTATGTTAGTCTTTGAACAGGGCTTGGAGATCGTGGCATTAAGCGATCTCTTTCGTCGTGTTTTCTTTTTCTTTGCCTGAGCGATTGATGCAGTATCCCTCTCTTCAAGAATGTAGTTCTGATTTTGAAGCATTGACCGTGTAACTACATTCGCGGGTACAACGGGTGTGGTTCCTCGTACTTGGTTGGTGACCTCAACCAAATTCAATGGCGTAATCTTGGGTGCATTAGGATTATGTGGACGATGTGCTCCCTTGATTTGGTTGCATATGAGTAGCGATCTTCTATAGCCTATTAGGGCACTCCGCTACATGATGCGGTCCACCACACTCGTAGCATTGAAGAGGTGGTCTCCTCGCCAAGGTATTAAGGTTTTGCCCTCTTGTGGCGAGAGCAGCCGCTTGATATACAGGCTTGACTTGCCCGAAATGATCCTCCATGTAGTACTGGGGAATCATTTCAAACGTATCAATCCCGTATGGAGCAGTGGGGTCTATCTCCTCTTCATAATCCCCACATGCACTATGTGACTCACAACCCATCTGGTTTATTGGGGTAATCCTTGGATGTGGAGGTTGTGGTCCTAGCACTGGCGGTGGTAATGGCACAGACTGGACTACATTTGGATTCCTTGGAACTATATGCTGCGGTTGCTCGACAGGTTGTGTAGGCATTAGCGCGGGTACTTGAGGTGTGTTTGACCAGGCTAGTGGTGCTTGATTTGCCAACATTCGCTTAAGTACTAGGCAATCTTTACATTGATGGCCATACTTACCACATGCATTGCAATTCCCATTGAATTTAACTCTGAATGTGGGACATTCACTCGTGCTATGTGGTCCTAAGCACATCGAACACCATTGTTGCTCTCTCCTTGGGTATATATGGCTATTCTGAGGAGCTCGATTACCCCTAAAGTATTCTTGGAGAGCCTTAGTAAGGTCGGTCATAGACATTTCAGATATCTTGGGCTCCTTGGCAATAGGTTTTACCGTCATTGGCTCGTGCCCAGATACTTGCGAACTAACGGATTTTGTCTCCAAAGACACCTTTTTACCTGCAATCATCAAGTTGTCTTCTAACTGGATTGCATTGGCAGTGGCTGCTTCCCACGTTGTAAGACCTCTAATGATAAGGCCATTGTATATGTCCTCGTGGCGCAATCCTCGGATGAATCTATCGAGCAGTTGGTTATTATTGAAGCGCTCATCGGGAGTGCAGCGAGAATTTAGATGCTTCAATCGACTTATAAAGTCTCTCACTGACTCCCCTTCTTCGCGTTCAGCTTTTTGGAGTTGAGATGCTACTCCCCAAAGCACACTCTCACGTATGTATTCTTTCAAGAACAATCTCTTGAGAGTGGGGTAGTGAGTGCGCTCTTCAACCCTTAAGGTTCAATACCAATCTCCGGCCTTCCCACTCAAGGTTAAGCCTAAGGCTTTACACTTATGCAGCTCATTGTGCTCTTCCAAGGAATCACACACGTGTTCAAAGACTTCAATGTGCTTCCTAACATCCTCGTTACCACTGAAGTTTTGAGTGAGCTTAGCCACTTGTACTGCCTTGCTTCTAGGTTCTCTCTCAGGCATACCCCGCATATTTTCCGCAATAGATCGTCCGATCGTCTGAGCAAACGCTGCGAGATCACCTAGGTGAGCAGGCATAGCTGGTGGAGGCACTTTTGGGATAGCCTGGCTGATAGGAGTTGGCGTTGGTCTGAGTATGTTGGCAAATGATGTAGGATATGATATGTGACTAGGCCTAGCTCCTCTTGGATAATGGTTATGATAAAGCGGTCGTGGAGCATACACCATTGGCATACTAAGAGGCGTAGGAGCTACATGAGCATGAGTAGAGATAGGTACATATGGTTGATAGGCACTGGCACGCACTGTTGTATGTATTGTTCCACTAGGTAGCGGCGTCATACTAACTACAAGGGTAACAGGTGCACTTTCCGTTATGCTCATCATTGGGGTAGGCATTGTGGATTCCTTAATGGAAAGTTGAGCCAAGGTTGGAAAACCAAAGTTACTGCTCCTGGGCTCAACCTGCATTGAGACTCCAGGCGAAACAACATACGAAGGGTCTATGGGACTCACTGAGGGAGTCTCCAATTGTGATAGGGTTGGTTGTTTGGCCTTGCCTGTATCCAAAAATCTCATAGGGCGAGTGGAACCTAAGTTCACTCCCCTATTTTGCCTCTCAATTTGGATAATTCTATGAATAACCTCACATATCATTTGTTGTTGCTCCTCTAGATTAGTGGCACTAGATGTAGATCGTAGGACTTCTAACCAACCTACATGGTATGTGTAGCCCGTGTATAGGTCAGTTAGAGTCTCTGTGTGTAAATCATATTTCCAATTTTCATTGAGAAATATCCCATCCAGACTTGGTGTGCCAAACGGTTCTCTTGAAGTGGACGCAATGTCACTTTTTATGGATTGGCTTCTAGGGACCTCTACTTTAGGAAGAGCATCGGAATGTGGTAGCTCAGTAGGGCTCTCATTAAACGAAGTGGGTAGAATATCCACATGGACACTCTTTGGGAGGGTAGGGTCTACATAAGATGTGAATGGCGAATCCACTACCCCTCCTTCTTCATTTACTTTTCTTGTCGTATGTTCAGAGCGTGTAGCTCTACTAAAGGTCTCTATTAGATGACTAAACATGCTAGATTCGGGTTGTGGGGCCCAAACTGGCATGTTTTGGCTTGTCTTCTCAGGGTTCTTGGTAGGGTGCCCTTCCATGGCTTCTGAGTCAGAGGACGAGTCACTATCCACTATTCATGGATCTTGGGTTGCACTCCCTTGGGTTCCAGCCGAAGGCCAAGATGCTAACGTGGAGGGATGGTGTGAGCCTGCGTAGACTGAAACGCTTTCTAGTGGGTTGTGGGGTTTCTCTCTCTTTCTCTCTCTCAGAAAAGATGTCTTGACTTCTCTTCCTTAGGATTCTCCAAATGAAGTTTGCCAATGTCAATCCTTCTTCATTTGGTTTGTTGTAGTAGTCTCTAGCCATGTGTCCTGGCTTCCCACAGTTGTGACAAGTGAAGGTCCTTCCTCCTCCCCTGCCTCTTTCTCGTCCTCGACCTCGTGCAGCAAGGCCTCCTCGGGTGTAGAATGCTTTCTTATTTCTACTCTTCCACTCGTTCTCCCCATTCTCCATTGGACATTCATCTCTTCCCTCAATTAGCTCCCATAGATTCTTCCTCAGGCAAATACATGGTCTTTGTTCATGTATGGAACTGCTCCCCGTTGAACTTAGCTATTTCTTGTGTAGTGCTCATGATGATGTGAAGGGGGTCTTACCTCTTGATCCAATTCGAGGTTCAAGGGCAGTGTCTACCCTTTTAGAACTCCAATCTGGTGTTAAATGATGATTACAACAGATTTACAACCATGAATACACCAAAAATTGCATAAGCTAAGGGTAACTGATTTGTATTGAATGGTTGGGATATCAAACCAAATCCAAATTGCAATCTAAAGTGATAGAGATCTGTATCACATACCTAATGGTAAATTTGAACCATCAATTCACCAAAATATAGTGTTTAGTGCTAACTAAACATTGATTAGTGAAATTACTCCCCTATTTTATGTGCAAAAAGTAGAGTGTACGGGGAGGCCAGATTTGATGCCTTAGAGTTCAAATGAGCTCAAATCCTTTCAAGGGCATCAATAGCAATTAGTCTAGTAGAGGATCAAGTCAAGGAACAAAATATTTGATTAAACATTGAATGCTTAATCTCTGTTTTACCAAAGTCACTTCTTGCATATTTGATGCAGAGCTTGATTCTAGTTCTCCTTGAAGCATTTCTGAAATCTGAGATCATAGGCTTGTAGAGCACCCTTGAAAACCCTTGGGGCTAAGAGGAATTAGCTTGATTCACCTTGTATGATTGTAGATCTAGGATTTTCTTCCAGAAAAAGGTGCCTGCACATCGGTGAAATCCAAGAGCTCGAGCGGCGATTTGATGAATTGATTCGACGAGCTGATGCATGGGGGTTGTGGGTAGCTATGGCTAAGAGATCTTTGGCTAATGTTGAGGCTGGAGGGAGATCAAGCCCCTCCACCAACTGGGGGTGCAGAAGTTTAGTTAAAAAGGCTAAAAAGGAGATTAGTTATTAATCATGATTAGTAGGGTGATTAGGCTTAAAATTAGATGAATCCTAAGCTTGGCTCTGATACCAAGTTGAAATGTAAGCAAGAGTGGGCTATGGTGGATCAAATACAAGAATCAACACGATTAGTAGTAATTAAAAGATGATTAAGATGAGATGAGATTAGTGCACACTTTTCACTTCTACCCACTTAATTACAAACTCCCTTTTACAGTCTCTTGCCTAAGAGCTTGTTCCCGCACACACCCATTCACTTGCATATTTCAACATGTTATATAATGCTGCATGCTACTATATATCATTCACTTAATAGTATGAGTGATAAAAAGCAACACTTTCTAGTAATAGGAGAGTGCTATATAGCAGTGATAAAGTGCTATATACTAGTGGAATTTACTAAATATAAAAAATAATAGTTTGTAGAGTAATGGAATACCCGCAGGCGGCGGTTCATTAAGAGAAAATTCCTAGGGTGATATCTCTTTATACTAATTCATTGACGGCAACTAACCTTCTTATTGGGTGACACTTGTGTTTGCTATGTCTAGAGTGTAGTAATAAGCTCTTTTAATTCAGAGCTCAAATTATCATCGTGATGCCATGCCAATGAAGAAATCCATGGCTCTGATACCAATTCAATGGAGCGATCCATAGCTCTGTTACCAATGCAATGAAGGGAATCTAAGGAGGGTAAAACTCAATGGTTGGAGTCTTTACAACTAGACTCAATGGATAGAGTCCACACTGGTTGCTCCTCAATGCCTAGAGTAGCCATGGGTTTATGAAGAAAGCCATGAAATCTTGTACATGAAGCTAATAGCTCCAAGAAAGATCAAGTATATAATATGTCAAAAAGGTATCAAAAGATATAATAAACGCTAGACTAAGGTCACTTATATAGTGCGTAGCCATTTCACAATGGCTAACAATATGCCCATGCCCCAAATCTATGCCCATGCCCATGGCTAACAATATGCCCATGCCCCAAATCTATGCCCAAGGGACCGAAGGTCTATGTGCCTAGGCCCAAACCCATACATGTGCATGCACATATATAATTACTTCCTTACATGTCGTTTACACGTATCTAAAGGCAAGTTGCGTAGACCATTCTCCACATCAGCTAGCCTACCTTTAGCTACATAAGATTTCTCTTGTGTAAACTTAATAGTTTTGAGACCTTATGCATATTGGGAACTTTAATCTGCTACATTGTATTTACCAACATGTTCAAATTGCTTCGTTTGACAAAGATTTCATCATTTTGATCTTGGATCTTTCATTGATTACAATGAGTTTTTGAGAGCTAAATCAAGAGACATGTGTTTGAAAATCTTTATGATATGGTGCAATATGAAGATTGCTCGAAACCTCACCCATTATTCCATCCATACACTTCTTATAAAAACCTGTTGTTATGTGTAGCATGGATGGAGCTCTCCTAACTACACATCCTAATCACACACTAATTTGAACTAATGACATGGCTAATCTAAGGTGGATAGAAATGAAGGAGACTCACTGTGATGAGTGTTGCTATTAAGTTTAGACTCAAGTTCAGTTATGTTACAAGATGGAAACTTGTACTCATAAAAAGATTTGAGATGTTGTACTTGTATTCCATTGCTTGAAATGTCCTCCTTTTATATAAGGAGAGTACAACTTAGCTTTTCTCTTGCATGTGGGATAATTCTCACTTGGTGATGTGCCTTCTCACACTCACTCCATACTTTTCTTGTACTCCATGGCACCTTATTTCTCAACACCCCTCCTTGGTGCCAAATCTTTGGGCTACTCAAGGTGGTTGGATGCGAGGTTTTACAAAATGTGGTTTGACTTTTTACTTTCTACATTCCCTTATGTGTTGTGAGCAACTTTGGCTCATGTGCTACTTTGACACTTTCCCCCCTTGATAGTGACTTGGCCTATCTTTGAGGCCTAGAGGTCATCTCTAAGAGTGAGGTCCCCCCCCCCTTGATAAAGACTTGACCTATCATTGAGGCCTAGAGGTCTCTTCTTAACAGTAGGGTTACAAAATTTGTCTATTTCTTCTACCTTGGCTACATCATTGGTGCCAAAGGTAGTTTTACAAGCACTTTTTGTAGGAAGTTGAAAATTTTTTACAACAAACTTTTGTTTAAGAAGTGGGTAATGATTGGTAGCTCCTTTGTTGCTTCGTTGATGCTTGATCATGGTAGCCTCTTAGTTGCTATGACCTTGACTCCACTTCTTGCTCGTCTTGTTGATGGCGTCTTCTTCTTCTTGTCGATTCTTTGGTCTTTGTTCATGCAGATGCACACTCACACACTCATTTGGCTATGACGTTTTTACATGGGTTGTATGTTTCTTTTTCACATACACATGCGTTAGCATGCTCATTTGGCCACTTTTTTACAAGGGTTACACAAATTTTGGCAAACATTGATGATGATGATGATTGTTATCTTGCAGAAATCCATTTTGGTAAGAAATGCATGAGATGATGTAGAACTCATTTTCCCATAGAAAATTACAAAGATTATATTGTATTTGATCCTAATGACCATCGTGTGAAACCCCATGATCAAAGCCATGCAAACACCCCACCCTGTTAAGGAGGATAAAGTTTTTGAACCTTCGGCAAACTTTTTTTAATTAGAAAATGAACCTTATCATTTATCTTGACTTCGTGGACTCTGGTTCTTTTTGCCGGCTGCTACTGTCGTCTTGTGGATGCGTTAGAGTGCGCCTGAGATCTGTTGTCTAGTGTGCCTTCTCTGCTTGCTGCAGCAGCAGGCTGCCTATTTGTTCTACTGAGCTCACCGTCGTTGTGCTACACATCATAGCCTTCAACGCTAGAATTTATGCTTTGCCCTACCTTTCTCTTGGCTCGTCAGTTTTGCTATGTGCCACCTGTGGAGGATTTTGCCTTCTACACGCTTGCTGCCTTTGCCTTTGCTGGCGCCCTTGCTTGTATGCGTTGCGTGTGCTACAACCGCTTTAGCTTGCCTTTACCTAGAGCTAGCGTTATGCTACCTACATGGCTGCAGTGTTGCACAGTGCACACCATGTGCCTGTTCTGCTGCTACGCCACTTGATGGCGTGCTTTTTGGTTTTCTCACAGTCTACTTTTGGTGTTTGGCAGCAACTACTTCAGCTCTCATGATCACTAAAAACAAGTCGCTATGTGATGCTAACGATTGAAGATATTGCCTCTTCTTCCTTCTCCCTTTGCTCTGTCTAATTTTGAACTTACACTACTGCTGTTTTGTAAGTAGAGGCGTTGTTTGAAGACTCTCTCTCTCTCTCTCTCTCTCTCTCTCTCTCTCTCTCTTAAATTGCAAAATCTCAAATAATAGCAAGCTTCCTCTGTTTAATGAGTGTCTCTTTTAGAATTGTAAAGGAGAAGCTCTCTCTCTCTCTCTCTCTCGATGAAAATAAAGGAAAAAAATGAATAATTTTGGAAGAGATGAGAATGAACTTGTGAGACCCTAATATTAATAAGACCATTAATCACTTGTTAATGAAATCCCTAATCTTTTCCTAATAAACTGAACCTAAATTAGGAGAGCTGACCTAAGCCCTGATCCCATGTTAAAAGCATGAATCGAGCTCTCCTAACTACACATCCTAATCACACACTTATCTGATCTAATATAAGGTGGATAGAAATGAGAAGACTCATTGTGATGATGAGTGTGTGCTAATTAAGTTAACACTCAAGTTAAGTTAGGTTACAAGATGGAAACTTGTACTCATAAGAAGACTTGAGATGTTGTGCTTGTATTCCATTGCTTGAAATGTACTCCTTTTATATGAGGAGAGTATACAACTTAGCTTTTCTCTTGCATGTGAGATAATTCCCACTTGGTGATGTGCCTTCTCACACTCACTCCACACTTTTCTTGTGCTCCATGGCACCATATTTCTCAACAATAAAAACCTGTTGTCATCTGTGTAATATAATTTACAACCATAGATATAATTTTTTTGATCTTTTTGTCATCGTCATACACAAGGAAAGACTAAGCTAGGAAAAAGACAATACCTTAAACCAAACGAAAATGATTGTGCCAGCCGCCATGAGAGAGATAATTGAAAGCTGCTGGGTTGCGTTTAAATAAAATCTAAGGATTACTTCTTTACTTTAATTACACGTTAAAAAAGTACTATATAGCAGGGCTGTCCGGGACAGTTTCTTGTGCTCCACCTTTCCCTACTTGCACTCACTTTCTCTATCTCGTTTTCTTTGTATGTGATCATCATACTCAATTTATGTAGTACGAAAATTTGAAGGAATACAAGAACTATATACTCTTAATGAAAGAACTATAATATATTCTCGATGAAGGGTAATAATACATTGAGAATATAATATATTCTCAATGAACTATATACTCTTAATGAAAGAACTATAATATATATTCTCAATGAAGGGTAATAATACAAGAACTAGATCTACTTTATGTATTGGCATACTAAAACTTGCTTAGGTATTCTAGTCCAAAGTGGATCAAGTGGTAATTGTTAAGTAAGTATTAGTATCTCAAACTCTATGTCAAAGCTACTCCATACATTATCATGGTTGGGTAAAGGCCCTCTTCAATAGAAAGTAGAGCATCTAGACACTTATTAATGAGCATATTGCGGGGGAGGAGAAGAGTTCCAATTAATGTCATGTAGAAGACTTCGATGTCTCCCAAAGAACATCACAACTATCAAAACCATCCGCCCTGTGACACTCCATTTTCCAGAAAGACAACATGGAATGTCTAAGCATGCATTTGATGCCGGTGGCCTCAAGTTGCAACTATAGCCTATGGAAAGGCCGACATTCCCATATCCACTGCTTTATCATGCACAACAAAGCAACAATGTGTTAAGCAACAAATTATTGCCCTTGTGTTAAGCAACAAATCATTGCCCTTGTGTTAAGCAACAAATCATTTGTTAAAAAAACTATAAATCGATGTAGATCCTTACATGGAAGCAACTTGGGGTTGAGTATATTTTGCGATAGCTATAAAAAATTGAAGTTTAGAAAGCTCGATGGATTTCTAAAAATTTTAGGGCCATTTAAGGTGATTCACATGGACACGTATACTTTATTACCTGATTACTTCAAAAACGATGTTGAAAATTGAGAAGTTCGACGAGTCGTGCTTGGTTGCATTTCTTTCAGATATGCAAATGAGAAAGATGGCCACAAAGAGTAGAAAATCTTGTGCCACAAGCTTGCTAATTTGCATGAGCATAACACTTTTTGTGTTTGTGATCAAACCATTCACTGTTTGCAAGGGCTTCTTACTATGTTTAATTGTAGCATATATTATTGGATATGCTGCAATATACCTACAAATCACAAAGAAAGAAAATGTGGTATGTGTCATTATCAATTTGCATGCTTAAATTGTGCACCCTATACATAACTATTACTAATGCTCTCTATGTGTTGGGTGCTCTCTCATCTTGCCTCCCTAATAAATAATAGCAACCTACTTGCCCCATTACTACTTAGGGAGCTCTTACATATGATAATTACTCCTGCGTCCTACGAAGACTAGATAAGTCAGTGGAGTATGATTCTCATTGCATAGTTGCAGTATGACTAGCTAAGTAAGTTGCAGTATGACTAGCTAAGTAAGTTATTTTTTAGTTAATCTTGGGAAGTCATGAAAGGAAACAAACTACGCATTTAGATGTCCCCCTCTTTTCTTCATGCTTGGTAGCGATTTCCGATGGCCTTTACACACTGCACCTGGTGGTCCGTGTTACGTGAGTACTGGTCATGACTCGCAGCAAGTATATGATACGATACAATCAATCCCCACCGTTTCATGGCTTCTTCAACTGCTGATTTTGCTCACCAAAACTAGTCTGCACTGTGCAGGCAGTAATGTTGACATGACAAAACTACATAGAGATAGAGGCATTAAGGGGATAGATCATAGAAGAAGCTCAAAACTCTCAAACAAAAAGAGAGGGTGGAACCGGGATGGATGTAAGCCCAGTGGTGGGTTGGTGTATATGTTGGAAGGAATTCCCAAGCAAAATGCAAAACAAATTGCAAAAAGGTTGCTATCATGATAAGTTTTTTTTTAATTGTAGACAAAAAACTGCACTTAGACACACTATAAATGCTAATCAAAATGTATAGATCTACATTAGATCCAAAACTCTTAAAAAAACTTGGACCGCTTCATGGTTGATTTTTTATTGTAAACAATAACTTTGCTTATAGAATCAATAAGTGCTAATTAAAACATACCTATGCCATATAAAAAATATATATAAATAACAAAACCTGTACCCTTGGATCCCTTGATTGTTGACCATTGTCGCTTTTTGATTAAATAATTTCCTATTGCTCACAATGTCTTGTATTAGGCAAGGCCTAAAAAGGGGGGAAATTTTGAAATTGAGGGGAGAGGGCCCAATTTGTGAATAGGGTACTCATTTGACTATTACTGTCGAATGGTGGGGCCACCAATGGCATGGCATGTGACTTTAGGGTCCACAGTGCTCCAAAAAACCATATTTTTCAACCAATCAAAATAAGGACAACCCTTAAATCTATCCCATTTTTGTTTCCAAAATCTCTATAGTATGTCAGTTTTATAACTAAAATATATGAAAAATCATTCCTTAAAATAAAAGCTATTTAAAATCTTAATCAATTTTTCTTAATTCTGGCCAGTACAAATACACTAGATTGCTATTTTTTTCGAGCCTTGTTCAGGGAGCTCCCTCTCGAGTCTCTTCCATGGTCAGTAGGTATGCCTACAACATCATTAAAAAAGACTCGTATCCCTTCAACTTATAACCTATGAGGGTTGTGCTCCACCTATGGCCTACTAGGCGTGGTGAGGTATGGAGGAAAAGTAGCATAAATCTTGTAAATTTGCATCACACCACAAAAACAATCCAAGCTCTAGGAAGTCTCGTTGAGAGATGGTACTCGGGACTGGTTAATGAAATCTAATCTTTGCTAATGCCAGGAAAAAAAGAGTATTATAGCTGAGCAAATTGAAACCAACCTACATATACGTGAAAGGGATCAAGGTATCCTGAAGTTTTTGAGAGGGTAGTTAACAAGGCTCAAAAAACGAAAAACTTGCTACAATGTGTGAGGGGGCACTTGCTCGAGTGGCTTAGCTTATTTATGACCCACCTTATCCAAGAGGTCATGGGTTTAAGCCCTAGCACCATAGGGTTGTGTGAGAGAGTGGTGTAGTCCTCTTGAAAGGGGGCTTTGGTGGGGGTGGGGGGGACTTGCTGCAACTCCCCGAAACATGTAAAGCTGGTGGAACATGCATGCTTCTAATATTTGCAATGTTAGTTTAACCGAACAAGCCATTGGGGGGATGCGGCTCTTATCCCCGTCCTCCCCCGAGCCCTTTTGTTCCCTTCAAAAGGTCATGCCCTTCCACTGTCCTTTGCCTCTACCCATACATGTATGTCCTTCCCTTGCCACTCTCTAGTTGGTGTGTGCGTTGTCGGGTGATGAATTCTGGTTTTCTTCTTCTTCTTCTTCTTCTTCTTTTATTTTTGTTTGGGGGGGGATGATGATGATGATGTGTAGTGAGTGGTATATATGGGCAAGTGCTCCTCTCCCATGTATCACTACCTTAAAATATCTAAATAGAGCTGTAATAGTATTGTCTATTATACCTACCCTATAATAGCTAAATCGAGTCGTAATAGTATTGTTGATCGTAATAGCTAAATTGCCAAAAGGTTGCTATTATGTAGTTTTTTTTTCATTGTAGACACAATAAATGCTAATCAAAATGTATAGATCTACATTAGAGATCCAAAACTCTTTAAAAAAACTACATTAGCATTTATTGTAGACACAATAAATGCTAATCAAAATGTATAGATCTACATTAGATCCAAAACTCCTAAAAAAACTTGGACCGCTTCATGGTTGATTTTTTATTGTAAACAATAACTTTGCTTATAGAATCAATAAATGCTAATTAAAACATATCTATGCCATATAAAAAATATATATAAATAACAAAACCTTTACCCTTGGATCCCTTGATTGTTGACCATTGTCGCTTTTTGATCAAATAATTTCCCATTCCTCACAATGTCTTGTATAAGGCAAGGCCTAAAAAGGGGGGGGGGGAGATTTTGAAATTGAGGGGAGAGGGCCCAATTTGTGAATAGGGTACTCATTTGACTATTACTGTCGAGTGGTGCGGCCACCAATGGCATGGCATGTGACTTTCGGGTCCACAGTGCGCCAAAAAAACATATTTTTCAACCAATCAAAATAAGGACAACCCTTAAATCTATCCCACTTTTGTTTCCAAAATCTCTATAGTATGTCAGTTTTATAACTAAAATATATGAAAAATCATTCCTTAAAATAAAGGCTATTTAAAATCTCAATCAAGTTTTCTTAATTCTGGCCAGTACAAATACACTAGATTGCCGTTTTTTTCGAGCCTTGTTCAGGGAGCTCCCTCTCGAGTCTCTTCCATGGTCAGTAGTTATGCCTACAACATCATTAAAAAAGACCTGTATCCCTTCAACTTATAACCTATGAGGGTTGTGCTCCACCTATGGCCTACTAGGCTTGGTGAGGTACGGAGGAAAAGTAGCATAAATCTTGTAAATTTGCATCACACCACAAAAACAATCCAAGCTCTAGGAAGGTCTCGTTGAGAGATGGTAGTCGGGACTGGTCAATGAAATCTAATCTTTGCTAATGCTAGGAAAAAAAGAGTATTATAGCTGAGCAAATTGAAACCAACCTACATATACGTGAAAGGGATCAAGGTATCCCGAAGTTTTTGAGAGGCTAACAAGGCTCAAAAAACTTGCTACAATGTGAGGGGGCACTTGCTCGAGTGGCTTAGCTTATTACGACCCACCTTATCCAAGAGGTCATGGGTTTAGGCCCTAGCACCATAGGGTTGTGTGAGAGAGTGGTGTAGTCCTCTTGAAAGGGGGCTTTGGTGGGGGTGGGGGGGACTTGCTGCAACTCCCCGAAACATGTAAAGCTGGTGGAATATGCATGCTTCTAATATTTGCAATGTTAGTTTAACCAAACAAGCCATTGGGGGGATGCGGCTCTTATCCCCGTCCTCCCCCGAGCCCTTTTGTTCCCTTCAAAAGGTCATGCCCTTCCACTGTCCTTTGCCTCTACCCATACATGTATGTCCTTCCCTTGCCACTCTCTTGGTGTGTGCGTTGTCGGGTGATGAATTCTGGTTTTTTTCTTATTCTTCTTCTTCTTCTTTTTGTTGGGGGGGTGATGATGATGATGAGTGTGTAGTGAGTGGTATATATGGGCAAGTGCTCCTCTCCCATGTATCACTACCTTAAAATATCTAAAGAGAGCTGTAATAAATAGTATTGTCTATTATAGCTACCCTATAATAGCTAAATCGAGTCGTAATAGTATTGTCGATCGATCATTCGTTGGAAAATGCAAGCTAGCCATACAAGATAAAGTAACTTTACTTACATCATGCCAAGTGATAGGAACAATGTTGGGGCGGATAAGGCCGTGAGGTTGACCACGTTCATGCCAGCATTGCGAGTAGTTATGGATTGAAAGAGGGCATCCACCACCTTATAGCCCGGTCCTAGCCCTTGGAGTGCCTTTGAGTTCCAATCCAAACCCAGCATGCATACCACTTGTGAAGTGTTTAATACCAGCACACTCATCACCAACCACATAGTCTCACTACGTGGGAACAAGTGGGCGTAGCATCTGCGAGGGCTCTTCAATAAATGGCCATACACTTGCTTCCTCTCGCCCTTTGAAGCTTTGTAGAGTAGCCATAAAATTAAGCGTAAAGTGGGTGCATACATGGTGTTGCCCATCAGGATTAATGCAGCAAGGCAGATTAACATAAGGGCTGACCTTTGCAATGGTACCAAGTTCTCATCTAGTAGTATAAACCCACAATTGCAAAAGGCGGAGACAGAAGAGAAGAGGGAGAAAAAGCTAGAATTCACTTGGTTTTGCTTCAGAACACGAGACGCATGTGGGCTGCGTAGGATGCAAAGCTGGCATATCAAAAATCCCACCATCAGAGACGCAACGAAATAGCTCAAAACTATCCAGCTTAGGGTGACTAATGCTTTGTTCTCCATTCTCTTCTTTTCTATCTCTTGTGTAGGTTCACCAAGAGAAAGCGCCCATTGCTCTTGCTTTTGAGGCAGGGAAATGCTCATACTGGTATGGGATGGATCATCGTTTAGCCTATGCTTCATCACAGTCATTGTAGGTGTTGAACCTTGGGTAAATAAGTGTCCTTCAATTTTGGAATGAGGCTTGCTAGTGCTAAGTATGGGCATTGATAGAACCCTTCTAATTCCATGCACTGTGATGGGTTTCCTTTGCATTAACTCTTCTTCTTCTTTAATATTGTAAGACAGAGAGCCATTGATCCTACAATCATCCAAGGAACAAAACCTCCTTATGAAGAGGGGTATTACAGAGGTGAAGACTTGGCTCCCAACAATCATGAGCAAGAGGAGGGTCACCTGGTCCGAGATGGAGAAGCGGTGCATCTCCACACTAGCAAGGCCAGTGACTGTGACTGCAGAGACGGCATTGAAGAGGGCGTCTACGAAGGAGAGGGGGGGAGAATGCATGGGCTTGGGGGAGATCCAGAGAGAGAAGGAGCCTACCAGTGAAAAGAAGAGGAAGTAAGCAACATGGAGACGCTGGAAAGGACGTTGTCTGATCCATTGAAGAAATTGAAGGAGAGGAGATGGGAAGAATTGTTGAACACGTGAGCATCTTGAAGCTTGTACCGGTGTAATTGGGTTTCCGGGATCCATAGTTGAAGTAAATGACCATGGTCCGCCGCCTGCGTCCGTGCCGTTTCTTAGCTATATATATATATATATATATATATATATATATATATATATATATATACATACATGCATGTGGATAAATAGATAGCATCTATATAAGTGCAAAAGGGTGTCACCTATGTCTTTTTCTTAGTGTGGATCACTTTCACTTCTTTTTGGGCACCCAGCGTGTTCTCTTGGTGGACGTCTTTTCCCCTTCAAATATTCACTAGACCTAAACCTACATATTCTTGAAGAGGTGTGCATGTGGGTTTCTTAAAAATCACCTACCAGACTTGGTTGATTCCTTTTCCCCTTCAAATATTCACTAGCCCAAACCTATTTGCTTGAGAGATATGCGTATGGGTTTCTTGAGAGTGCAAAGCCCCCCTTTAAAAATTTGAAATCCCCTTAAAAAATTCATTACGAGCTTGGAAGACCCCCTTTAAAAATTTGAAATCGAAACCTAATAAGCACACACAAAGACGCGTGAAGTTCTTCAAAAGATTAGTTAGAGTGTCTGTTTGGTTTATATCAGTGATGAGTGAACCTAGGGACTTCTCCAACTTCTAATTGGAAGATACAATGGGATTTGTGTATATCCAAACTTCTATATGAGCATAACCTATGGATTGATTACACATGCCTTGCATTCTTAAAGGGCATGTGCATTTAAATGGAGGTGAAGATTCCAAAGGGCATTGCATATGTTTAAAGTTTTAGGCTTCACTTTCTTAGAGGGTGTTTGCATGTTTCCACCCCCTTGTGGAGTAAATTTCTTGTGTAAAAATTGATCCTACTCTTCATACATTCCTCTGCCTTCCTTCATCATTAAACCAGGCTCACTTATTCCTCCTTCATGCTTTTGAAAAGCACTACAACATCTTTCTCCCTTGATTTAAATTGTCTCATCTTATAGGAACACATCGTACTTGTCACAACCAAAATGGTACCCCTTTGCCATGGTGTAAAGAAAATTGTCATCTCATGCTTTTGGAACCTTTAATTGAGGTGGCCTTATAACCATTTTTTATTTTATGGATTTGAGTCCAAGCATGGTACCAAAGTTCACTAATATTCACACTTCTTTTACTCTTGATAGAACCAAAAATCGCATATGAGATAATAGTAGAGAGAAATATTTCTTTCATTTTGATGGCTCCACACGAGATCCATTTATTCTTGATCGACCCAAAATTCACATGTGAGATAATAGTACGAAATGTTGCTTTCATTTTGATGGCTCCATAGGAGAATATATAGCACAACATGTGTGTTCAAGAAAAGGTGGTATTTAAGCAATTGGATTTTTAAAAATAGTGCGCACTTTTTATGTGAATGATATCAAATCTAAAATGCGCATCTTACTAGTTCTAAGGTTCTTAAGTGGGTGGATTTCTTAGTGGGAATCATTGTATGATCTAGAACCAATCTAGATACATTGATGGGGTTGCTTATATGAATCTTCCTCATGCAAATGGAAGGAGTAGTTGGTGGAGCTCCAATGTATCAATACACTCAATCAATAGAAGGTGATAGGGAAACTAACAAAAGACCGATCTCATATGGTTATGTGGAGGACAACGACTCCTATCATCGCAAGTATAATTATGAAAATAAAAATAGAAACCCAAGGGTTCGACCAAGGAGAATATTTTTCATAGGGCAAGATACAATACTTCAACATGACACACCTACAACATAGCTTCCATGTATTTTGGGTGGAAGGCATGTTATCGAGCATGCAATTCACTGAACACAATGGAAAATTAGGAGGACAACATAGCTTCCATGTATGCTGGGTGGAAGGCATGTTAAAGAGCATGCAATTCATTGAACACAATGGAAAATTAGGTGGACACCTTTAATGAGAAACACATGTGATTATGATGAAAATGGAATAAATCCACACGCAAGCAAAGAAGGTATGTGCATAAGGCCTAAGTGATTTAACCTCTCACCCATGATTATGGCTATCAAGCTTGCCATGAGCCCTAGACCATGAGTGGCCATCTCTAAGAAAGGAGCCAAAAGTACATGTAAGTGTCCAAGATATGAATGACCAAAAGATCCCTACAATGAACCTAAGGCCCTATTTATAGTAGCCTTGCCCATGGCCCATTATTTATATGTTTTGGGCCTTAGCTTATGCTTCATAACAAACCATCCCTTCCCAAAGATTTTGTCCTCAAAATCATATGAGATATCTACAATTCAACATAGCCTCAAATGAAATAATGGAAAGTTTTGAAGGCCCTAAATATTCTCTCCAAATGTAAGGAAGTCCATGAGTCTTCATCTCCAATGCATATGTGTGGGGCTGTTATGGTAGCCCTTGTTGTAGATGAAATTCTCTAAAAGATTCTTTATTAACTCCATGAAATAGGCTAAAAACGATGCATACACTTATCCAATCATTTCCCACATCATATTCTTCCATTGTGATGACTAATGAAGCTTGTTGGGTGTAGAGCATCGACCCCAACAATGGACCTCACCAAAACTATCCAAAAATTACAGCATGCATATAATCCCAAGTATTGCCCATTTTTTCAATACAAATCATGCCACTTGGTCAAGTAACACCTTTCTCAAGTAGGCCATGTTGTTTCACATACTCCAAAGATTTCCAAGTAGCCTCATCCATGGGCAATTGCTTCCACTTAATAAGGAATTCTTCAATGTTTCTATTCCTCAACTCCCTTGTCCTCTTGTCCACAATCCTTTACGTCTCATATATGATCTCCCTTTATTCATCCATGGGTAGTAGCTCTTCAATCTATTGTGGAAGAGTGTCCATAAATCTCTTAAGGTTGGACACATGAAACACATTACGAATTCTTGTAGAAGAATAAAAGATCCCTGACCCTCCACACAACGAATTCGGGGGTGCTAGCAGCGGAAGTAGCACTTCTTGCACGGGACAGAGCCTCTCACTCGGGGCCTCGCCCACGGATATCCGGATAAGAGACTAATCCCTCTCCTCTTCCAAAACCGAACCCGGAAAGACTTCCCTTGCCCAGAAAGCACGGGCAATTCCTCCAAGATATTTTTATTCTAATGTGGTCAAGGTCATCACTAACCAAACTGATTCGACCAAACCCATAAGTCACATAGTCAGATCAAGGAAAAGGCTTGCACTTGGATCATAGAGACCAACGCTTTTCTCCTCATCGAGAGGCACAGCCGTTGATTCTTTTCCATAGAATAATGACTGTCCGAGATTTACTTCATCTATCGTACCATAACAGAATTGAGTCTCATTTTAGGGATCCATCAGTCCATCCTAACCCCATCCAATCCCATGGGTTAGCCAACCACCCAACCACTGTAATGAAAGAATCCGTTTAGGAATTTGATTATGTTTTGTCCCAGGTACCATGGAAAAGAGTTTCGAGCCCCCCTAGCTGAAGCTTCATGCAAACTTCAAGATAGTCACACAGCTTACACACCCAATATGAAACTGCCTGTTTCACAGATTCAACTAACTTTAAAACAATCTTTTAATGAAATCATAGTATCACTGATCATAATCCTCCAAAATATCCGGTCGAATTCTAGTTTCCAATCATTCCTTCATTGGTGTACCTATGGCATCATTGGCAACCAGAACGCTCACCACCTGTCCACTCAGGGGCCTTTTCAATAGTTTCTAGCTTATAGTACCCAGAAATATATTCACTTATAAAAATCTAGATGGACTCTCCGTTGAAGATCAGCAAGATCAACCAACAAATCCATATAAAAGAGCCAGCAAGGTCAATCAACCAGATCCATACCCGAATTTAGAAAATAACTCTTACTCCTTATTCCAATATCTTCCTCGACGAACGCGTGGGTATCTTCGGCGACCAAGAGCCCAAGCACCGTATGGTCAGCACCCTCTAGGATCCTTCGCAAGTCACCTAGCGCTTCACTCCTAGGCCGCTTCCTTGGTCGCTCATCCACCGTACCGGAAGCTTACCATTTAAATCGAACCGAGGCTGATCAAGACCTCGACCGACCACTAGGGAGGAGTACTTTAACAATCATCTTGCCTAGCAAGGCATGGCTTTGAATAGCATGGTTGATGATGCCAAGCCCCCCTCCGCGTCATGGCTAAATAATCACCCTCAATGCCACCTTGCTGCTGGCAAGCCTCCCGTCTGCTAGCCCATAAGAAGTTTTGGATCAACCCGTTATACCTGGCCAATACATGCTTGGGAGAAGGCCCAACATGTGATATACCAGATGGTGGCAAGAAGAACCTATTTTTCCACCACCACTCTACCTGGCCAATACATGCTTGGGAGAAGGCCCAACATGAAGTGATATACCACATGGTGGCAAGAAGAACCTAGTTTGTCACCACCACCACTCTACCAGCGAAGGAGAGCCTCATGGAACTCCAGTATAAAAGCTTCTTCCAAATACTCAGAAAAAGAGGGGCAAGCGGCTGCTTAGGAGAGATATCAATGCCCACATGTCATCCAAGACAACAAATAGGAGTGCCCCTTAGGATCCATTGGAAATCCTCAATCGGGCACCAAGTCGGGACATGTGCAGAACCTACCTAAAAACCACATGACTTGTGCTAATTGATATTTGATCTTGATGTGTGAGATAAAAGATCTCAATTGCCTTCGTGAATCTCTCGAGATTCCCCACATTCCCTGAGAGGTACGATGCTATGTCATCTATAAAATCTGAATCAAAAGCAGCTCCTCTTGAGTGCAGAGGAGGAGACATAATCCCTGAAGCCCGGTCTCTTGGGCTAAGAGAAAACAACTCATGGCCTTGGGGTGAAAAATAGGAAGAGGTAAGATGCTAGAGGATAGCCCTACCGTATCGAGCGAGAAAGGGGGAATATATCGCCCCGCTGGCTCCCTGAATGAGAACCTGGCTATGCGAGACTAAGTAAATTGTTTACACCCCCCTGAATCCACTCCACGGGGATTTGCATTCGGCTCATCGTGCCCTCAAGAATTCTCCAATCCACCCTATCAATAGGCTTTCTCAAAGTCTAGGAGAAGCACTATGAGGTCCTGCTGTCGCATCTTGGCCCCCCTCGAATCCACTCCATGGGGAATTGCATCTGGCTCATCATGCCCTCAAGAAAGCTCCAATCCAACCTATCAATAGGCTTTCTCAAATTCTAGGAGAAGCACTATGAGGTCCTACTATCGTATCCTGGCCAAAGCGGTCGCCTCCTAGAAAGTGAAGATATTATCCGGAATGCTCTGATCCTAAACAAAGCATGTCTGAGCGTCATGAATCAAGTTGGGGAGGAATGGCTAAAGTCACACGCTGATGGCCTTGGCCAAGATCTTATAGGCGGTCCCTAGAAGAGTGATGGGCCTCCACTGCCAGATCTCCAATCTATCACCACCCTCCTTGGGAATCAAGTGTATCAAGCCCTCTGAGAGCCTCTTTGGCATGGCACCTGTGAGCATAATCTCATTGAAGGCATCTTGAAAACCACCTTCCATGAGGTCCCAATGACGAATAAAGAAAGAGACTGGAAGCCCATCTGTCCCCCCTGAGAATTTTCCCCTAGGAAGTGTTGTCAATGCCTCTGTGCCAACTCCTCAACAATAAATGGAGTCAATAAGAAGGGCCAAAGAGAGGGTGAAACCACCTCTCTCGTGTGCCATCAAACTTTCTTGCATGTGTCTATCACCTGTGGGGATAATAGGACACCATAAGAGATCATAAAAAATCTGTGGAGATGGCTCTCACATGGGGGGATCAGAAACGATAGCTCCATCTTGGTCATGCAACCTGCGAATGCCATCTCTCCTCTGATATGGGGGCCGGCTATCTCGAACAAATCCCATGTAACTCTGTCGCCGGCCTGGGTCTAGAAGGAAGCTCTCCTATTATACCTAAACTCCTCTCCTCTATGGATCTATTCTCCATGCGGGTAGCAGCAGCTATTTGACTCTCAATCCACGAGTTATCTAAGGAACTCTCTTGAAGCCATTGTAAATGTAAGATTCCTCCCTCCGGCTTTTGAGGTGTGCACGTGTAAAAACCTCCCCTTCTGATCTTATAACTATTCCCCTCTCTGAAATAAAAGAAAGATCCTGTTTTACCCTATTTTGGCCTAGAGAGAGAAAATGTCTAGAGGGAGATAATTCAAAATTGAGATACAGATATTCAAAAAGAAATTTCCAATGTGCAATTGGAATAAATTGAAATCAGGTAAAAAGGACCTTAGCCTAAGGGTCCAGATTTTCTAAAACAAAAATGAGTAAATACTCACATAAGATAAAGAGTTGACTAAGGACAAGGTTATTAGTTAAAAAAGAAGAGATATTTAGAAGAAATGATGCATTTTTGACACCTCAATGTGGGGGAATTCCCCTCATGAAGGAGGCACTTATTTCACATGTGTGGTTGAGTTTTAAACTCACAAATAATGAGATATTTTCATCTCTCCTCTCTCCTGCTTCAAAAATTGACCAAACTAATCTAGAAAATTCTAGAATCAGTTTGCTTGGTTAGAGGCTCACTTTTTCCTATGAATGAAGCCTCCCCCTTTGTAAATGGTTAATAGTGTTTTATGCACTGTTACTCTACTCCTCCCCAGAGCCAAAAACAGTTACTGTTAATAGTGTTTTATGCACTGTTACTCCTCCCCAGAGCCAAAAACAGTGAATTTATTGATAATTTATTAGTTTTTGACCATTTCCTCTTCAAAAGAATTGGTGCGGTGCGCCACTCTTGTTGAAAACAAGAGTAGATCCCTCAAACCATCAAGCCGCCAAAGGAAAGCTCACAAAAATTCATGTAAGCTAGAAATCCTACTTTTTCTTTATTCCTTTAATGGTTTTCTAATTTTAAAAAAAAATGAAAAATGATGCTATGCCTTGTTGAAAAGGCTTTCCCCCTCTCTTTATTCTTAGATTCAGCCTTTCTTTATCCTAGATGTGTAATCAAATTGTTAGAATTAAACTTTTCATATTGTTTCTCTTTAAAAAGTGAAATCTGATTAGTTTAGAATGCTTTAAACCATTTGGGATAATTTCTAAGTAACTTGAGAATGCAAAAAATTGAAAAATGGTCAGCCATACAAAGGAGGTTATGGTAAAATTTTCTTAAATTTTGTGAAATAAGTTTTATCTTTTATTATTCAAAAAGAGTAATCCCCACCGCTTGTGTATTCTAAAAGTGTTATTTTTATTCTATGCATAGAAAAATGCATATTAGAAATATTTTTATAATAAAAGTATTATTTTCATTAGAATTAATTTCTATTCATAGAAAGATTCATATTGGGAATATTTTGATTGTAAAAGTGTTACTTTCATCAAAATTGATTTTTATGCATAAATAGATGCATAAAAGACTTTTTTTATTATAAAAGTATTACTTTTATCAAAATTGATTTTTATGCATAAATAGATGCATAAAAGAATTTTTTTATTATAAAAGTGTTACTTTCATCAAAATTGATTTTTATGCATAAATAGATGCATAAAAGAATTTTTTTTATTATAAAAGTGTTACTTTCATTAAAATTGAATTTATGCATAAAAGATTTTTTTTATAAAAGTGTTACTTTCATCAAATTTTGATTTTATGCATAGAAAGATGCATAAAGAAATTTATTTTTATTTCAAAAGAGTTATTCTCATCAGTTTTGATTTTATGCATAGAAAGATGCATAAAGAAATTTATTTTTATTTCAAAAGGTTATTCTCATCGATTTTGATTTTATGCATAGAAAGAAAGATGCATAAAGAAATTTATTTTTATTTCAAAAGAGTTATTCTCATCAATTTTGATTTTATGCATAGAAAGATGCATAAAAGATTTAATTTTATTTTGAAAGTGTTATTCTCCTTAAAATTGAATTTATGCATAAATAGATGCATAAATGGATTTTTATAAAAGTATTATTTCCCACTGAAGTTGTTCTTATACATAAACAGATGCGTAAAGAATCTTTATATCAAAAATAAGAATTCTCTTACATTCTATAAATAGATGTGATAACATGTGATATGAATCAGATAGATGAGAATGAATAGAGGATGGATGTGATGAGAATGAAAGGTAAATAGATGTGATGATATGTGATGCGAATCAAATAGATGGGAATGAATGGATGGATGGATGTGATGAGAATAGAAGTGATGAGAATGAGAGGTAAATAGATGTGATGAGATGGGATGCAAATCAAATAGATGGGAAAGAATGGATGGATGGATGGATGTGATGAGAATGAAAGGTAAATAGATGTGATGATATGTGATGCAAATCAGATAGATGGGAATGAATGGATGGATGGATACGATGATGAGAATAGGAGTGATGAGAATGTGAGGTGAATAGATGTGATGAGATGTAATGCGAATCAGATAGATGGGAATGAATGGATAGATGGATGGGATGAGAATAGGAGTGACGAGAATGTGAGGTGAATAGATGTGATGAGATGTAATGCGAAGAATCAGATAGATGGAAAATAATGGATGAATGGATGTGATGAGAATAGAAGTGATGAGAATGAAAGGTAAATATATGTGATGATATGTGATGCGAATCAGATAAATGTGAATGAATAGATGAGATGTGATGTCATGTGAATCAGGATGTAAATGAATGATATAGGATGTGAGTGAATGTGATAACATGTGAATCAAGATGTGAATGAATGATAAGGAACGTGAATGAATGTGTTAGCATGTGAATCGGGATGTGAATGAATGAGATGTGATGTGAAATGAATGTGATGCAATGTAAATTGGATAGATGTTAATGTATGAAAAGTGATGAGATGTATGGGTAGATGCAAGTAGATGTGATCTGATGAGGATAAATGAGGAAATAAGTGATTAGATAGAAAAAGATGTGATTAGATGAGAATGGGAATACTTATGAAATAAATGTGGATTGATGTGGATGGATGAGTGGATAAGGTGGATTGATGTGGATGATGTGGATGGATGTATGGATGATATGGATTGACATGTGAATAATGTGGATTGACATGAACAGATGTACGGATGATGTGGTTTGATGAGTGGATAATGTGGATTGATGTGTGAATAATGTGGATTGACGTGAATGGATGTATGGATGATGTGGATTGATGTGTGGATAACGTGGATTGATGTGGATGGATGTATGGATGATGATGTGGATTGACATGTGGATTGATGTGGATGGATGTATGGAAGATGTGGATGGATGTGTGGATAATGTGGATTGATGTGGATGGATGTATGGATGATGTGGATTGGTGTGGATGATGTGGATGGATGTATGGATGATGTGGATTGATGTGTGGATGATGCGATTGGATGTGATTTGATGTGTGGGAATGATGTGATGTAATAGGGATCGATGAAGAAGAAAAAATTTATGGGAAGATGAGAAAAGATGGGGACTAATGTAAAAGGATGTGGAGCAATGAGAAAAAATGGAAATATTGTTGGAACTGTATGTGTATGTGAAATCTGTTTTTAAATAACTGTTTTATGTCAAGAATGCTGGGGAAGCATTTTGACCGTCTTATGAATGAGGTTGTGGAGACCTATTTGTTAAAGTTGCAACTGTTGTGAGACGGAGAGTCAACGGAGGATGTCTCGTGTAGCAAGATCGGTCGAGGTCTTGACCAGATTTAAATGGTGAACTTCCGTTGCAAATCTTATGATCTTGAATGAGGCTATCCAGAATCCTAGAGCTCTTATGCCTGTCTTGGCTCCAGAGGTTCTCTAAGGAAAGAAGAATCGGGGTGTGATCTAAACAAGTGGTGCACGCTAAGATACCGATCATGCCCCACGGCTGCAAGCCCACTCATCAACATAAAACCTATCTAGTCTGGAGAGGTTGGGACCTGTGCTTCTCCTATCTGATCATGAGAAACTAAGGCTCCCAGGGCTACACCCAAACTCTGGAAGATGCCAAGGATCCTATCCTTTAAGAGCCAGTATCATCTCCTACCATGCAGAGTACTATACTCCTAAGACTTTGGCTATGCCGACCCCAATAGAGAGACGAAAGCATATGTGGTACTCAGCGCAATATGTCCACGCCTATTGTAATCAACGACAGAGGCTGAGTCAGAACATCTCTTTAGCTATGGTTCTATTGAGGATAGGGGTAGTTCATGGTGTTATACTTTATCACCCCTCACCTCGAGATTTTAAAATCACTTACCACATTTTCAGGCTTCTCAGCTGTTTTATTTGGAAGAGTAGGATTGTAGCACCAATGGCGGTAAGGGCACAATTGCATCGTGGCACGTCCACATTGCAATATCACCACTTTATACATATGCAATTGAGGCATTGACTTTTCGGAGCCATGTTGCTCTATGTATATATTACAAACCTTATGTAAATAAAGATTTTTTTACAAAAATTTGAGTTGTCTAAGTGATTATGAATACCAGATATCGAGTTTAAAAGAATAAGTTATGTTTTCTCAAGACATATGTCGTGGATCTATAGTAGAATGATCACCTTGTTGAATGAATTAAATTTGAACTTCTTAAGTCTTAGAATCTCAGAACAAACTCGAATAGAAAATTTAACAATGTATCATTTTGGAAGAATCATGAGACGTGCAAATCATGGTAGACAGCGAGATCCTCACACGGATAAGGATGAGCTTGACCCTGACGTTCGCAAAGCTCTACACAGGTTGTCTTAGCCAGGTTCCTTCAAGGGCAAAGGGGAACACTTAGGTGAGGCTATAGAAAAGTGGATCAAAGCTATGGAGGAGTACTTCGATGTCACAGGTTACAACGAAAAAAGAAAGGTGGCTCTTGCTAGGCTGAAGATCGTAGAAACAGCCAGAGTAGCGTGGAGGAACCACTGCGAGACAAACTGCTTGGATTGGAACACCCAGATGTGGGATGATCTCAAAGCATACCTCAGAAAGAGATTGTGTCCTCCAGGCTTCTTGGAAACAAAGATGAATGAGTTCCTGGAGCTAAACTAAGGAAGCCAAACCACGGAGGATATCACCAGGCATTCGCTCTCCTCCTCAAATACTTGCCACCGCTGGATGAAGAACAACTGATGGCCAAGTTCCTTCAGGGAATGAACAAACCTTTGGATACCCTAGTGAAGAATGCTAAGCCAGTTTTTATGGCCGAAGCAGTGCGGATGGCGAAGGATTTCACCAAGGCCTTTGCTGTCAAGGTCCCGCCAAAGCCAACACCCTCGTCTTTGAAAAGGTTCCAAACCCCGGGAAGTACTTCCAACTTTCCACCTCCTAAGAGACACTAAGGTCCCAATAAAGACTAGGAGATGAGAAGTTTTAGAATGCAAGGAAGGCCTTTTCCTTGGAGCACATTTTTTGGAACTCCGACTCTTTCCACGATGCAGAAGGAAGAGCTTTGAAGTGAAAACAAATCTTTTGGTTGTCAAGGTTTTGGGCACCAGCTCAATGCCCAACTCCTTCTATGTCAATGGGCCAGGGAAGCCAAGGACCTAGAATGCCGAGACCAACTCCTTCGTATCAATCTAATCAAGGTCCTTCTCACCAAAATTAGGGCAACCCCAGAAGAATGCCAACTCAACCTACAGCCTTAATGCAGAGTAGTCTTAGATACCCTTCCCAGAATTGGGGAAGCCAGAGAGAGATAGTTTCACCCGAGACAGCAGCAACCAAAGCTGCCACAATAGCTGATGAAGTGGAGGAATAAAGAGGATAGATTTATGCTACCATTGAACAAGGGAAGAACCGTTAGTTCTCAATCCTTCAGACTCCAACAAAGTACAAGGGTAAGCACTTAAAGCTTTTGATTGATTCAGGCAGTACACATTCTTTTATTTCCCCACGATGCTTGCGTAAGTTAGTCCTAGATCAGAAAACAGGGAAACCTATGCAAGTAGAATTGGCCAGTGGGAAGATTATTTTCACACACCATGAGACAGACCGTATTCAGTTTAATCTAGATGGGAATGTAACGGATTGCTAGTTCAGAGTCTTACCCTTGGGAATCGATGTGACGGAATCCTTGGAATGGATTGGCTCCATAAGAATTAGGCTGACATTCACTATCACAATGGAACCATATCTTTCCTCGACCTTAACGGGAATCAAGTTCAAGGAACTGGAATTTTTGGATCCCCAGTTCTGCAGCTAGTAAAAGCTTCTAAATTGCTGAAGGGACTCAGAAAGAAGTAAGCTGTCTATATCGTTAAAATGAATCCAACAAACGGAAAATGCAAGGCTAAGGAACCAGAGTGGCTAAGGAGTATGCTGATGTATTCCCAGAAGAGCTGACTAAGATTCCTCCAGCTCGTAAAGTAGATCATGAGATAGAGCTAACCCCCGGAGCTCAGCCAATAGCCCAGCATGCATACAAAATGACTGTCCTAGAAGCCATAGAACTTAAGGAGGAGTTAAAACAACTGCTAGCATAAGGACTCATAAGACCCAGTGTTTCACTTTGGGGTGCGCCAATGTTTCACCTTGGGGTGCGCCCGTTCTCTTTCAGAAAAAGAAAGATGGAACGTTAAGACTCTGTATTGATTAAAGAGAATTAAATTAGTTGACAGTCAAAAATTAGTTGATTAAAGAGGATTAAGACTCTGTATTGATTAAATTAGTTGATTAAAGAGGATTAAGACTCTGTATTGATTAAAGAGGATTAAATTAGTTGACAGTCAAAAATAAATATCCTATCCCTAGGATTAATGAACTTTTGGATCAATTAAGTGGAACCCAAATGTTCACAAAGATAGATCTCAAATCTGGATATTACTAGATCAGAATTAAGGATCAAGATATCCCCCAAGACAACCATCAATACTCGATATGGGCATTATGAATTTATGGTCATGCCGTTCGGATTAACAAATGTCCCAGCAAACATTTAATCGCCTCGTGCAGGACATTCTCAGAGAATACTTGGATGAATCTCTTCTTGTCTTCTTCAAATGACATCCTGGTATACTCTAAGAATGCAGCAGATCATGAAGATCATGTGCATAAATTCTTGGAGATCCTAAGGAAGCACCAACTCTTTGCAAAGAAGAGCAAGTGCACTTTCTCTACTGAGACCATGTCAAATACTTTGGATTTATAGTATCCAAGGATGGGATTTCTCCTGACTCTGCTAAAATACAAGCAATCCTAGACTGGCCAAGGCCCAAAATAGTGAAAGAAGTCAAAGGATTCTTAGGATTAATTGGGTGGTATAGAATCTTTATTCCCAGGTATGCTCAGATAGCATTCCCTTTGACTAACCTTCTCAAGAAGAGTACCCTATTTCATTGGACCGCTATGTGTCGAGTGCTTTTGATAATCTGAAGATAGCCTTAGTAACCAACCATGTCCTTAACATGTCCTTAAATTGCCAAATTTTTCCATAACCTTTAAAGTAGTGACAAATGCTAGTGGTTTTGCCCTAGGAGGTGCACTTATGCAGGAAGGTCATGCAGTAGCCTATGAATCTAGAAAACTTAGAATGCATGAGAGAAATTATGTCGTCCATGACTTGGAGTTACTTTCAGTAGTTTATCCTCTAAAGATGTGGAGACATTATCTCTTGGGACAGAGATTCACCTTGATGAGGACAGATCATCAAAGTCTGAAGTGGATCTTCACCCAAAGAGATCTCAACATGCGTCAAAGAAGGTGGATGTAGACCCTGCAGGAATTTGATTTTGAGATTAAGTACGGGCCAGGGAAAGCAAATGTGGTAGCCGATGCGCTCATCAGTAGGAAAGCCTCCTTGTTTGCAATAACATTGGCTGTTGATCAATGAAGCAAGAGAGAAGATCATGCAGGACAAATTCTTTGCCCCTATTACTACCCTACTGATGTAGGAAAGCAAGACTCAAGAAATGAGTCAAGTTCTTGGGTACAAATTGGAGGAAGGATGCATGTATTACAATAATCGGCTATGCATTCCCAATGATGAGGGCACAAAGGAAAAAATTCTGAGAGAAGCCCATGATAGCCTGATAGCTAGACATCCAGGGTTCATAAAGACCTACATGTCTGTAAAGAAGAGCCTGTTTTGGCCAGGACTCAAAAAGGATGTACTTGATCATGTGCGTCAGTGTTTAATATGTCAAAGAGTGTAAGATTCCTCCTCAGTCCTAAAAGATGTATAGGCTCTCGCCTCAATCGCCTGTAATCATCCCCTATTTCAGAATGCAAGAAAATATTGTTTTCCCTTGTTTTGGCGTAGAGAGAGGAAATGTTCTAGAGAGAGATAATTCAAAATTGAGATATTTCTGGATACAAGTTTCTCCTAACATCTAAGATGAATTCCCCTGAAACATAAGTTCAAAAAGATTTTTCTAATGTGCATTAGAAATTAATTGAATGTGTATTAAAGGCCTTAGCCTAAGGGTCCACATTTTCAAAAAAATTTGATTAAGGTCCAAATAAGGTTCTAAAGGGACAATAGGATTAATCCAAGTGTTGGGATGGTGAAAATTCAAAGAAAAAAGGAAAATACCCCAAAAATGAGTAATTGCTCACATAATGTGAAGAGTTGACTGAGGTTCATTAGTTAAAAATTAAGGTTTATTACTAAAAATTTAATTTTTGACACCTCAATAAGGAGGGAGAGGCCCCATGAAGTAGGCGCCTTTTTCTCATCATTACTTGGCATTTTTAATTCAAAAAAATGAGACATTTTTATCTCTCCTCTCTCCTCATGCAAACTGGATAAAAAAGGGACACAAACTGGTCCAAATCTTGTCCAAATTGGATCAAACTGAAGCTAAAAGCCTCTAGATCCCACTTGAACTTGGTTAGTGGCCTCCCTCACCTATAAATAGACCCTCATTCCTTTGTATTTTCATCTTTGAGTAATTACATGCCAGTATTATCTTTATTTTAGTGTAATTTCTATTTTGCCTCTTCTTTGGGAAGCTTGGAGCTTCACAATTCTCCATCCTCTCTTGGAGATTACCCTCCCCATCTTGGTGGCCAAAGCTTGCTTTGTGGGCTTCACTTCTCTCCAAATGAATCAAGACAAAATCAAAGGTAAGCCTTAATTTAATGGTTTTTTTCTATTCTTCTCAATGACTTTCTTCTTCTCAATCCCTCTAATGCCTGAGAAGCTTTCAATTGAATGGTTTTTTCTTGAAAATAAGCTTTCTTAAGATTCATAATGTTTAATTAGATTAATACTAATCTTTATGCTTAATTAAAGTATTTTTATTAAGTAAAATCTCTCTTTTTGGAAAGATTAATCATCTTTATGGTTAGATCCTTGTTAGAAGGATGGTTCTTAAAGATAATCTTATTATCTTAATCAATACTCTAGGCTTGACAAGCTAGAGAAAAAGATTAGGTATTTTTATGATTTTATCTAGCTAAAGGTGATGATTAATTATTTTAAGCTAATTTATGATTAAGAAAAATCATACTAATTCATTTTAAGTTGAAAGAGGGTTATGCTAACATTTCTAGAAATGAGGAATGGTTATTTAAGAATAATCAAGAAATTAATCGTAATTATGCTTTTAATTATGTTATGTATACATAATTAAATTTTAGTCTAAAAGAGGAGTTCCTATCACCTTTCAATTACAAGTATTCATTTTAGAGTAGAAAATTGAACATTCCCAGTAATTGCAGCGAAGCTATGGCAAAATTTTCTAGAAAAAAAAATGATAAATCTTAATTTTATGCATAATTTTAAAAAAGAAAAAAGAGGAATTCCCATCATATTCTAGGCATATATATTTTTATGCTAAAAGAATGATTTTTTCATATTTATGGAAAATACTTTTATAGTATTTATGCATAATTATTTAAATAAAAAAAAGAGAAATTTTTGATATATATTTTTTATGCATAAAAATTTAGATGCAAAAAGAGGAATTCCCATGATATTCTAGATACAACATTTAAATGTTAAAAGAGGAATTTTTGGCATATTCCAAAATATAGGTATTTTTATTTATTTAAAAGAGAAATTTTCATTGTATTTTAAGTAAAAAATGCATAAATTAATTTCGATGTTAAAAGAGAAGTTTTACCATAATTTCATGTAGGAAATTATGGTATGTTAATGTCGAGGATCAATTTGATGTAAAGAATATTTTAAGATATTTCTATGTGAATAAATTAATAAAATGATGTATATTCACCAATGGATTATTGGAAAAAGAGTTATCTTTATAAAATTCCATTATTCTCAAATAGAACTATTTATAATTCTATTGTGGTCAATGAGTGGAATATCCTGATATGAGATTCGTGATTTTCATTAAGAAAATCTGGATTGTGAGAAAAAGGGTTTTGTGGAATCAAACTCAAATGGGAAATTCTTACTTGTATAGAAACTCTGTTTTTTGAAAAAGGATTGTCTTACGCACAATGTTGGAGGTCTGGACTAGCCTCCCTCAGTATGGTTAAAATGGTGTGCTTCCAGTACGATGGGCAAGGACCGACGAAGCGGTCCCTAAGTGAAGTGCTAGGACACCTAAGGAGGATCCTAGAGGGTTTTGACAAGGCGATGCATGGGCTTGCGGTTGCTAGTATGTCAAGGAAGATATGGATGGACTGATAAGGAATTATCTATGTGAACTAGAACTTGAAATTGGATCTCATTGGTTGACTAGCTGGTCTCCAATGGAGAGTTCGGATGATATTTTGATTGTAAAACAATAGACTGGATATTTTGGAGGATTATGATTCGAAATACTATTGTTTCATTTCAAGTTTGCTTTTACAGCTGAATCTGTAAAAGGAAATTTCATATTGGGTGCATAAGTGGTGTGTCTAAATTGTATTTTGCATGAGAACCGGCTAGAGGGCCTGGAACCCTTTTCCATTTTATCATTGAAATATCCAAGGGATGTAATTTCCTGGGTAAGTTGATTTTTTTAACTTTGATATTTTGACAAATAAAGCATTTAATTTAGCACATCCTTTTTCATCCTTGGCTAAAATAAGCTTTTCTTAACTTAAGTAAAGGTTTTTACATAACCAAGATGTCATGAGCCTCAAGTAAGATTCGATTCTTGAAATTCCCAGTGCTTGGAATACATAAGAGATTGTTGAAATACAAGCATTATTATTTAAGCTTATATCCTAGAACCTGTTGGAGTAAAGAATAAATATGTTTCAATCGTCTCCTTAATTTTTCAAGGAAAGGAGATTTGATATAATCCCGTTAATACAAACAAGGATGCGTTTTTACTTAAGGCATCAAACGGCTACATTTTATTTTGTAGATTTGTACTTAATTTTAAAATCAAACTCTTGCAGTGTATGTATCCATCTCCTTTGATGCATATTGAGATCACTTTACGTGAATATCCATTTCAAACTTTAGTGGTCCATTACCAAAGTAAATCTTTGTTTGAGAAGATAATGCCTCTATATTTTAAATGCACGAGTAACTTCTAAAAGTTCTAAACCATGGACTACATAAGTCCAATCATGGAGCCTAAGATTTTGTGGCTCATAAGCTACTGGCCTTCCTTCTTGTATAAGGATTCCACCAACTGTAAAGCCACCTGCATTAGTGAAATGTTTCCGTGAAATAGAAAATCAAAATAGATTTTCCAAGGTGCAATTGGAATTAATTAAAATTGATTCAGAAGACCTTAGCCTAAGGGTCCAGATTTTTGAAATTTTTTTGATTATAGTCCAATTAAGGTTCCTATGGACCAATAAGATTAATCCAAGTGTTGGGACAAGATAAATCCAAAGAATAAAAGAAAATACCCGAAAATGAGTAAATGCCTATAAATATCAAAAAAATGTTTCCCTGAAACAGAAAATCAAAATAGGTTTTCCAGGGTGCAATTGGAATTAATTAAAATTTATTGAGAAGACCTTAGCCTCAGGGTCTAGATTTTTGAAATTTTTTTGATTATGGTCCAATCAAGGTTCCTATATGAACCAATAAGATTAATCCAAGTGTTGGGACAAGATAAATCCAAAGAATAAAAGAAAATACCCAAAAATGAGTAAATGCCCACATAAGATGAAGAGTTGACCAAGTACTAGGTTTATTAGTTAAAAATTATGAAGATTTGACCAAGTAAATGCCCACATAAGATGAAGAGTTGACCAAGTACTAGGTTTATTAGTTAAAAATTATGAAGTATTAATAAAAAAATGAGATATTTTGGAGTAATCATTCATTTTTGACACATGTGTAAGGAAAAGGGAGACCTTCAAGGAGGTGCCTACTTCACATGCTTGGATGAGTTTAAAACTAAAAAATAATAGGATATTTTTATCTCTCCTCTCTTCTGGATCAAACCAAATCAAAAAGGAAGCCAAACTGGTCCAAATCTTGTCCAAATTCAGCCAAACTGAAGCTGGAAAATTCTAGAACTCAATTGGACTCAGTTAGTGGCCTCCCTCTCCTATAAATAGACCCTCATTCCTTTGTATTACTATCTGTGAACTAAACTATGCCGATATTACTCTAAACTAAACTTAATTTCTATTATTCTCTAAAAACCTCTATAAAATTGAAGAGATTGGAGCTTCTCTCTCTCTTCAATCTTCCTTGGTGACTCCTACAACATACCAAACCAATTGATTGGTTGGGGGCCTCTACTATGATCAAAGAATCAAGTAAATTAGAAGGTAAAGTGTGGATTATTGTCTTTTTCTTATCAAAACCCCAAATGCTTCTCTTCTCAACCCCTCTCAAGCTTGAGAAGCTTTAATTTGAATGGCTTTTGATTACTATTGAAGTTCTTTTATGAATTTTAATAAAGAAACACATACATTTCTATTTATGCTTAATTTTAATGGTTTTTAAGCATTTCTCTCCTCCCCCCCCCAAACAAAGGTCATTCCTATGACCTATTCTCAATCCAAATGAAGCTTCTCATGAAGCATTTCTCTAATCCAAAAGTAATTTCTATGCTTGTCTAATTGGAGGCCAAAATAACGGCTTTTTAATGCTTTTATGATATTTATTTCATAGAGAAATTATGAATCAATCCATAATTGGATAATGATCCAATTAGTAGTCATTCTAATCATATCAATAATATTAAACTTCATTCTTTCAATTAAATTGAGAATTATCAGTAATAGCAGCGGAGCTATGGCAAATTTTTTTTAAAATAAACACATAAAACATTTTCACTCATAATATGAAAAGAGGACTTCCTACAATATTCTAGGAATTATAATCCTAGATTAATTGAATGATTCTCATTGTAATCATGGAGAAATTGATTTTTTATGTTTATGCATAATTAGTAAATTAGGAAAAAGAGGAATTTCTAGTAATTTATTTTTATGATAAAAGAGTAATCCCCATGACATTGTAAATCCATGTATTCCAATGATTTAGAGAAAACAATAGGAATGCTAAAATAATGTATATTTTATGAAAGATTCTAGTTAAATTTATCTTTTTGTATAGATAAATTTTCATGATGAAAGAGGAATTCCCACCATATTGGAATCCAATTAATTAAATGAAGAAAGTGTAATTCCTAGTGCAAAGGAATTAATGGATATTTTTATTTAAATTTTAAGAGAAAAATTTAGTTAAATTTATCTTTTTGCATAGATAAGTTCAAATGATAAAAGAGGAATTCCCACTATATTGGAATTCAAATGTCTAGATGAGGAAGTGGAATTTTTAGCTTAAAGAAAATAATGGTTATTTTTATGTAATTTTTAGAAGAATTTTAATAGATTTAATTTATGGAAAAGAGGAATTCCCATGATAATTGGATTGCACTCATTGAAATGAGAAAAAGAAGGATTTCAAGTTCATTAAAAAAAATAGGTATTGATATTTTAGTTAAAAGATAAATTTCCATGATATTTGAGAAAAGATGGATTTGATTTAAGTTCTAATGTCAAAAGATGAATTTCCATCAGAATTCTACCTAATGAATTAAGGTTGAGAATTTATGTGGGAAAAAGAATATCATGGATATTTGAATTAGTAAAATCACTAAATGGATATTTATCCAAAAATTAGATGTTTAGTTAAAAGGAATCCTGGTAGAACTAAACTGAATGAATTTAGTTAGACTATGTGAGGTCGGACAGTAAACCTAATTATCTTTCTCTCAAGCTGAATCAAACAAAAACTTCGTGACCAATTTCAGTTACTAAATCAAAGAATAGACTATCGGAACTAATCTAGTTTTTCCCTAACCAATCTCACCAAGAATCTAGTTAGATAAATAGATAAAATGACGGGTAGGTTACCCTCATGAGAGATCAAGGATCCTCATTATGAAACTGGGAGTTATTGGAAAAAAGGTCTTTGGAACCGACCTCAAATTGGAATCTCACTTGCATTGGAAACTCTGTTTTTCATTCAAAGGACTGTTTTATGCCAGAATGCTGGAGGAAGCATTTGGCTTTTGTTTTTCTAAAGGGAGGTTCGTTGGAACAGCTGGTGGGGAGTCATCAAGGGACGTCGCCTGCAGCAAAGCCTACGGAGGACCAATGAAGCGGTCCCTTAGTGAAGTGTTAGGACACCTAAGGAGGATCCTAGAGGGTTCTGACGAGGTGATGCACGGGCTCACGGTTGCTAGGACACCCATGCGTACATCGAGGAAGATATCTGATGGACAAAAAAAGGAAAGATTTTTGGGAACCAAATTTTGATACTGGATCTCGTTGGTTGGCTAGATGGTCTTCAACGGAGAGTTCAGAAGACGCATTTTTGTAATACAATGGACTTGGAATTTTGGAAAATGATGATCGAAAATATTACGATTTTATTTAAGGATTGTCTTAAAGCCAGTCGAATATGTTATAAATGGCGATTTCATATTGGGTGTGTACGTGGTATGCCTATTTGATTTTTGTATGAATTGCCAGCTAGGGGGCCTGGGAACTCTTTTCCTCGGTACCCGGGCAAAAACCCAATCAAATCTTTATAAAGGAATCCCACCAATTCAGTGGTCGGGTGGTTGGCTAACCCATGGGACTAACCCATGGGTCGGATAGGCTGGATCGGAGCATTCCTCAGAAACAACTAGATACGATTAGTTACGTTAATCAGTTTAAATTCTGAGAAGACCTTGTTCTGTGGTGGGAGGGGATCATCGACTGTGCCTCGAAAATGAGGAAAAAAGCGGTGATTCCATGGACCAAGTGCAAGTCTCTTCTTGATCTGATCATGTGACTTTAGGTTCGGTCAGATCAGTTTAATTTAGTTAAGACATGACTCGTTAGAGTAATCTCCTAGTTAAAAGATTTTTCCCCTTCCTAGCGGAATCGCCCATGCCTTCCGGGCGAGGGGAGTCTTCCGGGCCCCCAGGGACCCCCCCTTGGGCTAGCCTCTCGTCCCGAAAATCCGTGGGCGAGGCCCCGAGTGTGCAGGACCCCCACCCCGCGCGGGAGGCCGACGCCGCTTCCGCCGCTGGCAGGAGCCCTGGAGCGTGCAGGTGGGGACCTCACACCATGCCTGGAAGTTCTTCCTATCCAACTTTTCACCCACAATCTGTACTGGGTTGCTGACATATTTGCTCAATGCAAATGCACCTTCTGCACACATCCAAATCTGTAAACGAGCCTTCCTCAGCTCAGCCACACTCTAATAAGTGTTCCAGATACTCCAAAGTACTCAACAAACTTCACTTTTGATGTAGAAAATCAAACTCATTGGCAGCCAAAATGAACTGGAATATGTAGTCCAAGGTACCCTATTTTGGCACGCTTTCCAAGGCTTCAAATTGCAATGTAGTGGTTCATTCAAGTGTGGATAACTTGCATTGACACCTAAACAAGCTCAATGCTGCATATCAACACCAACCAAGGTGCATACATACTAAATTTATCACATCCCCTTCTCTGTTTTGAGAAAAACCAATAAAAATAGAAAAGACCAGTAGAGTAAAAGTGCTCTAATTCCTTTAATTCTTGTCCAAATTGAGAGACCAGGAATTCATTAGCTTAGCATTGATGTCTACTAACTCCATGTAAAAGGAATTAGACCAATTGTTTAAGTTGAGAGAGTAATTAGCCGATTCATCACTCTCTGTTTCACTAATCACAATAGATAGCCTATTTAATTAGCTCATAATCAGCTCCATAATGCATAATTGCTTCAACAAATCATATAGCAACCTCCTCAAGTATGTGTATCACACAATTGCTAAGCAAGCTTTGGGTTTAATCAATCACACAAGTAGAATTTAGCCTCCACTCTATCAAAAATATGAGAAAACTACTCTAGTTCTGCATATTTGCCTGCGCCGCTTGATGTAGGGTTGATTTGAGAAGCTTATAATGATAATTGTTGGTATATTTAGATGCCCAACACTCCTAGGCATGTGCCCAATCCATCAATGTAGTGATTTTTGCAAAAAAAACTAGCTTTAATTGCATCCACAATGAGCATCATTTCTCTGTTTTTGTAAAGGCTTTAAACCAGTGATTTTCCTCTCACATAAATGCATCAACTTTGCTCCAAATTCAATGTAGGGCTTGCACATGAGTTGCCAATACATTAATCTTTGTCACATACATGTTCCATTTCCAGATTGCACCCATTTTCCCAATACATCACTGCTTTCAAGCTCCAATGGAAAGCTTGCAAAAAACTAGAATTTTCTTTTGCTTTGGGCAACCCTGATTTGCCTTGTTTGTGCTTGAATCACCTGCAATCCGCTCAAGGGTGTTTAGCTTTGCTTACTCGTGGTCCTTAGCTCTTAGATTTGTTGAGTATTTGTGTGCTCCAAGCTTCACAACATTTCTTCACAGCTTCTTCTCCCTCTTCTCTTACTCACTCATAAACCCTAATAGAGAGCACCAGGCTCTAATACCATGATGAAAAACAGGTAGAGGGAGAGGAGACACACACAGGAGCAAACCCTAATGTATATTATAAACCCTAACCATAGAGGGAAGCCATCTCCCTTCTCACACAATGCATAAAGACATAATCCATAATCTACAACACACTACTTGTGTTGTGTCCACACACAACTAACCCTGGCTAATGTCCACACACTATGACCAGCTGGACGTGGTCATTTATGTCTCACACATGTTACTACCTCTATAAAATCAAGTTGAATAACACATGATTAGATTATTTCACTCCATTCCAAGTAAAACATATTTTTAGAGGGAGAAAGTCTTAAATAACTCTTAAATCGAGAGATTGAGAGTACCTTAATAAAGTGTAGGGTTGTATCTCAAAAGCAAATTCTTGAGTGCCTTAAAGAGGAAAAATTAAATGACTTTTGATAATGAATAAGGACTAGATCAAAGTTAAGAACAAGAAATATAGGGATTGGTGTGCTTAAATTCATTTCCCTTTAAGAATTATGAAGATGGCATCAAGGGAAATGAACTTAAGATATCAAGATTGAAATAAGTTTAAGGGGACTTCAAGGAAGAGAAGTCCTAAAGAATAAACAAAAGAACCTTAGATATTTTTGATATAAGTTAAGCATTGAATAAGAGAACTAGACCAAAGACCCTAGAATGATCACTTGTTTTCATATTAAAAGGGACCATATTCGTACACAAAGGACCTTAAGCAAAGTCGATTAGATTGGATTATGGAATCAAGACTTAATAATGATCCTTAGAAGGGGAGAATTTGGAGAAGACCTCACCAAGATAAGTTGTGGCTGGAGGAATTCAACTCGCTCAGATTTTTAACTAGAGAGTTGTGATGGCTCATCGACCTTGCGATGGTTTACACTAAGTCAAATTAGAATAGGATTTATATTGTATGAAATCTTGATTATATTTAGAATGTTACATGTGTGTTTTTTTGTGGAAGCTTGTGAAGGTACCACAAAGGTTTATGGATTATCGTGTGGTGTCATCTCTATAAGGTGCGTCACACAAGGGCAATCACTTGAGACCTTGGTCCCTCTTGGCCAAACATGGGTGTACTCCTAGGACAATTGGTGTGAAGACACGAAGTAACCACAAAGTGAAATGGGTAGGGTTGTGCCTAGTGTGGCTAAGTATGTGTACTAGTACTAGACATACGAGGCTCCTTACGAGACAAATGTGCATCCTAACATCGATACATAGAGTGTTTGGGATTTTGGGATAGATGACAATTAATAAAAGTGACTCTCCTAGGATTTTTTGGCACTTGTGTTGGAGGTAGATGCAAGATATTATAAGGCTTCTCTACTCACAATGGTCCAAGAGTATTCAAGCTTATTGGTGTGTGATGTCCTGGTCTAAGGATCATTTTCATGGTGTGAGGAGATTGATGATGCTGAGGTGACACTGATGTATTACTTGGATATTTGATATGTGATGTGTGACATGGACATATGATATATGCATGATTTTTTAAAAAATAATGTTTTTAATTGGATAATTTATAAAGGAGTGTGTGTGTGCATAAAGCAATAATTTACAAAGGAGTGTGTGTATGAGTAAAGTGGGAATTTTTAATTATGGGTGTGGAGTTCACACCGACTCCATAGGTCTAGTGGTGGGAGGAAGGCTAGACACATGGGATTGGATGGTGAGCCTATGGATTTGGTCATAGTAGAATAAAGGATTAAACACTAGGAAAGTGGGTGGTGGATCAGAGAAGCAAGTACTGTACAAATATTTTTTAAATTATTAGAATGAGAGAAATGTGGGACAAATATTTTAGTTAATGAGGATAGTAGAAGAGTTATGTTCATAATCAAGGAGTCAATACATCTTGTTAATGACATGGGGAAGCCGCTTGATGTGACGTGCTTGTGAGAATTATGAAGGGAAATCACGAAGGGAAAACACTTGGTGGAATCTTTCACCTTTCTTACTACATCAGTATATTCTAGTCAAACTGAGAGGAGTAACTGTTACTGGAATAGCTAAGTGTTATGACCTAGTGATATGAGGTCGAGGCCCCAAGTAAGTCACTCTACCTTAGTGTGATTTCACTTCCATAGATAGAGGGGTAGGAGTCTCAATACTTGTATGAATCTGGTTGCAATTGTGTACCAAACCATATCTCTTTGTGGGAATAGGTGTGGGTGTCTTGCTTGAGGTGTGGGCTAGGGCTAGAGCCTTGAGATTATGCTTGTGGGTTGGGCTGTAGGATTCCTCACCTGCTACCTGTTCTAATACATGCTCCGTATATGGTAATGGTGGGTAGTGGTCTTGCCTAGTAGCTGCATTGGCATTTTTGAGATCAACATAGACTCTTAGCTTCCCATTATTTTTTAGCACGATCGCAATTGGTGATAGCCAATCTGTGTACTCAATCTCATAGATGAAATCCGCATCGATAAGCTTATCAATTTCCTCCCTTGCAATCGTTGCATATTTTGGTTTCATCTGATATACAATTTTTACTTAGATGGTCTTGATTCTTCCATGATCAGGATAGTGTGTTGAACCACCTTAGGTGGTACACCCTCCATTTTCGTATATTTGCAAAAGTAGAAAAATCCTTGAACTCTTTTAGGAGATAAATGAGCTCTTTTTCTTCAGCTTCCACAATTACGTCATTTAGCAATGTAAAGAGGTTTGATATCCTCCTCAGGCTCTGTAATATCTACCTCCTTAACTTTTTTTGGCCCGTCTCGTAAGACATGGATTGGCCATTTTCCTTCACTCTTGTGGCTGTCAATTGGACCACCTTCCATTCATCAATGGTGTAGGTTTTGAAATGATTTGGCATTGAGAGTAGGTCTATCTTGTCGTCCTCATCATCTTTTGTTTGAGCCATTGCCTTCCTTGCTCGGCTTTAGCTAGAGCCTTATTTCATTTTCTTTGCCTTGCCTTAGTGAGTTTAGGCATATCAGGTTCGTGAAGCATAGTTTTCTCCTCTTGTTTTCCTTCCAAGGTTATCTTACTCAACTCCTCACCCCAGAACTCATCGTCGTGCACCTTAGTGACCTTGAGATGTCAGCCACTAGGCATCAGTGGGTTTACCTTGCAATAGGGCATTATGTCGAGTGATATACCTCTTTTGTTTCTACCACTTCTTGAGGAATTGGGTTCTATTGCAATCATGCGGTCCAGGAACTTCTATGCTTGAGGCTTTATCCTTTATTTCCTCTTATCTGGGTTATGCATCTACCATGCACACTGAGGTGGTGGGAATGATTCTCGATTCAATGTACTTGGTTCCTCTGGGGGGAAACACATCTATAGTGGCAAAGTACATGCATCCAGTTTTCACTAAAGTTCGAAGGTGGAAGCGACACATACATCTTGGCCTCTTCCTCTTCCCACACAAATTCTCCTTAACTAGTTGGCAGACTTGTAAGGATGTGGTTTGTTCTGTGGTGACCGAATCATCTCCAAAAAATTTCCCTTCCATGGGGTGTGCCTTCCATGTATGGAGATCCATTTTCAAAATTTGCAAATCCTCTCAAATATAAACTTAGTCTAACACACAATCATCCACCACCTTGGCTTCCTTGATGAAGGGTCTGCCCAAGATAATGTCATATGAATCTAGTTGGCATAGAAAGTCTATTACAACACATGTATGATGGTAACAAAACGAAAAGACCTTAAGCCTAGCGTTTTTCAATAGCCCTATTGATCTTGAGGATGTTCCATCTGCCATCTTGACGATTAGGTCTACTCTTTCTAGCTCCGATTTTCCCCAATTTTCCCAACATCGTTTGGTGATAATGCTCACACCCGTACCTCCATCCAAGATAGCAAGTTCTTGGTACCCTTTGTGGTGGATTGGAATTGTGGCATTTGTGTCATTTCTCTCATATACCATCCCAATTGGTTGATAGGTATTTTGTTGAATTTGGGTGCTCCCCCTTCCGCACGCACTAGATTTTTCTTTGCCACCACCAGAGGTGATTGGATCTCCTCTGTAGTGGACATTGGGTTCATTCTTCCTTCTACCTAGTCCTTGACATCTTCCCACAATGCCGGCGTGTTGCGTAGCAATGGTTCCAGCGTCATTTTGACAATTGTAGATAGTATTGATGAGAGACTACCTATGTCTCTAGGTTCTCTGAGACAAGTGAGGGCTCCTTCCACGTGTTTGTCTCATATTCAATCCTAGGGAAGGAATGGATCAAAAAATCTTGATCTGCCTCCTCAAACATTCTTGCCATCAGGTTACTCTATGAGTTCCTTCCTCGGACCCTTCTGGAATTGGAGTAGGTACATCCAACTTCCTTTCTTTCAATAGCTCATTTAGTGGGTACATTGTATCCCTGGCCTTGTTAGCTCTCAATTTGGCTTCATGGTTGCATTGACACTCCTCAACAAGAGCCTTAGCTTCCTCAAGCTTCCTTATTTCTTCTTTAGCATTTAGATATTTTCCAACACCCTTGGGGGTTCTTGGTCTCTCTTTTGCCTGCTCATCGAGTTTTTGCACTTGGTCATCTCCTTCCTTTGATTGGGTGGATACGTTGTCAATGGTATCTTCCTTGGATCCATCCTAAGTTATGACCATGGTATTCCCCTTACTACCCACATTTTTCACTCTTCTCCTTCTCCCAGTATTAGAGGTTGTAATACCTCCTAGATTCTTCCCTTTGTCCACTTGTTTCATTTGTGTGCATGTCATGACATTCAGTGGCGTGATATTTCTAGGCTGCACACTTATAGTCCTAATGGTGGCATGGTTAGAAGTAGAAGCAAATGATCAACACCACACTTAAGACATGAAAGAGTTGCATGGCATTGGTATGCACTACTATCGATTGAGTTTGGCTAGCATTAATCGGAGGAAACTCCGCTACTCGATGAGGTCCATTACAATGAAAACATTGTATGGGTCCCCTTCTCACAGTTGAGTTTATGTTTTTTCCCTTCCACTATACCATAGTTTGAAACACTAGTACTAGCATGCTATTTTGTAAGACATAATAATCTAATGTGTTCTCTGTTGGTTCCTCATAGCAGTCGTTATTTATTAACTTCTACTTTGCGCATAACTTCTCCCTTTTCCAAGGGTTCCTTAATCAACACTTTGTTGATCTTAGCCTGTGGTGGTTGTGGTGGTAGAATAGGTGGTGGAAATGGCGACTTGTCTTGCATTATAAACATTCATCTTGGTAAGTAGGATGTGCCACATTGGTTTTGCTAATAAGGCTAGAGGCACTTTGGGTGTTGGCAATTATGCTAAAAGCTGGATTCTCAGATATCTGCACATGGCAGTGTCATGGTTCCCTAGTCCCTTACAATAAGCACAATCAAGTAACTACCTTCGCCTTATGTGACGGCATTCAGTGCTCGCATGATTTTGTCTATAGATTAAGCACCAAACCAATTCTCTTCGAGGGTAGAGATGGGAATTCTGTGATGCTTGTCTTCAATCCCTGAGACTTTCAACTTTTCCAAAATGGCAGTGCTGAGTTCCTCAACTATCATGTTTCCAACTTGCTTGTTCTTGGATGCCACATCCTGATGACTAGAGACTCGTGACACTACTACCAACAATGAAGCTACCTTGAAGTCTTCGGATTGTGTCAACTCAAGCATGTTATCCTCATATTCAATTACCAAGTCTTACAACACGTATCTAGAGGAGTTGATTGGGCTAACACCAAATAATCATGCATCTTATGATCCCAGACTCCTCTTCAAAAACAGGGCAATAACTGATCATCAGTCAATCTTTCCCTCAATTTGCATCTTGAGTTTAGTTGCTTGAGTCGAGAAACATATATAATCCTGCATGGACTCATTTTCATTTTGCTTGATGTTGTGGAGTTGTGCCACAAGGCTCCATCTATCACCACTTCAAGGAAAGCTCGGTATGAACACATTCTTAAGAGAAGTGAAATTGACTTTATCCTCAGGCTTTAAGGTTCAATACCATTGGCGGGCCTTCCCTTCTAGGGTTAGAGAAAAAGCATGTATCATGGTTATATCACTCACTAGCCCACATGTTTCATAGGTTTAGCCAGTTTCATGTCAATGTCCACTTGCTCCAATCTGTGGGGAAGAAGATTTGACCCATCTTGGTAATATTGTCCTTGTCCCTCCTAACCCTAGGAGTCATTTCACTAATCCTCACTATGTTAGCATTCCTCGAGAGCTAGAAGTTAGGGTTATTTGGGTTGGTAAGTCCGGTCTTAGACCATGTCCCACGCTTATTGGCGGGCCTATACCTACAGATTGCACTTCATCTTTTGTGTTGTGCTAGAGACCAAAAAATCTCCTAGTCATATCAAAGATTTTTCTTGACTTCGCAAGTGAAGCTGGTTTTTCTTCCTCAAAGCTAGAGAATCTTAGCCCTTCTTCCATGGATTCTTCACTATGAGTTTCTATGGTGGTCATATATTCTCCAAGCTACAACACTCAATTGAGTGCTTACCAAGTAGCGAGAACTAACACTTTTTTAGTAGGAAGAACTTGGGTGATTTGATGCATTGTCATTGGGGGCAAAGTTGTCTCCAACAATTAGTTTCCCTGACCTCAAGTGCATGAGAATATGATTCAATAGCTTAAATCACTACTACACTTGGTTTTTTATCGAGCTGACTCTTCTCATCTCGTGAAATAGCAGACTATGTTTCACGTCGGGTGAAAATGGCAATCTATGTCTCACGTCATGAACTGTGTTTCACGTCGTGAAACACATTTCTGCACTTTCATGTGTTTAATAGTCGAGTCAACAGAATGATGTCTTGATTGAATTAGAGTGTGATTTCCCTGCCCAAAAAATTCAGTATAGTTGTGCCTAGTAATTGGAATTGGAATTGGAATGCAATGCAAGTCACTAACATAACTAATGACTCCTTATTTTTGTAATTTTCATGATTTTTTGGAAAAATAGAACAAAGCCTGTCACCACTGCTAGCTCACGGTAGAAAAATTGGTGACGAAAATAGTAAAATTAAAAGGAAATCCCAGTGTAGCTTTCCTTTAGGTAATACCAAGTACTCACCCACACTTCCAAACACACAATTTTCCTCAACTACTCTAATTTCGTCTCTTCCACACAAACCTTATCCATAGTTTTTCACAATGCACCTTCCATATGCAAAGGCAATATGAAATCTTGCATAATGGGAGCTAGAGCTCTAAGACAATGGAAATGGTTGTTTCCTTGAAGCGGGCACCAAAAATGTTATGATCTACTGCACCTCTCAAGACAACTCCACACATTCACAACTGGAAGAAGCAATAGACAATAACTATCGTTGGGTACTTACCAATGCTTCAAGCTCACGTCCCTTGTGGCTCTCCAAAGGCAATAAATAACAACTATCGTTGGGTACTTACCAATGCTTCGAGCTCATGTCCCTTGAGGCTCTCCAAGTGCTTTTGGAAGCCACACTCCTCCAATCTCCACCTCCATGCTATCATCGTGGGGTTGCTCACACCACAATGCAAGGAATCTTCCTCTCACTCTCCCACACGCATGTGTAGAAGAGGAACATGCACTAGAGTACTCTCTCTCTCTCTCTCTCTCTCTCTCTCTCCCCCCCCCCCAAAGAAAGAGCTCTCATAGCACAAAGGGGGATTGTGTCTTTCCATTATGAGAAGTTGCCTTATATACAATTGGCCCTTATTCATACTTGGGAGCCAAAAACTTACTAACTAAAGCCTTGGTAGGCCAGTATCTCATAATGTACAACCTTTATATTGCCTTTACATAACACTTTTTAATGTCCTCAAATGGAGGAGTATCTTTGTTAATCCAAAATGGGATTAACAATATGTGATTACATCAACATAGACATGAATATAAGAGATGACATAAAAACATCATCACATATATCCTCACACCTAGAAAAGGTGATCTTATGGAGCATCCTCATGAGTTTTCTCCATCATCAAGTTGTGTGTTGCTTCTCCTTTGACCAAAAATTCTTTCTCAAGTGGCCTACCTTGCCACATGTAGTATCACATACAAGCTTGGGCTTGTTTCGATGATGACATCGGGGCATAATATGCCCCTTAGTTCCACAATGGCTATATTTGATATTGGATTTGTTAAAGAAAGCAATCTCCCTGATATTTTCTCGGCTATTTGTTGAGCTTTGTTGTCTTCCTTTTAGTTTCTTACACTCTTAAAACAAGGGGGATTTAACACCTTCAAGAGTAAAGTTTGGAAGATTAGTAAGAGTTGTTACCACCAAAGAAAACTGTTGAGGCATGCTTTTGATCAAGACTACTATTGCATCTTTCTCATCCACACGGGTGCCTTGATACCTGTAAGTTGCATCACAATACTCTCTTGATCTTGCTAAAATGCTCCACAAATTAATCTTTGAACTCCATATTAAGCCCATAGAACTGAATTTTCATATTTATTTTTGAATTTTTTCCCTAGCTTCAAATACTTTCTCTAGCTCATCCCAGGCTTCTTGGGCATGCTCTTTGTTGCTGTTGTGATGAATGATATTATCCCCAAGGCTCAACCCAATGATGGCAATGGCTTTTCTATCTTTATTTATCCATGCTTTGAACTCATTCTCACTACCTATTTAAACTCATCTCCATTTACTACCCCCCAAATCTCCTTTTGCATGAGTAAATACATAACTTTTGTTTGCCATGTATGAAATCCTTCACCACTAAATTCTAAGATTTAGGTAGCCATGGCTCAATGAGGAGGGTATTACCACAAGATTATAAACTTTGTTACGTAGTTTCTACTCCTATGCAAAGATAAGAGATAAGATTTGGCTCATCTTGGTCACTAATCATCATCTCACTGATTAATTGCACTAATCCCATGTTAACCCCAAAAAGGTGAATGCAAATTTTGAGCAAGCAATTGAAAGGGTCATGCGCATATAATTGAACTAAGAACATTTGGGAAATGAAATAGCAGTAGGAGAGGGTGAGATTAGGCCTTTGTTAATTGAGACTAAAAGCACTAATTTTGGATTAAGAAAACTTAATGACAGTCCCACTAAAAGAGGGTAGCAAGTCTTCATCTCTCACCGTAATTTTTTACTTCATAGGCTTGTAGAGAATGTTGAAAATCCCCCAACCCTAGCTTGAATTAGACCATCTCGATTTGAGCAAAGTGCATGGCTATTTTCACCCAAAAATCTTGGCACTGACCTATGCATCAATTTTTGTCCCCTTGTGCCAAATTACCTTGATTCCTCTGAGATGCGTGGACGCTGTGATGTGCTCTAATTATATCTAAGAGGGTTTTCCCAATGGTGAAGAGAATAGGTAATGGGAAGCCACCACAGGGTGGTTTTTTGTCACAAGTTGTGAAGAGGATAAAGTTGATGTTATGGCTTAACTAATGTTAATAAAACTACTAATATACTTCATGATGAGTGTTGGGAGATGAAATATAGTGTCTAGCTCTAGATACCATTTGAAAGAAGTGAATTTTATGAGAGTGTTGGGTGCATGGACATGAGAAGTGAAGGCTATGGTGGGTGAAGATTAAAGAAGACATAATTACAACATAGAATTAACACTAATGAAGATAATCTAGATACGAATCAAGGCCAATCACAAACTCAAGACTTTCATTGTTGAAAATGAGCTTGGTACATCAATTTGTAGCCACATGCTATTTACCAGCCACTTGCCCTCATACATTGTGAGACCCTTGTCCCCTCCGTGCACCGGAATCTAGGGAGCTAGCAGAGCGGAAGTAGAAACCTCTCACATGGGGCAGTGTTTCCCACTCAGGGCCTCGCCCACGAATGTCCGGACAAGAGACTAATCCCTCGGTTTGAACCCGAAAGAAACTTCTACCACCCAGAAAGCACGGGCGATTCCTCTAGGAAAAATCTTCTAACATAGTCAAGAGCTTTAATTTCCCTTTTGCATTCGCCCGCGGATCACATGGCCGGATCAGGGGGAGGAACTTGCACTTGGATCATAGAGACCATCACTTTTTTCCTCATCAAAGAGGCACATCCGTTGATTCTTTTCCATAGAACAAGGATTATCCGTGATTTACTTCAACTATCGTAACTTGAACAAAATTGAATTTTATTATAGGAATCCATCAATCCAGCAATCCCATGGGTTAGCCAACCGCCCAACCACTATATTGATAGGATCCATTATGAAAATTTGGTTATGTTTTGTCTCGAGTACCAGGGAAAAGAGTTCCCAAGCCCCCTAGCTAGCTCTCATGCAAAAATTAAATAGACAGACCACTTACACACCCAATATGAAATTGCCTTTTTCACAGATTCATCTGTCTTTAAAGAAAAATTGGAATGAAATTATACTATTTCCATCCTGATCCTCAATATTCCATTTCCAGATCCAATTTCCAACTTTTCCACTTTCCAACCATAAAATCCAATTTCAGTCATTCCTTCCTCATCATACTTATGGCATCATCGGCAAATAGAACTCTCACCACCTACTCACTCAAGGGCCTTTTCAATAGTTCCTAGCCTATAGTACCTAGGAGTTTAATCACATAAAAACCATATGGACTCTTAGCTAGAGATCAGCAAGATCAACCAACAAGATCCATGTAAAAAGAGCCATGAACTCATCCGTTGAAGACCAGCAAGGCCAATCAACCAGATCCATGCCCGTGTGTTCAGAAAACAACTCCAACTCATTTTCTTCCCTGACACACACGTGGGTATCCTGGGCGACCCAAAGCCCGAGCACCATATGGTCAGCACCCTCTAGGCTCCTTTGTAGGTCACCTAGCACTTCACTCATAGGCAGCTTCCTTGGTCCTCATCCACCGTACCAGAAGCTCACCATTTTAATCGAACCGAGGCTTGTCAAGACCTCGGCCGACCTTGCCATGCGAGACGTCCTTCATTGATTCTCCGTCAGCTGTTTATAACCTTTTCACTTAGGTCCTCACACGACCTCATTCGACAAGATAGTCAAAATTTTGCCCCAGCATTCTTGACATAAAACAATCTTTTAAAAATAGGTTTCATATACGAATACAGTCTCCAACCAACTCCCATCTTTCCATATCATTCTACGTCATTTCTCATCATTCTAGATTCTTTTATATCAATTCTCATCGCATCATTCCACATCCATTTACATCGTCCTATATCCATTCACATTTATTTACATCATTCTGCATCCATTCAAATCCATTCACATCATCCTACATCCATTCAAATCATTCACATCATCCTACATCCATTCAAATCCATTCACATCATCCTACATCCATTCACACCCATTCACACCCATTCACATAATTCTGCATCCATTCACATCCATTCATATCATTCTGCATCCATTCTCATCCATTCCCATCCATTCATATCATATCACATCCATCCATATCATATCACATCCATCCACATCCATCCACATCATATCACATCCATTCATATCATCCTACATCCATTCACATCCATTCATATCATCCTACATCCATTCACATCATATCCACATCATGTCACATCCATTCACATCCATTCACATCCATCCACATCATATCACATCCATTCATATCCATTGACATCATATCACATCCATTCACGTCAGGTTAAAAGTACAGTTACTCTGCTTTCGATATTGATAGAACGTTTCTAAGTCTCCACCAATTACTTGGCTTAGTTAAAGGCAACTTTTTCTTTCTCGATTCCATTAAATCTGAATTTCTGTTCACTTTTTGGATCCTTGATCCTCTCAAGGATTCCAGATTCCTTTCCCAGGGAATCGCGAGATAAGTTAGTCATAAGTATTCACGTTTATCCAACTAAGCGTGTTTTTGGGAAACCTTTTTCCCATTCAGAATGTATCCCAAGATTCTATTTTTCAAGAATCTAGACGTAAACTTCAAAATTCCAAAAGTTAAATGTGTTCAAAATTTCTTCTTCTGATTAAGAATTATCCATGTTTTCTTGATGTATTCATATGAATATTTTCAAATTCTTTCTCAAATTTCTCAAAATAAAATATGCTCAATATTCTTCTTTTTGAATAAAATATTCATGGGATTTATAAAATCAATTATACCCATTTTTTCCCTTTTAGTATAAACACTAATCCATTCATCTAAATGAATCATTTCCATAATTCTCATAAATTGAATGATTCTAAAAAATTTATGCATAACCTTCTTTATTTTTCTCACAATTGAATAATGGTCAAGACTTCACTTTTAGCATAAAATTTATTATGCATAAATTCATTCTCTAATGATATAAAATTTTCCATAGCTTTGCTATATTTTCTAAGAAATGATAATACTCAAAATTCCACTTTTAAATAAATAAAAATATCCATATTTTGAAAAATGCCAAAAATTCCTCTTTTAATATTAAAAATATTTGTACCTAGAATATCGTGGGAATTCCTCTTTTTGCATCTAAATTTTTATGTATGTAAAAATAAATATAACAAAAATTTCTCTTTTCTCTATTTAAACAATTATGCATAAATGCTATAAAAGTATTTTCCATAAATATGATAAAAATCATTCTTTTAGCATAAAAATATCTATGCATAGAATATGATGGGAATTTCTCTTTTTGCTTTATTAAATTTATGCATAAAAATAAGATTTATCTTTTTTCTAGAAAATTTTGCCATGGCTTCGCTGCAACTTCTGAGAATGTTCAATTTTCTAACTTTAATATCAACACACCATATACAAAGATAAGAGTACACACATATGAAAAGGTACTCAACCAAATATATACTAGGGTTCTCTATAGTGTGAACCCAACTAAATGAGCTAGCGTTATAACTATGCCAGTCTTCTAGAATGGCTGTCACATAGCCTGTCATCCCACTGGCCGCATATCACCCATGATCTCACCAACCATGCCAGTGGTGTAAGTGTGGGGCACGTAGCTCAAGTCTGGCCTAGTAATGGTCATGTAGAGCAAGCTATCCACTATGTTCCTGCACATAGTGGGGTCTCAAAAGATGCAGGGGAGAAGAGAGCTTGAGCTCTTGCAGGCACACACACTCACAAAACCCTATCTTCTTCTCCTTCAACACACCATGATCTCACCAACCATGCCAGTGGTGTAAGTGTGGGGCACCTAGCTCAAGTTTGGCCTAGTAATGGTCATGTAGAGCAAGCTATCCACTATGTTCGTGCACATAGTGGGGTCTGAAAAGATGCAAGGGAGAAGAGAGCTTGAGCTCTTACAAGCACACACACTCACAAAATCCTAAAAGAGAACACACAAGGTGAGAGGCTGAAAATCTTCTTCTCCTTCACTCAACACTCAACACACCATATACAAAGATAAGAGTACACACATATGAAAAGGTACTCAACCAAATACATACTAGGGTTCTATATATTGTGAACCCAACTAAATGAGCTGGCGCTATAACTATGCCAGTCTCTAGAATAGCTATCACACAGCCTATCATCCCACTGGCCGCATATCATCCATGATCTCACCAACCATGCCAGTGGTGTAAGTGTGGGGCCTATGCACCAGGCGGGTCATCAGTGTCCACCGCCTCACTAGATGAACTCGATATCTCAACACTCCCCCTCAAGCTCAATTCCATCTCATGTACACCAAGCAAAGCCCTGAATCTGCAAAGCTTCTCTGTACCCAATGCTTTGGTGAAGATGTCAGCGTCCTGATCCTGTGTGCTAACATAAACAAGGTCAACGTCTCCTGCTAAGAACTTCTCTCTACTAACAAAATGGTAGTGGACCTCTGTATGCTTTGTATGAACATGAAAAACTGGGTTCTTGGCCATCTGTATACTGCTAATGTTGTCATAGAAAATGATAACTTGTCTATCCAACGATAGACCCAAATCTGCAAGTAGCTTTCTCAACCAAGCTACCTCACATGCTGCCATAGCACCTCTGTACTCGGCCTTTGTACTGGATAGAGCAACCGTAGGCTGCTTCTTGCTGCTCCAAGTCACAGCAGCACTCCCCAAACAAAATATGAAGCCACTATTAGATCGTCTATCTGAGATACTACCAGCCCAATCAGCATCTGTGTACCCATCATGTACACAGATCTATGTCCCAGTTTCATAAAATATTCCACAATGCAAAGTAGACCTCACATACCTCAGTATGCATCTCAATGCATCCAAATGCGGCTTCCAAGGAACCTGCATAAACTAACCAACCCAACAGCATAGCTCAAATCTGGCCTGGTGATCGTCATGTAGATCAAGCTTCCTACTATGCACCTATACATAGTAGGATCCTCCAAAATCTCTCCTGAATCTGCACTCAACTTGCCATTCTGATCCAATGGCACTGAGATAGGCTTACAGCGTGTCATACCATACTTGGACATGTCCAAGCCATACTGTCTCTGCAATAATCCAATACCATGTGGTGACCTAATCACCTCAATGCCCAAGAAATATCTGAGCTCCCCCAGATCCTTCATCTCAAACTTCTGTCTAAGCAAGATCTTTACATCGAAGATCTCTGCATAATGGTCCCCCGTAATGATCAAGTCATCTACATAGATGACAACAAGCACAACCCATCTATCACTGTGTCTCACATACAGCGAGAAATCTGCATTGGCTACATGAAAGCCAATAGTGACAAGATATTCAAAAATCTTGTCAGACCATGCTCTTGGTGCTTGTTTTAAGCCATACAAGGCTTTCTTCAACCTGCACACATGATTGGGGTGACACATCCTCATAACCAGGTGGCTGCAACATATACACCTCTTCCTGCAAATCCCCATGCAAGAATGCATTCTTTACATCCATCTCATGTAAAGACCATTTCTTTGACACAACCACTGCTATCACAACTCTCACTATTGCTATCTTGGCAACTAGGCTGAAAGTTTCCTCATAATCAATGCCATATGTTTGCGCATATCCTTTGGCTACCAATCTAGCCTTGTACCTGCTTATGCTTCCATCACTGTTATGTTTTACTTTGTACACCCACTTGCATCCAATGGCTTTCTTGCCTTCAGGCAGTTGCACAAAATCCCAAGTCTCATTTCCATATAGTGCATCCATCTCCTCATCCCCATAGCTTTCTCCCAACACACATTTCCAATAGCCTCATCAATGCATGTGGGCTCTACAACCTGCACAACCTTTGCCATGTATGCATAGTGATGTGCCACATAACCATCATAGGTAAACCTCTGCACAGTATTCTTCACTCTCCCAGATATTCATGGCTTCCATAGCCTTCTTTACACTAGGTGTTCTCATAGCTGGGATCCCAAGCTCCTCATCAAGGCTCATCTTTGAGCCAATAGGCTCTCCATGAACATGAGAATGCCCTGCAAAAATGTCAGGCATACTAAGGGGCTCAACCACTTTCTCTTTACCTTTATGTGATGTACTAATCACATTTGCAGGACTGGTATTATGATGCAGCCTGCCACTCCATGGTCTATCAACTGAACCACTAGATGAGGACTCTCCTGGTCCACTCAAAGACTGTGATTGCTGACTTGCATTTTGTGTAACCACATTTCCACTCACATCAGTCCCAACAACAGCTTCTTTTTCAGCAGCATACCAGTTGCTCTCATCTCATCAAAAACAACATCCCTGCTTAACCTTAACTCACGTGTAGTAGAGTTATAACACCTATATCCCTTTTGCTCAAGGGAATATCCAATAAACACACATTTTTCAGCTTTTGGATCCAGCTTAGTTCTCAGCTCATCTGGCACATGCACATATGCAATGCATCCATAGATGAGACAAATCAGGTTTTTTGCCAGTAAACCTCTCCTCTGGAGGAGTTACATCATGTATGGCTGTAGTTGGAGTCCTGTTCATGATGTAAACTATTGTAGAAATGGCCTCAGCCCAATAGCTATGCGGCATATTCTTCTCTTCCATCAATGCTTGCGCAATCTCAGCAATGTGCCTGTTTTTCCGCTCAGCAACTCCATTTTGCTGCGTAGTGTATCTGCATGTAAAACTGTCTCCGAATACCAATTTTCTTCAAAAATTCAGAGAACTCATTGGAGAAGTACTCTCCCCCTCCATCTGACCTTAGGCACTTTACATATTTCCCTATTTGCTTTTCAACCATAACTCTGAAATTCTGAAAGTGAGTGAACATCTCACCCTTCTCCTTCATGAAGTATACCCACACTTTCCTTGTGTGGTCATCAATAAATGTCACATAATACCTGTAGCCTCCCATAGACATGGTCTTCGTAGGACCCCATACATCTGAATGCACAACATCTAGTGAATTTCTGCTCACATTTCTGTTACGTGGAAATACATGCTTTGTTTGCTTTCCAAATTGGCATGCTTCACATATTCTCTGCATACCTTCAACTTTAAATTTTGGTAGCCCAGTCATAATTCCTTTAGTCTGCATAGACTTCATTCTTTGTACATTCACATGTCTGATTCTTTTATGCCAAATGTATGTATCTGCAACAATTCCTAAACCATTTACAAACATTGTAACACTCACTTCAGGCATGTTTACATTCAATGTAAACATTCTGCCCACTCTGTTGCCTTTTGCAACCAACCTCCACTTGTCTTTAAAGTCTTCAACATAACAACCATCAGGATTAAACCGAACCTACAAACCCTACTCAATCATTTGGCCAACTAAAACCATATTCTTTGTTATGTTCGGAACATGAAGTACATCTGCAAGGTACTTCACTTTGCCATCCTGCAATAGACAATGGCACATCTCCAACATGGAGTGTTATCCCCTGTTTCCATAAAACCTGGTCTTTCAAGGGTTTTCATCTCCTTGAACCACTCCCCATGACTTGTCATGTGGTTCTAAGTACCTGAATCAATGTACCATACATCATCTTTATGTGCTGCTTCAACATTTTGAGACATGGCATTAATGACATGCTGCATAACAAACAACCTTTCATTATCCTCATTGTTTCTGCTCAAGAATGCATAGTTGTTTTGCTGCAATTTTCCATTTTGCATATCAGTCTGCTTCTTATAACAATCTGCCTGCACATGTCCAGGCTTACCACAATTAAAGCATCCACGTGTATCATTATACTGCTTTTGCCAATTTCCACAACCTCTTTGACTCCCCCTGCCTCTCAATTGGCCTCTTCCACCTGCGTGTTGTTGTTGTTGTTGTTGTGAATTCTGGGACTATTGTTGTTGCTGCTACTGGCCATAATTTTGATGACCTATGCGGCCACCTCCTTGACCACGTCCATGGCCTCCTCTACCTCGTCCTCTTCCTGAACTTGTGTAGAAGGCCTATTACTCTGAACTGTTTTTGTTTTGTCAAGACTGTTGGTCTTCACCCAAGCTCTGCTCTTCTATAATCAACATAGACACCAAATCTATAAAATTGGGAATGTTTTCTCGAGTCTGAATAGACGTCTTGAATGCCTTGTATTGTGGCCCGAGACCACGTAGACAGAATTCCACCTTATCATCATCATCTACTGAAACACCAATAGATGCAAGGGATTCCACAATACCCTTAATCTTTAATGCATAGTCATTCACACAGCAAACATACTCTTTTTCTCCACAGTTTGAAGTTCATTCTTCAACTGTATCTTTTGTGCCTTGTTATTTGTTTCATAGAGTTTTACCAAGGTGTCCCACGCCTCCTTGGGGGACTTGGCATCCTGTATGTGCCCAATCATGGTGTCTTGTATATTGATAGAGAGCTAATACATAACTTTTCTGGCTCCTTAGTTCCAATCCTTGAACTCTTTCACATCTGTAGTAGTCGGACTGATCTCTGGTATCTCCGGTGCCTCTTCATGCTCACCTTCTATGTAGTCCCAAAAATAACCCTTTCCTATCAGGAAATTCGTCAACTTGAACCTCCAAGCATAGAAGTTGTTCTTATCAAGCAATCTGGTTTATGCCATCATTTGACATCTTGCCAAACACACAAATTTACCAGAACAGCACTCTAGTTTGTCCTGTACAAATTGCTGTATTTTCTGCAGCGATATTGTAGTACACTCAAATGTCACAACCAGTGACCTCAATGTGCATACATACACCCAATGGTAACTGTTTGACCTCCTTGTAGCACACACAGTGTCTGCACAGCCAATCTGTCTTCTTGCAGTTCTTAAAACAGAGTTCTGCAGAGAATCGATGACTTATCGCACTGCTCGAAATCGCCTGCTTTCTGAAAAACGGAGGTCCTGACGCGCTCGAAACGCATTTTCGCCCTAAAAAAAATCTATCCTATAGCTTTACTCCTGGGAAGAAAGCTCCTCAATCAGAGATCTTTAGCCAGTGCCTCCCGTAGAGCTCCCGACGACAAGGGTGTACTCGCCAACACAAATAAGGAAGAGTAGTTAAAGCTCTTACCCTCGTATCGCTTCCTGTGCTTCTCTTGCTTTTGCAGCTCAGCTCTTAGCATGAACTTGGCTCTGATACCATGAAAAGATGCAAGGGAGAAGAGAGCTTGAGCTCTTGCAAGCACACACACACTCACAAAACCCTAAAAGAGAACACACAAGGTGAGAGGCTAAAAATCTTTTTCTCCTTCACTCAACACTCAACACACCATATACAAAGATAAGAGTACACACATATGAAAAGGTACTCAACCAAATACATACTAGGGTTCTCTATAGTGTGAACCCAACTAAATGAGCTGGCGCTATAACTATGCCAGTCTCTAGAATGGCTGTCACATAGCTTGTCATCCCACTGGCTGCATATCACCCATGATCTCACCAACCATGCCAGTGGTGTAAGTGTGGGGCCTATCCCCGAGGCGGGTCATCAGTGTCCACCGCCTCACTAGATGAGCTCAATATCTCAATAGGGTCCTCCAAAATCTCACCTATATCTACAAAAATCTTTGTGTTCTGCTCTAATGGCACTGAAAGCCTATCATACCATACTTAGACAACATTTCCAAGCCATACTGCCTCTGCAATAACAAAATTCCATGAGGTAATCTCACTGCCTCTATGCCCAAGAAATATCATAGCTCACCCAAATCCTTCATCTCAAACTTATACTTCAAAAGCCTTCTAACATCATGTATGTTAGCATCACTATCACTAGTGATAATCAAGTCTTTCACATAGATGTCTATGCCCAAGAAGAAATACCATAGCTCACCCAAATCCTTCTTGGGCATAGAGGAGATCTAACCACCAGTGTCCTCAAAACAATCCTGATTTTCATTACAGCAAGAGTAACCACAGATGGAATGCCAAACTCCTCATCAAGGATCTACTCAGAGTCTCTAGAGTCACCATCCACATATGAGTGACCTGCTCTGATAGATAAGGCGCAAAAGGTTGATCTACCTTTTTCTTTCCTTTGTGTGATACATGTGTACCAACATCTGACCTCAACTTGCCTCACTATGGACTAACGTTGGATCCACTACTAGAGGACTCTCCAGGTCTACTAAGCACCTATGATTTCTACTCTACATGTGGTGTAGCATCAACACTTCTTACATATACATATTCTATTTCCTTCACTCACCACCGCTGTTGGTGCATACCAGCTACTTATCTTTTCAAAGACAACATCTTGACTTACTCGCATCTCATGAGTGGCAGGGTTATAACCTTTCTGCTCCATAGCGCATAACCAATAAAGCTGCATTTCTTTGCCTTTGGATCCAACTTTGTTCTTACTTCATCAGGACAACATGCACATATGCAATACACCCAAACACTTTCAAGTGAGACACATTCGGTCTTATGCCTATAAACTTCTATCACACAAGCATCATACCATGAACATCTTGTAGTGGGTGTCCTATTCATAATGTACACAATAGTTGCTACTGCTTTTGTCCAAAAATAATGTGGCATATTCTTTTCAGCCATTAAGGCACGTACCACTTATGTAATGTGCCTATTTTTTTGTGGCATATTCTTTTCAACCACATCAAGGCACGTGCCACTTCTACAATGTGCCTGTGTTTTCTTTCCACAACACCATTATGTTTTGTTTGCAGAGTGTACTTACATGTAAATTGTCTCTTACTTCCCTGTTTTCTCAGGAAATCACTAAACTCATTGGAGAAATATTCCCTGCACCAAAATCCACATACCATATATCTTGAGATCCTAACACATCTCTTATTTTGTAGAACTGAGCATGTGCTACATCACAAATAGCTGCTCACTTCTATCATCACTCACCACCCTATTTACTAGATGATGCATAGTTGCTTTGCTACAACTTTCCACTTTTAATGTCATTCTGCTTTTTATAGTAGTCATTTTCTATTTGCCTTGGTTTGCCAAAATAATAGCACTCTATGCTATTTGCACTCTGAATTCTTTGCCAGCCACACCTCGGCCTCTTTAGCTCCCCTTACCTCTAGACTGGCCTCTTCCACATGTGTATAATTGTTGTTGTTGTAAATCATTGGATTGTTATTATCTAGAATTATGATTTCCTTTTCAGCCCACCTTGTCCTTGAACAACCTAGATGATGCATAGTTGCTTTGCTACAACTTTCCACTTTTAATGTCATTCTGCTTTTTATAGTAGTCATTTTCTATTTGCCTTGGTTTGCCAAAATAATAGCACTCTATGCTATTTGCACTCTGAATTCTTTACCAGCCACACCTCGGCCTCTTTAGCTCCCCTTACCTCTAGACTGGCCTCTTCCACATGTGTATAATTGTTGTTGTTGCAAATCATTGGATTGTTATTATTTAGAATTATGATTTCCTTTTCAGCCCACCTTGTCCTTGAACACAACCTCTACCTTTGCCTCTACTGCTCACACACGAGGATTCTGTAAAGGCCAGTTGAACAATGTAAGGTAGACCAATGCTTTGTAAAAAGCTTGAGAAATTTTGGTGTATCCACCCTCGGTTCAATAAGTAAAATGCTTTTATACTCGACAATAGCACTTACAAGGTGAAGAGGAATCTTCAAAATAGCCTCGATTTGAAGTCCAAAAGTGAAGTAGCTTGATGGTACAAGGAAGGTCTACGGTGGGAACATGTGACCTTTTGTAATCAATACATCTTCCCCAAACTACTTTATGCTTGTTCACATGTCTACATCTTCCAAGTCACCATATGTATGCTTTACTCTAATCTAGGGATTCTTGCAAACTACATACCCTATAGAGATGATGCTCCAAACATTGGAGATTTTTTAAAGTGGATACTTTAAGTTGATCAAATTATACTATGTTTTGGATGCCTCATCCATCTACCTTTTAACTTTTAGTAACTACTCTGTTCTTTAAGCATTGTTTAGGTGTTAATTAGTAGTGTGTCTAGGTGCTAATTAGCAACACCATCAAGGAATATCTTTTAGAGGTGTTAATTAGTAGTGTGTGTAAGTGCTAATTTTAGCAACACCATCAATGTGTGTTCGTGTTAATTATCACTTTTTATTGGTTCTATTAAGCGTGTATGTATTGGGACATTTTTGTTTTACATGTGTGTATCTGTAGGATTCCACCCTAACCCCTCAAGATGTCCAGTATCTTCCCCTATAATCAATCCCCTTTTCAGAATAATAAAAGATCTTGTTTCTACCTATTTTGGATTAGAGAGAGAAAATATTCTAGAGAGAGGTTATTCAAATTTTAGATATTTTTGGATGGAAAAATATCTCTTCTTATTAAAATAAATTCCCCTAAAACATAAGTTCAAAAAGATTTTCAGAAGGTGCATTAGAAATAAATTATAATCTGTTCAAAAGGCCTTATCCTAAGGGTCCAGATTTTTTGAAAATTTTAGATTAAGGTTCTGAGGGGCCAATCAGATTAATCCAAATGTAGGGAGGAGATAAATTGAAGAAATAAAGAAAACCCCCCCAAAAATGAGTAAATACTCACATAAGATGAAGAGTGGACTAAGGACCAAAGGAAATACTAAAAAAATAAATTTTTGACACCTCAGAGTGGGGATTTCCCCTCATGAAGGAGGAGCCTATTTCACATGTGTGGTGGAGTTTTAAATTCTCAAACAATGAGATATTTTATCTCTCCCCTCTCCTAGTTCAAGTCTAGCTCCAAAAAGTAAGCTAAACTGACCCAAAAATGGTCAAAAATTGACCAAACTGATCTGGAAAATTCTAGAATCAGTTTGCTTGGTTAGAGGCTCACTTTTTCCTATAAATAAAAGCCTCCTCCTTTGTAGAAACAATAGTGTTTTATGCACTCCTACTCTACTCCTCCCGAGAGCCAAAAACATTGAATTCATTAATAATTCACTTGTTTTTGACTATTTCCTCTACAAAGAATTGGTGGCCACTCTTGATCCAAGCAAGAGTAGAACCCTCAATCCCTCAAGCCAGAGGATAGCTCACAAAACTCCATGTAAGTTAGAAATTCTACTTTTTTCTAATTCTATTCTATGGTTTTATGATTTCTTGCTTCTTTTAAATTAAAATTGGATGTTATGCCTTGATGGAAAGGCTTCCCCCTTCTCTTCATTGAATTCAGCCCTTCTTTATCCAAGATGTGTAATTAATTAAATAGAGTTAAACTTTTTGCATTGTTCTCTCTTTAAAAAATGAGAATTGATTAGATTAGAGTGCTAAATTCATCTTGGGTTAAATTCTAAGTAGAATTAGAATGCAAAAATTGAAAAATGGTCAGCCATACAAAGGAGGTTATGGTAAAATTTTCTTAAATTTTGTAGAAATAAGTTGTATCTTTATGTTATTCAAAAAGAGTACTCTCCTTCATTTGTGTATTCTAAAAGTGTTATTTTCATTCTATACATATAGAAAGATACATGTTGGAAATATTTTTATTGTAAAACCGTTATTTTCATTAGAATTAATTTCTATGCATAGAAAGATGCATATTGGAAATATTTTTATTGAAAAGCGTTATTTTCATTAGAATTAATTTCTATGCATAGAAAGATGCATATTGGGAATATTTTTATTATAAAAGTGTTACTTTCATCAATATTGATTTTTATGCATAAAATGATGTGCTTAAAAGAATTTTTTTATTCAAAATGTTACTTTCATCAATATTGATTTTTATGCACAAAATGATGCATAAAAGAAATTTTTAATTATAAAAGTGTTACTTTCATCAATATTGATTTTTATGCATAAAAGAATTTTTTTAATTATAAAAGTGTTACTTTCATCAATATTGATTTTTATGCATAAAATGATGCATAAAAGAATTTTTTTATTATAAAAGTGTTACTTTCACCAATATTGATTTTTATGCATAAAAGAATTTTTTTATTATAAAAGTGTTACTTTCTCCAATATTGATTTTTATGCATAAAATGATGCATCAAAGAATTTTATTATTATAAAAGTGTTACTTTCATCAAAATTGATTTTTATGCATAAAAGAATTTTATTATAAAAGTGTTACTTTCATCAAAATAGATTTTATGCATAAATGATTTTTATATCAAAATTAGAGTTCTCTTAATTCTATGTTTATGTTCTATGAATAATTCATAAATGAATAAGTAAATACTCTGTGAGGAAAAAATTTATCTTTTCATATTCACTCGGATGGTAATGAGAAAATTCAAAAAATCTATCGAAGTCAGAAATTCAAATAAATGATTAATTTATTCCTCATAGGAATTCGTGATTAGTTTAGAAATTAGTTAAGTGAATATTCAATGAATGAATTCAAAAAAATTAGTAATTGAAATATCAACCCTTTCGAGAAAGGTAGTTCAGGAATAACCTTACCAGACTCGAACCCAGAATCAAACTTTGACCAAGACCAACCTCTTCGTCAGTTTCAAGGAAAGACGATGTGACCAGTTTAGGAAAATACACTCAAATCACCCACCGAATCTGAAACTAAGTTGAGACCCTTGAATTTGATTTGAGCATCAAGGTTAAAGAATTCGAGGAATTCTGTTTGGAATTCAGACCTATGATCTAGAAGTCTTGGATACAAATTTAAGATATACTCATTGTATTCAAAAGAAGATCAAAATTGAAAACTTGCATAGAAACCCTATTTTCTTAAAGGATTATCTTACGCCAGAATGCTGGAGGGAGCATTTGGTGGATGTGTTTTTCTAAGGGAAGTTCCGTTGCAACAGCCAGCGGGGAGTGTTTAAAGGACAGCTCACGTGGCAAAAACCTGCCCAGGTCTTGACCAGCCTTGGTATGGTGAAAAATGGTGTGCTTCTGGTACGATGGGTGAGGGCCGACGAAGCGGTCTCTGAGTGAAGTGCCAGGACACCTAAGGAGGATCTTGGAGGGTTCTGACCATGCGATGCACGGGCTCGCGTTGCGTAGGACACCCATGCGTATGTCTTGGAAGATATTGTATGATGGACCAATGTGTATTGTAATCTGTTACTGGATCTCATTGGTTGCTAACTAGTTAGTCTCAACGGAGAGTCCAGATTGATTATGTTTTTTATGAGAAACAAGGATTGGATGGAAATTTTGAGCTATGAAATCTGTAACTAATAATTGTTTGTCAATGGATTGTTTTATAAGTTAAAGTTTAAAGAGGAGTGTGTGCGTATCTGTATTTTAAAGCGAAAGTTAAGAAAGGCATTGAATTATGGGCGGGTGAGTACTTGTCTAATTCTACTAATTCCAGTGGTTGGGCGATGGGGTTAGGCTGGAATCAGTAGAGTTTTAATAATAAAATTGACTAATAAGAATACGCTTAGAACTCGAGTACTTAAATAAAAGCCTGAAGACTTCTCTAATGAATAGATCAACGGCTGTGCCTGATTCAATTAGGGAAAAAGCGTTGATTCCTTCAAGTTAAGTTTGTAATAGTTTCCCTTCTATCTGGTTTAATCAGATGAAGGTTAGTTTAGTATCTTGACCTCGTTAGAAAAATTCGTTAAGAAAATAAAAAATGGTGGAATCGTCCCCGTCTTTCGAGCATGGAAAATTTTCCCGGTTTCGGTTTTCGGAATGATCACCAGCTTAGTCTCGTGCCCGGATATTCGAGGGCGAGGCCTGAGTGGGAAACCCTACCCCCCGCGCAAGAGAGAGTTGCTTTGGCTGGCCAGCAACAATCGGGAATCCGCCGGTGCGCGGAGGGGGCAGTGGGATCTCACAGTTGGTATCAAGCCCTGTTGTAAATTTACGAAACAGCAGAAACTGCTTTGGCTGGCCAGCAATCGGGAATCCGCCGGTGTGCGGAGGGGGCAGTGGGATCTCACAGTTGGTATCAGAGCCTTGTTGTAAATTTACGAAACAGCAGAAACTGCCTAAAATTCTAAAGTAAATCCACAAAAAAAAAAGTTTTCACTTGCTAAGAATATGTTGAAATAAATTCATAAATTGAAAACTCATAAATTGAATTGGATTTTTAGATGGATACCCCAAATCAAACTGGAATTCCTGGACTCTCCTAGAGTCAGGATATGTTAGCCTTTGCATTCGAGCATCTCATCAACTTCGCTATGACCCGAGTAAGCAGAGTGAGACTCGCATGTCATTTTGAGGGTCTTTACTTTCCGGATCCTATAGAGCGACATCGGTATATGTGGTTCTCTGGAGGACGATGTATTAATATCAATACCAATCAGCGTCAAAGACTCAGGCAAAATATTTCCTTAGCCATGATCTTGATAAGGCTAGGAGTTGTTTAGTATGTACACCTCTTTAATCATTCACCCAGGAATTTTAGAATTTCTTGCCGAGTTTTTAGGCTTCTTAGCCGCTTTATCCCTAGAAGTAGAATTACAACACCTCTTTCAGTGATGAATCGTGTTTATCATGGCAGGTCTCTGTCTTGTAGTTTCGCTTCTTTATGCGTACGCGATTGAGGCAGTGACTTTCGGAGCCGTGATGCTCTATGTATATATCTCAAACTTTTGATAATAAACGATGTTTTGCAAAAAAAATCCAAATTGTTTTCATGATTGTGAATATGGTTAATAAAATTATCATAGTAAATCTTGTTTCATGAAGTATGATGAAATAATTATTTGTTTAAAGAATAAATCAAAAAGATTAAATAATCATAAATCTATTGCCAAAGTTAAGTTGACGCAAATCTCGTTTTGTCAGAATCATGAGGCACGCAGTCCATGCAAGGCAACCGGATCCTCTAAACGATGAGGAAGAGTTAGATTCGGATGTTCGTAAAGCCCTGCACACATCCCAACCTAGTCCCTTCAAGGGTGAAGGGGAGCAGTTAGGTGAAGTAGTGGAAAAGTGAATTGAGGCAATGGAAGAATACTATAACGAGAGAAGCAAGATGGCTCTCGCCAGGATAAAAATTGTGGAAACAGCTAGGGTCGCATTTGCCCTTCTCCTCAAATATTTCCCACAATTGGATGAAGAGCAGCTGATGTGGCCAGATTCATTCGAGAAATGAACGAGCCATTGGACACCTTAGTGAAGAATGCCAAACCTGTCTCAATGGCCGAAGCTGTAAGAATGGCAAAGGACTTTGCCAAAGCCTTTGTTGTTAAGGTCCCACTAAAGCCTGCACCCTCTAACTTTAAAAGATTCCAAACCCCCCGGAAGTACTTCAGACTTTCCTCCCCCAAAGAGGCATCAAGGCCCAAATCAAAATCAGGATACTGGGAGATTCAGAAGTGAAGAAAGACCCTTCCCACACATAACACTTTCTCAGGAGCCCCACCTCTTTCAAGGATTCAGAGGGATGAGCTTAGAAGTGAGAACCGGTGTTTTGGATGTCAGGGTTTTGGTCACCAGAGCTGAAAGACTTCCCGACTCTTGCCATGTCAAGGGGATAGGGAAGTCAAGGACTGAGAGTGCAAAGACCAGCCCCTTCCTATAAGTCAACCATCTCGTCAAAATTAGGGCAATCCCAGGAGAACTCCAGCTTAGCCATCTGCCTCTGTTCAGAGTAGTCTCAGAACTCCTTCCCATAAGTGGGGTAACCAAAGAGAAATCTGTACTAGCCAGAGTAGTCACAATAGCAGAAGTAGTCGAAGAGGAAAGAGGATAGATTTATGCATCAATTGAAAACCAAGGGCCAAATTGTCAATTCTCCATCATCCATACTCCAGCTGAGTATCAGGGTAAGCCCTTTAGGCTTTTGATTGATTCAGGTAGTACTCATTCATTTATTTCCCTTGGATGCTTGCATAAGCTGGTCTTAGATCAGAAATCAGGGAAACCTATGCAAGTTGAATTGGCCAGTGGGAAGATTCTTTTCACTCACCTTGAGACAGATCGTATTCAGTTCAATCTAGATGGTTATTTAACTGACTGCCTGTTCAATTTAGATGGAAATTTAACTGACTATCAGTTCAGAGTCCTACCTTTGGGAGTTTTCAACGGGATCCTTGGCATGGATTGGCTCCACAAAATTCAAGCTGACATTCACTGTCATAATGGAACCATTTCCTTCCATGACCTTCACAAAAGCAAAGTTCAAGGAGCCGGAATTTCAGGATCCCCAAGTCTGCAATTAGTAAAAGCTTCTAAGTTACTAAAAGGACTTAGAAAGAAGTAGCTCATCTATGTTGCCAAAATGAATCCAGTAGACACAAAGTTAGAAGCTAAAGAACTTGAATGGTTAAGTGATTATGATGATTTATTCCCAGCAGAATTAACAGAGATGCCTCCAATTCGGGAAGTAGATCATGTGATAAAATTGACCCCCGGAGCTCAGCCAGGAGCCCAGCGCACGTACAAAATGCAAGTTCCTGAAGCCATCAAACTCAAGGAACAGCTTAGACAGCTGTTAGAACAAGGGTTTGTAAGACCCAGTGTTTCACCTTGGGGTGCACCAGTTCTCTTTTAGAAAAAGAAGGATGGAACGTTAAGACTATGTGTGGATTACAGAGGTCTCAACCAGCTATAAATATCCTATTCCCAGAATTGATAAGCTTCGGATAGGCTAAGTGGAGCCCAGATCTTCACAACGATAGATCTCAAATCGGGGTATTACCAGATTAGGATTAATGATCAAGATATCCCGAAGACAGCCATCAATACTCGGTATGGTCATTATGAATTCACTATCACACCGTTTGGATTGACAAATGCCCTAGCTACATTCAATCGCCTAATGCAGGAAATTCTCAGGGAATACTCAGATGATTTTGTTCTTGTTTTCTTTGATGATATTCTGATTTACTCAAAGAATGCAGCTGACCACCATGAAGCTCATGTCCGAAAAGTTCTTGAGATTCTAAGGAAGCACCAACTCTTTGCAAAAAAGAGTAAATGCACTTTCTCTGCCAACCATGTTGAATACTTGGGCTTCCTGGTATCCAAAGATGGAATTTCTCTAGATTTTGCAAAAGTCCAAGCAGTCATAGATTGGCCTAAACCAAAGATAGTGAAAGAAGTCAGGGGATTCTTGGGATTGACTGGTTGTTTGGTATAGAATTTTTATACCAAAGTATGCTCTTATAGCTTCCCCCTGTGACTAATCTTCTCAAGAAGAATACCCCGTTTCAATGGTTTGCCAGGTTCCAGAGTGCTTTTGATAAGCTGAAGACCACCTTGGTAACCAATCCCATTCTAAAGTTTCCAGATTTCTCCCTACCCTTTGAGGTAGTAATTGATGCCAATGGTTTTACCCTGGGAGATGCACTCATGCAGAGGAAGGTCATGCAGTGGCCTATGAATCCCGAAAACTCAGAACGCATGAGAGGAATTATGCCTTTCACCACGACCTAGAACTACTTTCAGTAGTCTATGCCCTAAAGTTATGGAGACATTACCTACTAGGTCAAAGATTCACTTTGATGATAGATCATCAGAGCTTAAAGTGGATCTTCACTCAAAAGGATCTCAACATGCGCCAAAGAAGGTGGATGCAGACCCTGCAGGAATTTGATTTTGAAATCAAGTACCGCCCAGGCAAAGAAAATGTGGTAGGAGATGCCCTCAGCAGAAAAGCCTCCTTGCTTGCAATTACAGTGGTGTCAAATCCATTGATTAATGAGGAAAGATAGAAGATCATGTAGGATAGATTCTTTGGCCCTATTGCTACCCTACTTATGCAGGAAAGCAAAACTCCAACCGAGTTCAAGGGTACAGCCTGGATGATGGAATTATGTATTATAATCGCAGGGGCTATGCATTCCCAATGATGAGGGTACAGCCTGGATGATGGAATTATGTATTATAATCGCAGGGGCTATGCATTCCCAATGATGAGGGAACAGCCTGGATGATGGAATTATGTATTATAATCGCAGGGGCTATGCATTCCCAATGATGAGGGAACTAAGGGTCAAATTCTGAATGAAGCCCATGATAGCCTTATTGCAAGACATCCAAGTTTCATCAAAACCTACATGTCTGTAAAGAAAAGCTTCTTTTGGCCTGGACTAAAAAAGGATGTACTTAATCATGTACGTCAATGTCTGACATGTCAGAAAGTCAAAGCCAAGAGAGTAAAAATGCCTGGGAAGTTAGATCCATTAGACATCCCCCAGATGAAGTGGGAATGCATCAGTATGGATTTTATTACTATTAGATTTTATTATTACTGGATTACCTTCAGTGCAATCAGGTTACAACTCCATCTTCTCATGGTAGTTGATAGACTAACCAAAGTTGCCGATCTGATTCCAGTAAAAGAAACATACACTGCAGTGGATGTGGCGAGAGTGTTCCTCAAGGAAATCTTCAGATTGCATGGCCTACCCAGAAGAATAGTAAGTGATCACGATCCCAAGTTCACGTCAAGATTCTGGACTGCATTTTTCGAAGCAGTTTTTTGGATCTCAGCACAGCTTACCACCCCAAGACCGACAGTCAAACAAAAAGGGTAAACTAGTAACCCAAGATATACTTCGGTCATGCTGTGGTAGGGAACCCAAGAAGTGGCTAAGCTACTTGCACCTAGTGGAGTTTGCCTACAATGCTTCTTATCACCGAAGTATCGGGATGAGCCCTTTCAAAGCTCTGTATGGACAAGATTGCTTAACTCCATTAACTTGGTCCGACAGACCCATTGATTAGGGTTGAGATGTCCAGACAGATGCTTGACGACATGGAGCGGCAACAAATGCAGTCAATTCGCAAAGATATAAAAGCTGCCCAGGATAGACAAAAGCAGTATGCAAATAAGAAGAGGACAGACAGAAAGTTTGAAGAAGCAAATACGGTCTTCATTCGAGTACACCGCCCTAAAAGAAGTTCTCTATCTCTTGGGAAGTACAAGAAGTTATCCCCCAAGTATTGTGGGCTATATCTGATTACAAAGAAAGTAAGTGACTTAGCTTACAAGCTTCTTCCGCCTCCTCATCTCAAAGTACATAATGTATTTCATGTCAGCCTTCTTAAAAAGTATGTACCAAGCCTGAATCATGTGCTTGATGATGAAATCTTAACTTCTTCAACCCAAGGGCAGATGGAACTCCAACCTGAAAAAATCCTTGATGTTCGAGAGAAAGTTCTCAGGAACGGAATTCTGAGAGAATTATTTGTCAAATGGAAGTTCTATCCTTTTGAAGATGCTACCTGGGAGAAAGAAGCCGAATGTTGCGGGATTACCCCCAGTTTACGAGATGAGGACATCTCGCGTTTTTCAAGTGGGAGAGAATGTAAGATTCCTCCCTAGCCCCTCAAGATGTCCAGTATCTTTCCTTGTAATCAATCCCCTTTTCAGAATAATAAAAGATCTTGTTTCTACCTATTTTGGCTTAGAGAGAGAAAATGTTCTAGAGAGAGATTATTCAGATTTTAGATATTTTTGGATGGAAAGATATCTCTTCTTATTAAAATAAATTCCCCCGAAACAGAAGTTCAAAAAGATTTTCAGAAGGTGCATTAGAAATAAATTATAATCTGTTCAAAAGGCCTTATCCTAAGGGTCCAGATTTTTTGAAAATTTTACATTAAGGTTCTAAGGGGCCAATCAGATTAATCCAAATGTAGGGAGGAGATAAATTGAAGAAATAAAGAAAATCCCCCCAAAAATGAGTAAATACTCACATAAGATGAAGAGTGGACTAAGGACCAAAGGAAATACTAAAAAAATAAATTTTTGACACCTCAGAGTGGGGATTTCCCCTCATGAAGGAGGAGCCTATTTCACATGTGTGGTGGAGTTTTAAATTCTCAAATAATGAGATATTTCATCTCTCCCCTCTCCTAGTTCAAGTCTAGTTCCAAAAAGTAAGCTAAACTGACCCAAAAATGATCAAAAATTGACCAAACTGATCTGGAAAATTCTAGAATCAGTTTGCTTGGTTAGAGGCTCACTTTTTCCTATAAATAAAAGGCTCCCCTTTTCGTCAATGGTATGACCCATTGCTTGGATTTCCCTTAGGTTGTCCTCAGTGATACCCATTCAAACCATACCAACAATGAACCACTTAATCAATAATCTCTTCACCATATAATTCCACTTCTTTTAAGAAGGTGAAAACTTTTCAGTTATTCTTAAAAGTCAAAAGAATTCTTTCATGCCTCTCTAATGATTTTTATTTCAATAGATGTTACCTTAAGAGTCTATTTGTCTCACTTTAATGCACTTCATTGTATATCTACTAATAAAGATTACAAAAAATATTTATACATAAAAATTTAAAAAGCACATGGGAGCCAAAAACATTGAATTCATTAATAATTCACTTGTTTTTTACTATTTCCTCTACAAAGAATTGGTGGCCACTCTTGATCCAAGCAAGAGTAGAACCCTCAATCCCTCAAGCCAGAGGATAGCTCACAAAACTCCATGTAAGTTAGAAATTCTACTTTTTTCTAATTCTATTCTACGGTTGTATGATTTCTTACTTCTTTTAAATTAAAATTGGATGTTATGCCTTGATGGAAAGGCTTCCCCCTTCTCTTCATTGAATTCAGCCCTTCTTTATCCAAGATGTGTAATTAATTAAATAGAGTTAAACTTTTCGCATTGTTCTCTCTTTAAAAAATGAGAATTGATTAGATTAGAGTGCTAAATTCTTCTAAGTAGAATTAGAATGCGAAAATTGAAAAATGGTCAGCCATACAAAGGAGGTTATGGCAAAATTTTCTTAAATTTTGTAGAAATAAGTTGTATCTTTATGTTATTCAAAAAGAGTAATCAATCCCCTTTTCAGAATAATAAAAGATCTTGTTTCTACCTATTTTGGCTTAGAGAGAGAAAATGTTCTAGAGAGAGATTATTCAGATTTTAGATATTTTTGGATGGAAAGATATCTCTTCTTATTAAAATAAATTCCCCCAAAACAGAAGTTCAAAAAGATTTTCAGAAGGTGCATTAGAAATAAATTATAATCTGTTCAAAAGGCCTTATCCTAAGGGTCCAGATTTTTTGAAAATTTTACATTAAGGTTCTGAGGGGCCAATCAGATTAATCCAAATGTAGAGAGGAGATAAATTGAAGAAATAAAGAAAATCCCCCCAAAAATGAGTAAATACTCACATAAGATGAAGAGTGGACTAAGGACCAAAGGAAATACTAAAAAAATAAATTTTTGACACCTCAGAGTGGGGATTTCCCCTAATGAAGGAGGAGCCTATTTCACATGTGTGGTGGAGTTTTAAATTCTCAAATAATGAGATATTTCATCTCTCCCCTCTCCTAGTTCAAGTCTAGTTCCAAAAAGTAAGCTAAACTGACCCAAAAATGGTCAAAAATTGACCAAACTGATCTGGAAAATTCTAGAATCAGTTTGCTTGGTTAGAGGCTCACTTTTTCCTATAAATAAAAGGCTCCCCCTTTGTAGAAACAATAGTGTTTTATGCACTCCTACTCTACTCCTCTTGAGAGCCAAAAACATTGAATTCATTAATAATTCACTTGTTTTTGACTATTTCCTCTACAAAGAATTGGTGGCCACTCTTGATCCTGTTGAAATATACAAGTGAATAGGGTGTGTGTGGGAACAAGTTCTTGGATAGAGGCTGTAAAAGAGGAGATGTAATTGTGAAAGAACCTGTGAAAAGGTTAGAAGAATCTACTGGGAGAGAATAATGGGTAGCATGAGGGAATTTAGGAGTGTGGAGTTATTCTGGGAGATATTTAGGGAAAAGAGAAGAGGTGGAGAGAATCAGGCAAAAGGTGGAGATATTCTGGGAGTGAATCATGGAGAAATCAATGGGATTTGATGCTTGATGTAAACTCTATAAATTGAGGCATAGCCCTAATGAGAATTTGCTGGTTTTTGAGTATCCATGCCTACATTAATCTATGTGCTAATTATTCACTAATTACGTCTTAATCACTTGCTAATCACTTTGTTAATTATGTTAATTCTAGTGTTTGATCCACCATAGCTCATCATTTTGCTCAAATTTCAACATGGTATCAGAGCCATGCCTAGAATCAACCAGATTTATGAGCCCATTAGTTAATTAATTAGGATTAGTAGAAGATTAGCAAAAAAATCAAATTTTTAGTGAGTTTTTCACCTTCCCCTTCACCCCCAGCCAGTGGAGGGTCTCTAGCACCTTGCACACATAAAATTAGGGCACAAGCTTTATACACAAGCTAGCTAACATCTCTAGCTTCAAGCTCAGCAAGACGGCGTAGCAAACCGCGCAGAAACGAAGCAGAAATCAGCGATTTGGCCGGTGCATTTTTTTCTAGAGGAGAATTGAGATTTCTTCAAGCTCAATTCAAATTTCTTCAATTCCTCTTAGCCCAAGGCGTAATCAAGCATGCTCTACAAGCTGGTGAAGACAGAAATCAATTTCATCAAGTCTACAGAGAGATCCAAGCTCTTCATCAAATCTGCAGGTGACTGGTAAAACAGAGATTAAGCTTTCATTATTTGGTCAAATCTTGTGTTTCTTGGCTTAATCCTCTACTAGACTCATTGCTATTGATGCCTTTGAAAGCATTTGAGCTCATTTGAAGTGGAAGGCACTAGATCTGGGCTCCCCGCATACTCTGTTTTCTACACACAAAACAGAGCATTAATTTGCTAATCAGTGATTAATCAGTGCTAATCACTATATTTTGGTACAATTGAGGGTTCAAATTAACCATTAGGTATCTGATACAGATCCCTAAAGCTTCAGATTGCAAATCGGAGTTGGTTTGATACTCCAACCATCCCGTACAAATTGGTTACCCTTAATTTAATGTAATTTCTGGTGATTTTATGCTGATAAAATTGTTGTAATTATCTATTAAACACCAGATTGAGTTGTAAAAGGGTAGACACTGCCCTTGAATCTTGAATTTGGATCAAGAGGTAAGACCCCCTTCACATCACCATGAATTCAGCACAGGAAATAGCCAAATTTAATGGGGAACAGTTTTATACATGGCAAACAAAAACCATGTATTTGCTGATGAGGAAAAATCTGTGGGGATTAGTTGAAGGTAGAGATGAATGCCCAGAGAGAGGAGAAAATGAGTGGAAGAGTAGGAATGAAAAAGCATTGGGACTTATTGCACTCAGTTTAAATGATACGATCATTCATCATATCACAGGGATACAGTGGGCAAAAGATGCATGGGATGAACTCAATAAATTATTTGGTACACAAGCAAAAAATTCCAAGATAAATCTATTAATGCAATTCTACAAACTGGACATGAAGGAAAGTGAACCTTTAATCACACACTTGAACAAATATAAAAGCATTAAGCAACAGCAGCTATTGGCAAAAAGGTAGAAGATGATGAAGCATTAGCTGTACTTTTGAAGAGTGTGGACAAATGAGATTATGAAAACATTGTAGCAACACTAAAGAATGTACCTGAACTGAAGATACACGAGATAGAAGCAGCTCTACTAGAGCAAGAGAGCAGAGGCAAAGAGAAGAAAGGGCTCGACTCAACAGCAGGAGAGGAAAAAGCATTCTTCACCCGAGGAGGATTCTCTCGAGGATGAGGACGAGGAAGAGGCAGAGTAGGAGGGAAGACCTTCACTTGCCACAAATGTGGAAAGCCAGGACACATGGCGAGAGACTACTACAGCAAACCCAGTGAAGAAGGAACGACATCGGCAAACTTCATGGAGGCTCCAAGAGAAGTGGAGTCGGATCATCTTTTCTGAGAGAGAGAGAGAGAGAGAGAGAGAGAGAGACAGAGACAGAGAGAGAGAGAGAGAGAGAGAGAGAGAGAGAGAGAGAGAGAGAGAGAGAGAACCCACAACCCAATGTAACCTGCCCCAATAAAGTAAAACCACCTCTGAGCCACCGATGATGTAGGCCAAGTGGTAGATGTATGTGTGAGCACTTTAGTCAAGGTCGCGGGCACTTATAGTAGCCTTGGACACATAGAGAGAGAGAGTGTCAAGGACTATGGAGTTTAGGGACTTGAGGCACTGGTCGCGGGCTATCAAGTAAGAGGGAAACTTGATACAGGGTCCAGGTGTGCCAGGATTATTCACTTGAGGGGAGGTGTTGAAATATACAAGTGAATAGGGTGTGTGTGGGAAAAAGCTCTTGAATAGAGGCTGTAAAAGAGGAGATGTAACTGTGAAAGAACCTGTGAAAAGGTTAGAAGAATCTACTGGGAGAGAATAATGGGTAGCATGAGGGAATTTAGGAGTGTGGAGTTATTCTGGGAGATATTTAGGGAAAAGAGAAGAGGTGGAGAGAATCAGGCAAAAGGTGGAGATATTCTGGGAGTGAATCATGGAGAAATCAATGGGATTTGATGCTTGATGTAAACTCTATAAATTGAGGCATAGCCCTAATGAGAATTTGCTGGTTTTTGAGTATCCATGCCTACATTAATCTATGTGCTAATTATTCACTAATTACGTCTTAATCACTTGCTAATCACTTTGTTAATTATGTTGATTCTAGTGTTTGATCCACCATAGCTCATCATTTCGCTCAAATTTCAACAGATCCAAGCAAGAGTAGAACCCTCAATCCCTCAAGCCAGAGGATAGCTCACAAAACTCCATGTAAGTTAGAAATTCTACTTTTTTCTAATTCTATTCTATGGTTTTATGATTTCTTGCTTCTTTCAAATTAAAATTGGATGTTATGCCTTGATGGAAAGGCTTCCCCCTTCTCTTCATTGAATTCAGCCCTTCTTTATCCAAGATGTGTAATTAATTAAATAGAGTTAAACTTTTCGCATTGTTCTCTCTTTAAAAAATGAGAATTGATTAGATTAGAGTGCTAAATTCATCTTGGGTTAAATTCTAAGTAGAATTAGAATGCAAAAATTGAAAAATGGTCAGCCATACAAAGGAGGTTATGGCAAAATTTTCTTAAATTTTGTAGAAATAAGTTGTATCTTTATGTTATTCAAAAAGAGTAATCAATCCCCTTTTCAGAATAATAAAAGATCTTGTTTCTACCTATTTTGGCTTAGAGAGAGAAAATGTTCTAGAGAGAGATTATTCAGATTTTAGATATTTTTGGATGGAAAGATATCTCTTCTTATTAAAATAAATTCCCCCGAAACAGAAGTTCAAAAAGATTTTCAGAAGGTGCATTAGAAATAAATTATAATCTGTTCAAAAGGCCTTATCCTAAGGGTCCAGATTTTTTGAAAATTTTAGATTAAGGTTCTAAGGGGCCAATCAGATTAATCCAAATGTAGGGAGGAGATAAATTGAAGAAATAAAGAAAAATTCTAGAATCAGTTTGCTTGGTTAGAGGCTCACTTTTTCCTATGAATAGAAGCCTCTCCCTTTTTAGAAGCTTAATAGTGTTTTATGCACTGCTACTCTACTCCTCCCAAGAGCCAAAAACATTGAAATCATTAATAATTCACTTGTTTTTGACTATTTCTTCTACAAAGAATTGGTGGCCACTCTTGATCCAAGCAAGAGTAGAACCCTCAATCCCTCAAGCCAGAGGATAGCTCACAAAACTCCATGTAAGTTAGAAATTCTACTTTTTTCTAGTTCTATTCTATGGTTTTATGATTTCTTACTTCTTTTAAATTAAAATTGGATGTTATGCCTTGATGGAAAGGCTTCCCCATTCTCTTCATTGAATTCGGCCCTTCTTTATCCAAGATGTGTAATTAATTAAATAGAGTTAAACTTTTCGTATTGTTCTCTCTTTAAAAAATGAGAATTGATTAGATTAGAGTGCTAAATTCATCTTGAGTTAAATTCTAAGTAGAATTAGAATGCAAAAATTGAAAAATGGTCAAGCATACAAAGGAGGTTATGGCAAAATTTTCCTAAATTTTGTAGAACTAAGTTTTATCTTTATGTTATTGAAAAATAGTAATCTCCTCCATTTGTGTATTCTAAAAGTGTTATTTTCATTCTATGCATAGAAAGATGCATATTGGAAATATTTTTATTGTAAAAGCGTTATTTTCATTAGAATTAATTTCTATGCATAGAAAGATGCATATTGGAAATATTTTTATTGTAAGCATTATTTTCATTAGAATTAATTTCTATGCATAGAAAGATGCATATTGGAGATATTTTTATTATAAAAGTGTTACTTTCATCAATATTGATTTTTATGCATAAAAGAAATTTTTTAATTATAAAAGTGTTACTTTCATCAATATTGATTTTTATGCATAAAATGATGCATAAAAGAATTTTTTATTATAAAAGTGTTACTTTCATCAATATTGATTTTTATGCATATTGAAAATATTTTTATTGAAAAGTGTTATTTTCATTAGAATTAATTTCTATGCATAGAAAGATGCATATTGGGAATATTTTTATTATAAAAGTGTTACTTTCATCAATATTGATTTTTATGCATAAAATGATGTGCATAAAAGAATTTTTGTATTATAAAAATGTTACTTTCATCAATATTGATTTTTATGCATAAAATGATGCATAAAAGAATTTTTTTATTATGAAAGTGTTACTTTCATCAATATTGATTTTTATGCATAAAAGAATTTTTTTATTATAAAAGTGTTACTTTCACCAATATTGATTTTTATGCATAAAAGAATTTTTTTATTATAAAAGTGTTACTTTCACCAATATTGATTTTTATGCATAAAAGAATTTTTTAATTATAAAAGTGTTACTTTCTCCAATATTGATTTTTATGCATAAAATGATGCATCAAAGAATTTTTTTATTATAAAAGTGTTACTTTCTCCAATAATGATTTTTATGCATAAAATGATGCATCAAAGAATTTTTTTATTATAAAAGTGTTACTTTCATCAAAATTGATTTTTATGCATAAAATGATGCATAAAAGAATATTTTTTAATTATAAAAGTGTTACTTTCATCAAAATAAATTTTATGCATAAATGATTTTTATATCAAAATTAGAGTCCTCTTTAATTCTATGTTTAATTTCTATGAATAATTGATAAATGAATAAGTAAATACCTTGTGAGAAAAAAATTTATCTTTTCATATTCACTCCGATGGTAATGAGAAAATTCCAAAAATCTATCGAAGTCAAAAATTCAAATAAATGATTAATTTATTCCTCATAGGAACTCGTGATTAGTTTAGAAATCAATTAAGTGAATATTCAATGAATGAAATTCAGAAAAATTAGTAATTGAAATATCAACCCTTTCGAGAAAGGTAGTTCAGGAAGAACCTTACCAGACTCGAACCCAGAATCAGATTTTGACCAAGACCAACCTCTTCGTCAATTTCAAGGAAAGACGATGTGACTAGTTCAGGAAAATACACTCAAATCACCTACCGAATTTGAAACTAAGTTGAGACCCTTGAATTTAATCTGAGGATCAAGGTTACAGAATTTGAGGAATTCTGTTTGGAATTCAGACCTGTGATCTAGAAGTCTTGGATACGGATTTAAGATATACTCATTCTATTCAAAAGAAGATCAAAATTGAAAACCTGCATAGAAACCCTATTTTCTTACAGGACTGTCTTACACCAGAATGCTGGAGCGAGCATTTGGTATATGTGTTTTTCTATGGGAAGTTCGGTTGCAACAGCTGGTGGGGAGTGTTCAAAGGATGGCTCATGCAGCAAAAACCTGCCCAGGTCTTGTCCAGCCTTGGTATGGTGAAAAATGGTGTGCTTCCGGTACGATGGGCGAGGGCCGATGAAACGGTCCCTAAGTAAAGTGCCAGGACACCTAAGGAGGATCCTGGAGGGTTCTGACTAGGCGATGCACGGGTTCGCGTTGCTTAGGACACCCATGCGTATGTCATGGAAGATATTGTATGATGGACCAATGTTTATTGTAAACTGTTACTGGATCTCGTTTTGCTGACCAGCTAGTCTCAACCAAGAGTCCAGAGTGATTCTCTTTTTTGTGACAAACAAGGATTGGATGGAAATTTAGAGCTATGACATCTGTAACCAATAATTGTATGTCAATGTGTAGGATCCCTGACCCCACTACGCAACGAATTTGGGGGTGCTAGCAACGGAAGTAGCACTTCTTACGCGGGGCAGGGTCTCACACTCAGGGCCTCACCCATGAATATCCAGACAAGAGACTAATCCATCAATTCTTCCAAAACTGAACTTGGAAAAACTTCCATTGCCCGGAAAACACGGGCGATTCCACCACGATAACTTTTCTCTAACGTAGTTAAAAGCCTGAACTAAGTGAACTGATCTGACCGAGCCCGTAAGTCCCATAGTCAGATCATGGAAAAGATTATACTTGGATCATAGAGACCAACAATGTTTTCCTCATTGAGAGGCACAGCCGTTGATTCTTTTCCATAGAATAATTTTTATCCAGGATTCACCTCATCTATTGTACTATACAGAAATTGAGTCTTGATTTACGGATCCATCAGTCCAACCTAACCCCATCTACTCCCACGGGTTAGCCAACTACCCAATCACTGTACTGATGGGATCCAATTAGGAATTTGGTTAGGTTTTGTCCCGGGTACCACCAGGGAAAAGAGTTCCCAGGCCCCCTAGCCGAATATTCATGCAAACATAAAACTAGTCACACCACTTACACACCCAATATGAACTTGCCTTTTTCACAGATTCAACAATCTTTAAAACAATCATTTTATGAAACCATAGTATTACTGATCATAATCCTCTAATTATCCAGTTGAATCCTAATTTCCAAATCAATCCTTCATCGGTGTACCTATGGCATCATTGGCAAACAGAACACTCACCACCTGTTCACTCAGGGTAGTGCCTAGCTCATAGTACCTGACAATATAATCACATAAAAATATCCAGATGGAATCTCCGTTGAAGATCAGCAAGATCAACCAACATGTCCATATAAAAGAGCCATGGACTCATCCGTTGAGGACCAGCAAGGTCAATCAACCAGATCCATGCCCGAATTCAGAAAACAACTCTTACTCCTTGTTCCAATATCTTCACCGACGTACTTGTGGGTATCTTCGATGACCCAGAGCCACCGTATGGTCAGCACCCTCTAGGATCCTTCGCAAGGCTGGTCAAGACCTCGACCGACCTTGCTACGCGAGACGTCCCCGTTGACTCTTCGTTAGCAGTTGCAACTTTAACAGATAGGTCTCCACCCACGACCTCAATCATAAGACGGTCAAAATGCTTTCCCAGCATTCTTGACATAAAACAGTCACATTTAAAAACAGTCACATACAAATACAGTCACATTTAAAAACAAATTTCACATACAAATACAGTTCCAACAATATTTCCATCTTTTCTCATTACTCCGTATCCTTTCTTCACATTAGTCCCCATCTTTTCTCATCTTACCACAATTTTATTTTCTTCATCGTGATCCCTTTCATATCACATCATTCCCACATCAAATCACATCCAATCGCATCATCCACACATCAATCCACATCATCCATACATCCATCCACATCATCCATACATCCATCCACATCAATCCACATCATCCATACATCCATCCACATCAATCCACATTATCCACACATCCATCCACATCTTCTATACATCCATGCACATCAATCCACATTATCCACATTATCCACACATCCATTCACATCAATCTACATTATCCACATATCCATTCACATCATCCACATCATCCACATCATCCATACATCCATCCACATTAATCCACATTACACACACACATCAATCCACATTTATTTCATAAGTATTCCCATTCTCATCTAATCACATCTTTTTCTATCTCATCACTTACTTCCTCATTTATCCTCATCAGGTCTCATCACCACTTATCATTCATTCACATCCCGATTCACATCACATCACATCCATTCACATCCCTTATCATTCATTCACATCCCGATTCACATACTAACACATTTATTCACATCCTATATCATTCATTCACATCCCGATTCACATGCTAGCACATTTATTCACATCCTATATCATTCATTCACATCCCGATTCACATGTTTACATCTTGATTCATATGCTATCACACTCATTCACATCGTGATTCACATGTTTACATCCTGATTCACATGTTATTTATCACATTCATTCACATCCCTTATCATTCATATCTATCCAATTTACATCATATCTCATCGCCTCAATTCTCGTTCATATCCATCACATTTACATCCACATGTATTCTCCCACATACATCCACATCCATACTTCATACACATCCACATCTATCCTTTCACATACATCCACTTCTACTCTTCACATACATCCACTTCTATTCTTCACATACATCCACATCCATCCTTTCACATACACACATCCACTCCATTCTCTCACATACATCCACTTCTATTCTTCACATACATCCACATCCATCCATCCATTCATTCACATTTATCTGATTCACATCACATCTATCCATCCATTCATTCACATTTATTTGATTCATATCACATCTATCCAGCCATTCATTCACATTTATCTAATTCACATCACATCTTTCCATCTATTCATTCGCATTTATCTGATTCACATCACATCTATCCATCCATTCATTCACATTTATCTGATTCACATCACATCTATCCATCTATTCATTCACATTTATCTGATTCACATCACATCTATCCATTTATTCATTCACATTTGTCTAATTTACATCACATCTATCCATCCATTCATTCTTTTATAAAAATAAACTTCAGTGGGAATAACACTTTTATAAAAATCCATTTATACATCTATTTTTGCATAAATTCAATTTTAAGGAAAATAACACTTTCGAAATAAAATAAAAATAAATTCCTTTATGCATCTTTCTATGCATAAAATCAAAATTGATGAGAATAACTCTTTTAAAATAAAAATTAATTCTTTATGCATCTTCCTTTGCATAAAATCAAAATTGATGAGCATAACTCTTTTGAAATAAAAATAAATTCCTTATGCATCTTCCTATGCATAAAATCAAAATTGATGAGAATAACTCTTTTGAAATAAAAAATGAATTCTTTGTGCATCTTCCTATGCATAAAATCAAAATTGATGAAAATAACTCTTTTGAAATAAAAATTATCCAGTTGAATCCTAATTTCCAATTCATTCCTTCATCGGTGTACCTATGGCATCATTGGCAACCAGAACGCTCACCACCTTTTCACTCACGGGCCTTTTCAATAGTGCCTAGCTCATAGTACCCGACAATATAATCACATAAAAATATCCAGATGGAATCTCCGTTGAAGATCAGCGAGATCAACCAACAGATCCATATAAAAGAGCCATGGACTCATCCATTGAGGAGGACCAGCAAGGTCAATCAACCAGATCCATGCCCGAATTCAGAAAACAACTCTTACTCCTTGTTCCATATCTTCCCCGACGTACTTGTGGGTATCTTTGGCTACCCAGAGCCCAAGCACCATATGGTCAGCACCCTTTAGGATCCTTCGCAGGTCGCCTAGCGCTTCACTCATAGGCCACTTCCTCGGTCCCTCATCCACTGTACCAGAAGCTCACCATTTAAATCAAACCGAGGCTGGTCAAGACCTCGGCCGACCTTGCTACGCGAGACGTCCCCGTTGACTCTCTGTTATAGCAGTTGCAACTTTAACAGATAGGTCTCCACGACCTCAATCACAAGACGGTCAAAATGCTTTCCCACCATTCTTGACATAAAACATTCATTTAAAAATAGATTTTACATACAAATACAGTTCCAACAATATTTCCATCTTTTCTCATTACTCCACATCCTTTCTTCACATTAGTCCCCATCTTTTCTCATCTTACCACATCACATCATTCCCACATCAAATCACATCCAATCGCATCATCCACACATCAATCCACATCATCTATACATCCATCCACATCAACCACATCAATCCACATCATCCATACATCCATCCACATCAATCCACATCATCCATACATCCATCCACATCAATCCACATTATCCACACATCCATCCATATCTTCCATACATCCATCCACATCAATCCACATTATCCACACATCCATTCACATCATCCACATCAATCCACATCATCCATACATCCATCCACATTAGTCCACATTACCCACACATCAATCCACATTCATTTCATAAGTATTCCCATTCTCATCTAATCACATCTTTTTCTATCTCATCACTTACTTCCTCATTTATCCTCATCAAGTCTCATCCACTTGCATCTACCCATACATCTCATCACTTCACCACTTATCGTTCATTCACATCTCGATTCACATCACATCACATCCATTCACATCCCTTATCATTCATTTACATCCCGATTCACATACTAACACATTCATTCACATCCTATATCATTCATTCACATCCCGATTCACATGCTAACACATTCATTCACATCCACATCATTCCCACATCAAATCACATCCAATCGCATCATCCACGCATCAATCCACATCATCCATACATCCATCCACATCAATCACATCAATCCACATCATCCATACATCCATCCACATCAATCCACATCAATCCACATCATCCATACATCAATCCACATCAATCTACATCATCCATACATCCATCCACATCAATCCACATTATCCACACATCCCATCCACATCTTCCATACATCCATCCACATCAATCCACATTATCCACACATCCATTCACATCATCCACATCAATCCACATCATCCATACATCCATCCACAACATTAATCCACATTACCCACACATCAATCCACATTCATTTCATAAGTATTCCCATTCTCATCTAATCACATCTTTTTCTATCTCATCACTTACTTCCTCATTTATCCTCATCAGGTCTCATCCACTTGCATCTACCCATACATCTCATCACTTCACCACTTATCGTTCATTCACATCTCGATTCACATCACATCACATCCATTCACATCCCTTATCATTCATTTACATCCTGATTCACATACTAACACATTCATTCACATACTAACACATTCATTCACATCCTATATCATTCATTCACATCCCGATTCACATGCTAACACATTCATTCACATCCCGATTCACATGTTTACATCCTGATTCACATACTAACACATTCATTCACATCCTGTATCATTCATTCACATCTTGATTCACATGCTATCACATTCATTTACATCCCTTATCATTCATTCACATCGCGATTCACATGTTTACATCCTGATTCACATGTTTACATCCTGATTCACATGTTTACATCCTGATTCACATGCTATCACATTCATTCACATCCCTTATCATTCATATCTATTCAATTTACATCACATCTCATCACCTCAATTCTTGTTCATATCCATCACATTTACATCCACATGTATTCTCCCACATACATCCACATCCATACTTATCACATACACATCCACATCTATCCTTTCATATACATCCACTTCTACTCTTCACATACATCCACTTCTATTCTTCACATACATCCACATCCATCCTTTCACATACACACATCCACTCCATTCTCTCACATACATCCACTTCTATTCTTCACATACATCCACATCCATCCATCCATTCATTCACATTTATCTGATTCACATCACATCTATCCATCCATTCATTCACATTTATCTGATTCACATCACATCTATCCATCCATTCATTCACATTTATCTGATTCACATCACATCTATGCATCTATTCATTCACATTTATCTGATTCAAATCACATCTATCCATCCATTCATTCACATTTATCTGATTCACATAACATCTATCCATCTATTCATTCACATTTATCTGATTCACATCATATCTATTCATCTATTCATTCACATTTGTCTGATTCACATCACATCTATCCATCTATTCATTCTTTTATAAAAATTAACTTCATTGGGAATAACACTTTTACAAAAATCCATTTATACATCTATTTATGCATAAATTCAATTTTAAGGAAAATAACACTTTCGAAATAAAATAAAAATAAATTCCTTTATGCATCTTTCTATGCATAAAATCAAAATTGATGAGAATAACTCTTTTGAAATAAAAATAAATTCTTTATGCATCTTTCTATGCATAAAATAAAAAATTGATGAGAATAACTCTTTTGAAATAAAAATAAATTCTTTATGCATCTTTCTATGCATAAAATCAAAATTGATGAGAATAACTCTTTTGAATTAAAAATAAATTCTTTATGCATCTTCCCATGCATGAAATCAAAATTGATGAGAATAACTCTTTTGAAATAAAAATAAATTCTTTATGCATCTTCCTATGCATGAAATCAAAATTGATGAGAATAACTCTTTTGAAATAAAAATAAATTCTTTATGCATCTTCCTATGCATGAAATCAAAATTGATGAGAATAACTCTTTTGAAATAAAAATAAATTCTTTATGCATCTTTCTATGCATAAAATCAAAATTGATGAAAGTAATGCTTTTATAATTAAAAAAATTCAATATGTTGCATAGAATTTAATTTTAATAGAAATAACACTTTTATAATAAAAATATTTCTACTATGCATTTTTCTATGCATAGAATGAAAATAACACTTTTAGAATACACAAACGATGGGGATTACTCTTTTTAAATAATAAAAGATAAAACTTATTTCACAAAATTTAGAAAAATTTTACCATAACCTCCTTTGTATGGCTAACCATTTTTCAATTTTTCCTATTCTTAAGTTACTTAAAAATTATCCTTAAATAGTTTAAATCATTCTAAACTAATCAAATTCCACTTTTAAAAGAGAAACAATAGGAAAAGTTTAATTCCAACAATTAGATTACTTATCTAGGATATAGAAAGGCTGAATTTAAGAAGAAGAGAGGGAGAAAGCCTTTCCAGCAAGGCATAGCATCATTTTACATTTTAAAACAAAACAAAAATTAGAAAACCATTAAAAGGAATAAGAAAAAGTAAGATTTCTAACTTACATGAATTTCTGGGAGCTTTCCTTTGGCTTGATGGTTTGAGGGATCTACTCTTGTTTGCAACAAGAGTGGCCACCAATTCTTTAGAAGAGGGAATGGTCAAAAACTAATGAATTATTAATAAATTCATATTTTTTGACTCTGGGGAGAAGTAGAGTAACAGTGCATAAAACACTATTATCCATTTACAAAGGGGGAGGCTTCATTTATAGGAAAAAGTGAGCCTCTAACCAAGAGAACTGATTCTAAAATTTTCCACATCAGAATGGTCAATTTTTGACCATTTTTAGGTCAGTTTAGCTTACTTTTTGGATCTAGTTGAAGGAGAGAGGAGAGATGAAAATATCTCATTATTTGTGAGTTTAAAACTCAACCACACGTGAAATAGGTGCCTCCTTCATGAGGGGAATTCCCCCACACTGAGGTGTCAAAAATGCATCATTTCTCTAAATATCTCTTCTTTTTTAACTAATATCCTTGTCCTTAGTCAACTCTTCATCTTATGTGAGTATTTACTCATTTTTGGGGGATTTTCTTTAGTTCTTCAATTTATCTCCTCCCTACATTTGGATTAATCTAATTGGCCCCTCAGAACCTTAATTTAAAATTTTTTAAAAATGTGGACCCTTAGGATAAGGCCTTTTGAACAGATTATAATTGATTTCTAATGCACCTTCTAAAAATATTTTTGAACTTTTGTTTCGGGGGAATTTATTTTAATAAGAAGAGATATTTTTCCATCCAGAAATATCTAAAAATTGAATAATCTCTCTCTAGAAAATTTTCTCTCTATAGGCCAAAACAGGGTAAAACAGGATCTTTCTTTTATGTCAGAGAGGGAAATAATTATAAGATCAGAAGGGGAGATTCTTACACCTACACACCTCAAAAGCCGGAGAGAGGAATCTTACACAATGTATTTTTTTATAAGTTAAAGTTTAAAGAGGAGTGTGTGCGTATCTGTATTCTAAAGCAAAAGTTAAGAAAGGCATTCAATTATTGGTGGGTGAGTACTTGTCTGGTTCTACTAATCCAATGGTTGGGCCGGATAGGCTGGAATCAGTAGAGTTTTAATAATAGAATTGAGTAATAGGAATACGCTTAGAACTCGAGTAGTTAAATAAAAGCGTGAAGACTTCTCTAATGAATAGATCAACAGCTGTGCCTGATTCAATTAGGAAAAAAGCGTTGATTCCTTCAAGTTAAGTCTATAATAATTTTTCTTTTATCTGGTTTAATCAAATGAAGGTTAGTTCAGTATCTTGATCTCGTTAGAAAAATTCGTTAAGAAAATAAAAAATGGTGGAATCCTCCCTGTTTTTCGGGCATGGGAAATTTTCTCGGTTTCGGTTTTCGGAATAACCACCAGCTTAGTCTCGTGCCCGGATATTCGAGGGCAAGGCCCCAAGTGGGAAACCCTGCCCCGCGCAAGAGGGAGCTGCTTCTGCTACCAGCAATCGGGAATCCGGTGCGCGAAGGGGGCAGTGGGATCTCACAGTATCTAGCAACACTACTAGATTTGTTTTGCATGTGTTTTTTGACACATTGTTCTTTTGATGAGAGCATGGTAAAAGATACATTGTGCAGAGTATGTATTAGGTGTTGGGTGATCATTAAAACTCATCATAATTTGCTAATGTTTCACAACAAAAAAAGGCAGCAAGTACATAAATGCACATAAAATTTTTAAAACACCATGTTTAAATAGTGAAGGTGGTTACATGTCAATTTCAAAGGGGATGCTATTATAGATTGCCTCATAGGTTTCTGGAGAGATAGTGTACATTTGCCTTCTCTTTGGAATCTCACACAAGGTGTGGTATGTGAACTAGGGACATATTAGTGAGCAACCTAAAAGAATAAGCATCTTGTATTTGCTTGTAGCATAGGGCCTCAATGAAATAAGACCCCTTGGGAATTTCATTTTTCCACTCATCAACATATCTCTCTTTAGTACGCTTCTTAACTGCAATACACTTAATCAGGTAAAACTCTACAACGTCTTCATTGGTTGTGGTTTCTGGATTCACTACAAAGGTGTCACCAACACGTAGTGCATTGCTTAACACATCATGATGTCCTTCATATGTCGCATCATCATACACATCTTCCTCATCCACAGGGGTTGTTGAATTGGGCAGAGGCACCAAGGTGTGAAACCTCCAGGGTTGTACATGTTCTTTGTTGACACATCTATTCCAATGCCCATGCATGCACAAAAGCATGCCAACTGCTTGCTGCAAGTCCTATTTGATCTCAAGGGTTATGACCACGAGTAACATGCATTGAGCGTGATTTCTTGATAGGCTCGAAATTCAACTTTACCTCCCTATTCACATCTCCCACTTTGACCTCCTCTAGAATTTCCAAGCACATTGCCTTTGTTTTGATGGATATATAGCTTTAGCTCCCTTAGATAACTTATCTTTGCAGAAATTGACTACATTTATAGCACACTTTAAAGTAGCACCATTAGGCTTCAATTGTTCGTGAGTCAGTGCCCTCTTTACAATATCCCCTAATCCATCATGCTCTCCCTTGCCATGCCCTATTTGTAGAGAGAAGAAGTGACTCATCTCAATCCCTGTTAATCCTGTATACCTTGCATAAAATAGAAGGGCACGCAAGCCTTGAACTTTGAAGCAGCCCCGTCAAACCAAACCAAATGCCTCTCTGGTGTAACCCCTAATTCTTTCAGCCACTCATAGTGCAACATGTAGCAATGCTTGAGGAAACAATGTATCGTACACTATATCATCTGATATGAAGAAGTGAACTATTTTCATAACTTCTTCTACCTTACAATAGTAAGTTGTGTGTACAAATATTGTGCACTATGCAGAGTGCCAATGCTTAGATTGAATCTCATTCTTCTCTTTGAATGCGTAATTCTCCTCAAAGTCTTTGAACAAGGTAACCACATCATTTGGGAATTTAAGAATACAATACTTGAATTGTTGCCTGCCACCATTGAGTGACATAATTGTGCGTGATGAAAAACTTTAGCTTGGTCTTTAGGAATTGTAGAAATTGCCAACATTGCATCTCCTTATTCAGGACTTCTTTTCTCTTCTTCTTCTTTCCCTTATGGTCTTCCACCTCCACATATTCAAAAACTTTCATAGTAATTTTTGTCCTTGCTTGTTTTCCTCCAAAGGGCAGCATTTCAGCTTCTTTACACCACAATTTTTGCATTCCCCTAGCAAACACTTCCTATTGTGGAAAGTTGAGTCCTCTTTCATTGGGCACAGATTATTGACTCCGACAATCGCATGATGCCTTTAAAAGTATGTCTTGAGGCTAAATAACCTATGCTTGAATTGCAAGTGCTACTAGTATGGCTCACCCTAACCCTCCTTGAAACACATCCAAAAGAGATTACCTAGCTCGGCCATTGGAAATATCCTCACATTGTTTGATTTTGGCAACCACATGATGGAATTACCATCATAGTATCCTTGTCGTGGAGGAAAATGCACACATTGCTGAAAAGATGTAGGGGAGAAGAGAGCTTGAGCTCCTGCAAAGCACACACACACTCACAAAACCTTAAAAGAGAACACACAGGGTGAGAGGCTGAAATCTTCTTCTTCTTCACACAACACTCAACACACCATATACAAAGATAAGAGTACACACAATATGAAAAGGTACTCAACCAAATACATACTAGGGTTCTCTATAGTGTGAACCCAGCTAAATGAGATGGCGCTATAACTATGCCAGTCTCTAGAATAGCTGTCACACAGCCTGTCATCCCACTGGCCGCATATCACCCATGATCTCACTGACCATGCCAGTGGTGTAAGTGTGGGGTCGATCCCCCACCGCCTCACTAGATGAGCTCGATATCTCACTGACCATGCCAGTGGTGTAAGTGTGGGGTCGATCCCCCAGGCGGGTCATCAGTGTCCACTGCCTCACTAGATGAGCTCGATATCTCAACACTCCCCCTCGAGCTCAACTCCATCTCATGTACACCAAGCAAAGCCCTGAATCTGCGGAGCTTCTCTGTACCCAATGCTTTGGTGAAGATGTGAGTGACCTGATCCTGTAAACAAGGTCAACGTCTCCTGCCAAAACCTTCTCCCTAACAAAATGGTAGTGGGCCTCTATATGCTTCGTGTGAGCATGAAAAACTTGGTTCCTGGCCAATTTTATACTGCTAATGTTGTCACAAAAAATGATAACTTGTCTATCCACTGATAGACCCAAATCTGTAACAAATAGCTTTCTCAACCAAGCTATCTCACATGCTGTCATAGCAACACCTCTGTACTTAGCCTCTGTAGTACTGGATAGAGCAATCGTAGGCTACTTCTTGCTACTCCAAGTCATAGCAACACTCCCCAAAGAAAACATGAAGCCACTAGTAGATCTTCTATTTGAGATACTACTAGTCCAATCAGCATCTGTGTCCCCATGTACACATATCTATGTCCCAGTTTCATAAAATAGTCCACAATGCAAAGTAGACCTCACATACCTAAGTATGCATCCAAATGCGGCTTCCGAGGAACCTGCATAAATTGACTTACCAATCCAACAGCATAGCTCAAATCTAGCCTGGTGATCGTCATCATGTAGATCAAGCTTCCTACTATGCACCTATAGATAGTAGGATCCTCCAAAATCTCTCCTCAATCTGCACTCAACTTGCCATTCTGATCCAATGGCACTAAGATAGGCTTACAGCCTGTCATACCATACTTGGACAACATGTCCAAGCCATACTGTCTATGCAGTAATCCAATACCATGTGGTGACCTAATCACCTCAATGCCCAAGAAATATCTGAGCTCCCCCAGATCCTTCATCTCAAACTTCTATCTAAACAAGATCTTTACATCAAAGATCTTTGCATCATGGTCCCTCTCGTAATGATCAAGTCATCTACATAGATGACAACAAGCACAACCCCTCTATCACAGTGTCTCACATACAGCGAGAAATCTGCATTGGCTACATGAAAGCCAATAGTGACAAGGTATTCAGAAAGCATAGTGGTGCTTGGGCAGCAATAGTCCATTTATGCCCCAAGATCAAATCTGCTTCCAACACATTCTCAACCACAAAAAACTTGCAAGTGAGGGGGTTAGTTTCAATATGCATTGTATGTTCAAAGTACCCCAAACATGGCATGTTCAAGTCTTAAGAGTAAAGGTAATCCTTTCAGGGATGTGCCGTGAGTGTTAGTTGACCTAACAAATCTCATAGCTCGAGGGTCATGAGATTGTGTTCTCATGTTGGATAAAGCTGTGCTTGAGCTGTGGTGATTTTATTTGAAATTTCCAATCCAACCAAAATCCTAGGGATCTTTTTAGTAAGATATGTTAGAAGTTCCAGCTCCTGCAAGGTCTCTTCCTCTCGTAAATAGCAATTGTACATTGCTTGTTCAAGAGTGTTCAAGGTGAATGTTTGCATGGATTCATTATTGAATACAACGATTCACCTATCCAAGTTCCACCAAGGATGATATCATACTCAAGGGAATCTAGGGTAGCATGGAATGTGAATTCCATATCGTTCTATCGATTGTTTGAGTGGTGTAGTTAAAGTAACCTGGAACTTCAATGTTTTGTCCATTGGTTCCTCTTGCAAGACTATTGTCTATTGGGATGAGTGTTGGTTGTCCCAATGACACCCAAGTGTATATTGTCACATGATGTTATGACTAGCGCGAGGGCTAATCAATGCGCGTTTACGCTTAACATCGGTGCCTGTAGGGAAATCCAACCATACCATGATAGAATCTTCCAAAAGAACCATGGATGTTTCAGTTTTTGTTTAAGCTTCAGATCTTGTTTTTGTTTCATATTCGCATTCACTTTTATCCTCTGTTTAGCTCTCATCTTTTCCAAGAGTACCCAATGTGTGCACTGGCATACTTGGCCCTCTGACAATTCTTTATGAGTTCTGTTTGGAAACTTGCAAATTCTGACCATCCTGTTCTATGGAATTCTTTATGTCTTGGTATAACTCATGTTGAGCCCTTAAAGGTGCAAGTGCTGATGTGATGCTGGCTTCATCAGTAGAGAAGAGAATTTCTCCAAATGAGGTTATGAGAGACTGTTTTAATCTTGTAAGGAATTGCCGAATTCCTCACGTGCTTTCTTAAGTATATAGTTTGTGCAATTTGTCTCAACTAACTCTTCTATAGAGAGTATGTCTTCCTCTTGAAAGGGGAAGCGGTACTCCTCTGAGCTTTGTATTTTGGTTACTTTTTTAGGATTGGAATTATGAGGCTTAATCACAACTGGTGACCCTGTAAGACATTCAACCAAGCTAAGCATGAGCTAAGCATGCTCTCCTGAGCTTGCTTTTTGTGTTCCGCATTTGTCATGTGATCATTAATATCCATTTGGGGTGGTTCTAGTTTCTTGATTGGCCTATGTGGTGCAATGAGTGAAGAGTAAGAACTTATTTCATCCTCACTTAGTGACCTACTAGAACTTGTTTCATTTTTTGACTTTCTTTGGTTTTTCATTATGTTTATCTAGGTGACAAGATCGAATTTTCTTTTGGGATTTTGTATCCTGTGTCGCACATATGGGTTTTATGGTTTGTGTGGTGGTCTTTGAGGTGGATGCTTCTGCCTCATGTATAGCTTTTGGCTCTTTTGGGTTCATGTCCCTATTTGGGCTTATGTTCTCTATAGGCTCCTTTTCCCTATCTTTGAATTCGACCTTGGTTTCGATAGTTTGTAGTCCCTTGTTTTTCTTGGGTTTAGAAGGTTTTGCTTTTTCTTTTGGGTTCTACTTTGAAGCATGTTCTTCTACCCATGTTGAGGTATTGTCTTTTGCATTCTTTTTGACGGTTTCTCGTGCCTTGTCTTGTAAGCGTGTAAGCACATTCAAGGGTACCGTGGCCAATTGCCCGTTTTGTACGCTTAATATGTTAAGAGTTGTATTTTGTGAGACAAGTTGCATGGTCATCGGGTTTTACACCCCCTATCACTTTGATCCCATCGGCGGGCTTTGGTCCCTTACCTAACATCTCCAAAAATCCTATAAGTACCAACCCTTTCCTGGATGCCCACACCTTGGTGGACATACTGACTAGTCTAGGAAGGGGGGTAGTCCAAGGACTTAATGAGTCTCTTCCAACAAGAGCACTCACATAAGGCCTCAGTGACTCATATAGAAATACCATCGTACAAATTTTCACAATTATGGACAAATACGATGAAACAACAGACCATGTTTAATTCATTCAAATGTTTGAGCAAAGATGTGAAGCCTTTGGAAATCCCAACTGTCCCACCAAGGTACATCCGTTGAACCTATGCTTAAAGGTAAAAGCTAGTCGATGGTTCATCACATTGATGCCTCCGATTAAGACCAACTTCAAAACCTTGAAATCAGCCTTTATACATGGCTTTTCCAAACAAGGTGATCGGTGAAGTGTAGCAACAAAACTCTATTCAATTGAGCGTCAACCAAATGAATCCATTAGAGATTTTATCCTTTGGATAAAACTCTTAGACTCATGTTTGTTATAGGCATAGCCAATGGTATCAAGAGGTGCATTTGTGGCATAGATCTCAATGGCTCAAAGATGTCAGCCATTGGGTTCAGTCCTTGTGTGATCCCTGGCAATCCCTCCATCGTGGCCATGTCACAGTGCCTAAATGCTCCTTAATGAGAAAACACAATTTTTTTTTTGCTTTTTATATTCTCCCATATTTCGTTATAGCCTCAAGAGGCTTGCGTACTCTTTGTTGGGTCAAACGAGTATCCGTTCGCCCTAATTAGCTTAGGCGCTATACGCACGTGAACGACCTCTTAGAGATAATTTTTCAAAAAAAGTGTATGCTAGTAACTTCTCACATGGAAGAGGAGGTTCTAAAACCTATTTTTCATCACTATCTCAAGATGAAAATGTTTTTCGATAATATTTTTCCTATTTCACAACACGTTTTTGAGAGTGTTCCAAAAGGCATTTCGAAAAACTGTGTGAGGAAGTTGTAGTATTTTTGGAGTACTACATTTTTGTTTCCTTGAGTCATCCGTGATTTTGTTGTTTAGACCTTCAAAAAGTAGCCCGAATATGGCTTGTCGTCGTTTTCGCATTGTTTTTTACAATTTTTCGTGGTTTTTGGACTATTTTTTGCCTCAATTTTTGAGTCTAGTCGGAAGCCAAAATGGTCGATTTTTACTTCGAACGGCCAGGTCCAAAGTCGAAGAGCTCGATGCTAGCTTTTTGATAAGCCCTAGAGTGCCTTTATCGAATATACAGTTTAGAAGATAGGGGGCTCCAAACAGGGGTGTCTTTTTTGCCGATGGACCCCTTTTCACGCCGATGGACTTCACAAGTTTTATAAATTTTGAAAAAAAAATTGTACGTGGTTCTCGAGGATGTGAACCTTTTGGGCGTGAAATCTAGTTCTGTGAAGTTGTAGAAAATGCTTCACGCCGTGAACCGGACTTCACGGAATATTAAGTTCAATTTTTATTTTGCGCGCGTGGTTCCCGAGGACGTGAACCTTTTGGGCGTGAAGCCTAGTTCTGTGAAGTTGCAGAAAATGGTTCAAGCCATGAAAACTGGACTTCATAGAATATTAGATTTGATTTTTTTATGCGCAGTTCCCAAGGACGTGAACCTTTTGGGCATGAACTCTAGTTCCGTGAAGTTGCAAAAAATGGTTCACGTCGTGAACTTCGCGGACTTCATGAAATATTAAATGGTTCACGCCGTGAACTTTCGCGTGGTTCTCGAGGACGTGAACCTTTTGGGTATGAACTCTAGTTCCGTAAAGTTGTAAAAAATGGTTCTTCACGCCGTCAATCGGACTTTATAGAGTATTAAATTCGATTTTTTTTTTGTGCGCGGTTCTCGAGGACGTGAACATTTAGGGCGTGAACTCTAGTTCCGTGAAGTTGCAGAAAATGGTTCACGCCATGAACCGGACTTCATGGATATTAAATTTGAAATTTTTTTCTTGCGCGCGATTCTCGAGGACGTGAACCTTTTGGGTATGAACTCTTGTTTCATGAAGTTACAGAAAATGGTTCATGCCGTGAACCGGACTTCACGGAATATTAAATTAAATTTTTTTTAGTCTAGTGGGAAATACAAATTTTTCTTTTTGGGGGGGATATTTTTTGAATTTAAAATGAAAGGAATATGGGCATTTTCCCAAAAAGGTAAGTGCGAATCAAAAAAGTCAACCTTTTAATGACACCCCTTACACCCTTCATAAATGGCTCCCAAAATGGACAAATTGATAACTCATGATGAGCATCAACTCATTGAATTCTCATTAGACTTACTGAGTTATGTAAAAAAAAGCGATTAAGGATTAATCTAAGATTAATTCTTTCACTAATCTTTCCCTCTTTTATACTAATCAAGGACTCTAATTAACCACCACTAATCCTTAATTAATTCATACAATTGAGCACATCATTGGATAGAGCAAGGGAATGCTAATCTTTGTGCATCAAAAAATATGTAAATTAATCTAAAATAGGAGATTAATTACTCTTAATTATGGTCTCCTCTTTTAAGGTAAAATTAAGCAAAGAGAGTCAAATTTCTCCAATTAATGAAAAAGTGATGTAATTAGGTGTTTTGATGCATCTAGATGCTCTCAAAACACTCAAAAACACTAATTTCGACTACTCATGTGATCAATTTAGATCCCAATTAACACATTTTCTAATTTTTTTACCTCTTGAGCAAGATTAATCACCCTTAATGACAAAAACCAGTCCATTAAGAATAATTAGTCAAATTCAAGCATTTTTCGATGGTTTAAGAATTTTTTTGAAAGATTAAGCTACTCCTAATGCTTGCTAACACTTTAATCCAAACAATTTCAACCACACACACAATTAAACTAAAATTAATGATCTTAGTTCTATGTTTAACACTAAAGAGAGCTAACATTCACTAAAAAATGCATTCTATTACATTGTTTGATGCAATGGATGCAAACTAAGCCTAATACAAACTATGTGCAAGTCCTAAGAACATGAAAAACCATAAAAACGACAACAAATTAAGCTAAAAATTAAGCAAAAAGCATTCTTTTCAAAAACAAAAAAGAGAGCTATTCTACACCAAATCTTACACAAATCACCATGAAATCCATATCTTTTTCATGGAAACCATTAATTAAGATAATGGGTGATGGGGGTAATGCGTAGATTAGAGGAAAAACAATGGAAAAAGCCAAGGGATGGTTCCCCGACAACGGTGCCAAAAATGTTATGGCTCACCCTAACCCTCCTTGAAACACATCTAAAAGAGATTACCTAGTGAACCGCAATTGTCGTGAGGATCTTTCCAATGGTTAAGCTTATAACCCTTGAGGTCTCCAAGCTCTACAACTCCTTGAGAAATAATTCCACCGCACCTCCCGCCCGCGAGCGTTGTCACACTGCTGCGTTGCACTATGGGTCCTCGTCCCTCCTCGCACCTTCACTCACACACACTCACTAGCATGCATTAGGGAGAGAGATTAGCAAGAGGATTAGAAAGAGCAAGACTCAATTACACAATGGGAGAGTATGTTGTATTATGAGAGATATTCACTTATATACATGGCCATAAGTGTTTAGACTCACTTAAACTATGGCTGACAGGACACTTTAGGCTCATAAGAGGCCTACTGCTATAACAATGACTACTCTCATAATATATCCATAAAGTTCATCACTTAGGAGTTCATCCTAGCTTGCTACCACATGCTCTTGAAGCAGGATTCACCATAATACTTCGTCACACCATTACGGACGCCCGTCCAAGTTGTAGCTTTGGACAGTATTTCTTCATATCTTGAATGTATGATCCTTTAGTGTATCTATCATGACTCCTTGATGTAAGATAACGGCGGTAGCTCTTGTTAATCCTAGAATTGAGCTAACAGCTACAAACCTTACATTTGTAATGACATCCCGCTACATGGATGCGAAAGCTATGAGAGCGCATGTGGTTCAATGAATCTTGCAAAAAGGGCATTTGGACGTGGTATTTACATCATGTATACTTGTCTCTCAATCGACGAACAAAAAAAGGCTTAAGCAACTCAAATGATCTTAGTTGTAACTTACAGTCTGGATGTCCTACTTTGAATTGATGAAAAAATTAAACCTACCAAAAAAAGCAGCCGGAAGGTGATTTGAGTCAGTATGGCCTAAGGTTACAAATGCTGGAGGGTACTTTATCAAGGGGCTGGTAATAAATACCATGTACCCATGTAATGAAGGTGCTAAATGTAGAAGAAGATAGTAATTTATAGGAGTTAAATAGTATTTACCAATGATCTAAAGAGGTAAGCTAGCATTTTTTATAGTCTAGCAGGGTGCCAGCTAGCAATTTCCAATAATAAGTAGGTGCTAACTACAATGAATAAGTGATTTACATGTGTGCTAACATGAAAATAGCAGTGTCTTGTAGGTGCTTACTAGAAATTACCCATAATTTGAAGGTGTTAACTAGCATGACTAAGTGATTTGCAGATATGTTAACCTACAAATAGTAGTGCAAATAGGTGCTAACTAGCATGTAACTACATAATTTGAAGGTGTTAACTAGCATGACTAAGTGATTTGCAGATGTGTTAACCTACAAATAGTAGTGCAAATAGGTGCTAACTACAGCTAGAAGATGCTATCTAGCATATGTTAATAACTAACAAGTGCTAACTAATCATTGGTAATGTATCTACTATCAATTAGCTGTGCCTTACAGGTGCTAACATGCATATGTTAGTGGTGTGCATTTGCTAACTAGAAGCTAGTAGTAGATGCTACCTAGCAATTAGTAGTGAGTCATAGGTGCTAGCTAGCATGCTTTAACAGTGCTATTGGCACAACATAAGTAGTACAAAGTGGTATCTTACATATGCGGGAAGATGAAGGTTGTAGTTAGAAGCATTATGATGCTCCTTCAACGCTACTTAAATTTCTTTAAAAAAATGGGTTTAGCTAGCAGTGTTCTATAAGTGCTAAATAGCATGTACTTGTAGTTTGAAGATGCTAACTAGTAAGTCTTGTAGGTGCTAGTTAGTATAGAGCTGAAGTTTAAAGATGCTATCTAGCATATGTCAGGAATTCTCAGATGTTGATTATAGTGATTGTTGCTGGCAATGTCTTTGCTAGTAATAAGCTATGGCTTGCAGGCTCTAGAAAGCATATATTAGAGGTATGCATGTGCTAATTAGTAGTTACCAGTAGATGCTAATGAGCAATTAGCAATGAGTAAGAAGTGCTTGCTAGCATGTTTTGATAGCCACTACTTAGCATAAAATTAGTAATGCAAAATGCTAAGTCACATATACTAGAGGCTGCAACTTGTAGTAAGCAGCATTATGATGCACCATATCGACTTGCAGCTAGCCGATTGTAGTCAATACCTGAGACTCGTCAAGTAGTCAATACCTGAGACTCGTCAAGTAGATGCATTGGGTGATTGATGTAAATTTTTATTCCTATTCTCTTTCTGCAAACATCCTTTTTGTTGGGGGGAAAACATGACTTAGTTTCCCAGAATGAGTATATAAGATCTTTCATTTCATCCGTGATTATACTTGTACGGTTTTGTTTCCACCATGCTGCCAATGAGAACAATTGATTTCCCTAATCAAGTTGAGCATGGATACACAATCTTACAATGTACAAGCTACATCAAGACACCTGAGAAGGACTCATGAGACCTTCAAAAGTGGCATGTGTTGAGTTGAGCTCATCACCACAATCAATATGGCCTTCTTTAAAAACAATTCATGTTTGTTTGTTGGCTGTTTGATAATAACCAATGTCCTAAAAACATTGTCTAAGATGGCTCCTTGCACTTGATCCTCCTCTCCAGAGAGTTGATCTCGTAATCCTTGCACCACATGAAGTTGTGCAAATCGATCGAACATTTCACACTTGAGTTGTGTCCCCATGCCTAATGTCCTGCCATTGAAAAACTTCACCATATCAATGATGATTATTTGCTTTTTGTCTTCATCAATCTTGTGCACCTCAGCAGCCCTCTTATGCTTGTTTCATTCCTGCTGTTGTCGAATTTTTGTAGCCTCATATTGTTTGATGATGGCATGCAATTTTAGGTCCTTCATCCTTACACAATCATGACTTTTTTGCTACACTTGCAATCTTGTAATGGTAAGAACACTATATTATAAACAATACTTCAATCAAATGACCCACTTATAAACATAGATTTGGCCAAACCACATATACATGTACCAAAGTAATTGTTTTGACCTAAGAAACCAGCTAATCACTATGCATAAACACACATAATCCGGGCATATACTCATCCACCTGACCACCCCTAACCCGAAGGGTGCACACATCATGGTAATGAAGAACCACATACCTATCCTTGTTGTTCCATACCACCAAGAGGTATGTCTTCAATCCAACAGCACGTAGCTCTACACGTAGCTCTAGTATGAAATGCCAAGAGAGTACATACTATACTTTACACAAAAGAACATCCCTTGAGAGTTCCTTATGCTCCTATTATATGGGAGAGCTCTCAAGTGACTCTTGACCCTCCATTTCTATGTGTGACCCTTGGTTTCTTGACCCTAACCCCAACCCTGGTTAGGTCTAACCCTTGTCCCAATAGAGCATGTTCCCATGATCCCATGCTCACATGCCTAGGGCGGGTTAGCCTTCTAGTATATGCACATAATATAACGTGCACATAACATACTTCCCCTCTCTCAAAAAATTTCACTCTTGTAATGAAAAGAAGGAAACATGTGCTGAACATTCTCAACTGACTCCCAAGTTGAATCCTCGATTTCCCTATCTTTTTACTTAATTTTAACCCCAAGGATTAATCGATTATAAAGTTTCCTTTCCCTGAATTCAAGTACCTTTTCAAGTTTATGTGGAACATAGAATAAATCCTTGACCTCAACAAGTTTGTGAGGCATAACTGTGTTATCCTCACCTCCATCTTCTCTTTTAGGCTGCTGACATGAACGACTAGATGAACTCTGACATGTGGAGACAGTTTTAGCTAATAAGCAACCGTTCCAATCCAACGTATAACATGGGAGGGAACCCGATGCATTATCATGCTACCTCCCACTAATTTTCAGTAGAAAATCAATATAATTTTGCTAACACGCCCATGGGAAACCTGCAAAAATGTATTAAAAGTGCCTATTTTGCCATAAAAATACTCTTAAAAAGTCTTAAATAATTAGTTAAAAAATCCTAAAAATTATAGAGATGTAGGGAATCCTTTCTACTAAAAAAATACCTTCAATAGCATGTGCAGTACTTTGGTAAAACAAAAATACGTAAAATGCTTATTTTAAAATAAAGAAAAATAGAATTTTAACTCATGGACTTCCCCCGTATCGTCGATACGTCCAACCAAGTCAAGAAGCACCATGTTTCGATTGCCATATTGACATTCCCAATGAGTAGGCCACCAAAAAAACCAAAAAAATAACATTTTTTGCTTAGTAAACATTAAAATTTACTTTAAAAATGCTTAAAATTTGGTATAATGAGAGAATTAAGAGGAGACAAAACACCAAAAATTAACTAGAGATTGCTCTAATACCACTATTAAAACCCAAAAATCTCTCTAGAAAATCACTATGCATAAACACACATAATCCAGGCATATACTTATCCACGCAACCACCCCCGAGCCCAAGGGTGTACACATCATAGTAAAAAATGAAGAACCACATACCTATCCTTGGTGTCCCATACCACCAAGAGGTATGTCTTCAATCCAACAGCATGTAACTCTAGTATAAAATGGCAAGAGAGTAGATACTATGCTCTACACAAGAGAACATCCCTTGAGAGTGCCCCATGCTTCTATTATATAGGATGGCTCTCAAGTGACTCTTGACCCTCCATTTCCATGTGTGACCCTTGGTTGCATAACCCTAACCCCAACCTTGGTTAGGTATAACCCTTGTCGTCCTAATAGAGCATGTTCCCATGATCCCATTCTCACATGCCTAGGATGGGTTAGCCTCTTAGTATATGCACATAATCTGACGTGCACATAACATACTGTTAAAACCCCCAAAAAATATCTCTAGCTTTAGTCGATGGATGCTTTAATTGGGACGCTAGTCAAGGTTGTTCTTCTTTGTGTACACATATGTTGTCTAATCCCTAGACCGAGTTATGATCATTTAATGCTTTCTTGAGATATGGAAATGATTGGCCTATAAAGGTGGTAAGTGTATTCTTCCTTTGATTCTTTATGCCCTCCCTCTTCAACTGGGTTAGGTGGCTATAGTTTTGTAGAGAAATATGTATCATGTACGGCATATATGTCGTGGCATGTATTTTCTCCTCTTCAAAAAAGGTAGTATATTCAATATGTTCTTGATCAAAATCATATACCAATGTAGTAGTTAATGCTTTTAGATGTGTAATAACGATGTCAAATTGCTTTAAGTATGCCGTATGGATTGTACATGGTGTTGTTGCGCATTAACAAGTGATGGTGTGTATCCCATGCCTTATAGAAACCCTATTCTTGCATCCACTCTCTAGGCTTCTTTGTATCTTGAGAAGAGGAACTAACAATGTTGCGGAAAAAATAGGTAATATTTCTTGAAAATGAGAAACATTTGGCATCTTTCAAAGATTACATAAAAAAGGTTCACTTTTTACCTCTTTTTGAAATGTGGTCTATGCATGCATACACCACCACCAAAAAAATGATAATATTTTGAGCACTTTACACGTTTCTTACAAAAACTGACATGAAAAAAAAAGACTTGGTTTTGCTTACTTTTTGAGATTATAATTGAAAATCTAACAATACGTTTTTAAAAAACATGCCAAAATAGAGACATTTTTTATCATTGCCATCTTCAATCCAATTTTTTTTTTGATATATCTATAAAAAGAAGCTATTTTCTAGACATACAGCTCATGGCATAGTTATGGTTCCTCATGATGATCATTGCTATCTATACCATCACCATCACTAGTTAATGTGCCTTTCCTTAAGAAGGTAGACAAGGCATCCTCTTCTTCACTATCCACCACCACAAATACATTTTTTTCTTCTATGTGTACACTTGAAGCTTATACTTCTTGGGTCTACTGCCATGTTCGCACGATTGAGGATGTGTTACAGAGTGTAACTATAAGAAACGTTTCTGTTTATATAATAATACTACAAAAGTGTTATAAGTTGATCTTTTTAAACTATTAGCATTGGTTGTGTACCATCATGCCCACTACTTGTTTATAAATAATAGATTAAATTATTATTCCATACAAAGCGTAAAGGTAAGTATATACTCAAGGCTTTGCTATTTGGGTCTGGAAATAGACCTAAGGATTCTTGTAAGATTTTTTCATAAATTATGGAGCTTATGACGTTATGTATTCTAATATTTTTGGGTGCTTGTCAAATAATGTGCACATTTATGCATAGTGGTAGAGTTTATCCCAAGAAATTCCATTAAAAATAGTGTCTTTCATTCATGAAATTTATAAAATAAATTTTTATTTGAAAAAGATTGATATTTCTTTAAGTTGTGTGGACTTCTATGCCATTTGTAAGGCAAGTTTATTTTTATGTCACAAACAGTAGCATGTTATGAATCTACGAAGGTCACACATGTTAATCTTGGAAAAAATATCAAAATTCATCTAGTTTTTAAATGTATACATGGAATTCTAGATGTGTGTTCAAAAAACTGTGTTTTTAAGCCATTTTTGAGCTTTCACGCTATGGCATGTTTTTTTGTGCTCCATACAAATGATATCGCTACAACTCCAGAAGCATAGAAATACACTTGTGGGAGTCTAGAAGTAGTACAGCATAGGCTTGGTTGTGCGTGTTTATGGTTTTATGTGGTTTATCTTTGTTAGCTTGAGACAGTGATTTGCATTTGTTATATATTGTTGCATATCATTTTCTTATTATATAAATATAGCATAGTTGTCAGTGTGCTTGTGATAGTTTGAGTCTTTTTGTGCAAGCTTGGGAAGTGATGACACTAGCATTGTCTCTCTCTTCTTACTTAACTTGGGTTCCTATTTACACTTGAAAGAACCCAAGAATGGAGAAATTATGCTTAGAGAACAAGGGAAGTTATTGTGGTCGGCAGTTAGTGCACCCATTGACTATTGGAGATGGCACTATATTATTAGGAATGGAGATATGGAAGGTGTGTTGGCCCAATGCGGTGGCCAAAGCAACTGAGTCAATGGAGTTCCTTGATGATATATCTCAGCTCAAGCCTTGGTAAGTGCCTTGCTTAGTGCCCTGATAGTAGAGTTGGATGACATTGTACACAAATGCTATTAGAAGAATAGCATAGGAATACTCCTTTATGTGGGTATGGTGTGATCATATTATATGGTGGAGGGTAAGGGCTTGAAGTGAGAGGCCAAGAATTATGTGGGAACATTAGCTAAGAAAGCCATTCAAAGGGTCTCCTCATGGGTTGAGAACAATAGTCTATGCTAAGTGTAAAGGCTTAGAAGCCCTAAAAATGTTTAATTAAAAGGTAGTGTAGTGCACTAATGTCTTTGCATGGGTGAGGAGAGTCAAAATCGACCAGCCCGCATAACTCTCTAATGTAATCATGGTGCTGAGGTGGAAAGAAGTGAAGCAAACTAGTATGGTCATAGAATAGTCTAGAAATTAACCAGCCCGGTGGCGTCGGGCTACACATGGCCAGCTCAGGATAGCAAATAGGTGAGGTGGAGACTGCTCTTAATAAACAAGTGCATGGGGCAACTAATGGTGTAGAAGAAGCTTTAGGACATAGTCCTAATAACAAAGGCGACTCAATATGGTGACACTTGACTGTGTACTATTTTCGTAGACATAAGGGCAACCAACAATTATAAGAGGAGCTATAGGGTGTCCAGAACGGGGAAAGAGAGATGACATAGAAGGAGATGCTACCATTTTGAAGAACACAGCTCACCCAAAAAGAAGCCCGAGCCAAGCCAAGAGCTGTGTGTAAGTCCTTTAGAGTGTTCGTGAAGTCAAGATAAGAACCTTCAACAAGGAACAACAAAGGCTTCGAAAGGTGGTGTCGTGGGGCTGTCAGCCAACGTTGAGCTAAGAAGAGCAAGGAGGCATCAGCATGTGTGGAGATCTTCATGAGGTAAACTTGTGGAATCAAGGATACAAAATAAATAGAAGATGAAGATTTTGAGTCCTGCTGCTACACATTCAAGATTATGATGGTGTAAAAGTGTTTGAATCTCATCCATACTCATTCTCAAGTTTTTTTTTAAAAGGTGGACATTATTGTTAGAAGATTATATCTTATTGGTATGTCAAAACAAGATGATGGGGGTCATGTCTCTATGAGTTTTCTTAAAGTGCCCAAAGCAATTGTGAAGGGAGGTTATGTGCTAACATTGTCAAAATGATGGCAAGTATATCCCAAGCCTTGTATCACTTTTCTTGTGTTGTAGACATTGTGTGGTGATGACATGTTGTCATTAGTTCTTTTTGAAAGAGTCTGTAAGATGTGAAAGCCATACAAAATAATCATTGTAAAACTCTTTTGTCACTTTGTAAAATTATTGTACCCTTGTAGAGAGTGAGTCAAGGGGAGTTTGAAAGAGTCTGTAAGATGTGAAAGCCATACATCATAATCATTTTAAACTCTTTTGTCACTTTGTAAAATTATTGTACCCTTGCAGAGAGTGAGTCAAGGGGAGTTTGAGTCAGTCTTCTTGGAGGGTTGGCATGTGTTGCCCCAAGTTAGAGTGAGTTCAAAAGTTGTTCTACCTTGATTGTATGGTTTGGGTGAGATTGAGATTAATCTAAAGACAACACAAGTATCACAAACTTCATCTTGTTCCTGGTGCTAGTTTAATAGGAGATCAAGACGACTACCATGATTTTGTCTTTGGTTCTTGAACCAGACATCCAAAATATTGTTTGTATAGGATTCACTATAGAGGTGCTCGGCTCCTTGTGATGACTAAGTATGAATGGTTTCTATTGCTGAAACTCCTAGGATGGATAGATAACCCTCACATATCCCCACACCTACCAGAAGAGGTCATGCATGATGAGTTTTATGAAGAAGAAGATCTCAATTTATTCAGTTGTAATTACAAATTGTGGCTTGCTAGCCATTGTAGCTTCAAAGCATAAATAATGACGACTTTAGTTTAATCAGTTTGCTTTTAGTGTTGTACTCTTTTTCTTCCATCCATCGTCATAAAGTTTCAATTATACAGTCATCATTGAAAGCCAGTTGAAAGCCAGAGGGAGTTGTTTACAAATTATAGAGAGAGAGAATTTTGTTGGTGTTGGTAGTTGTCAAGTGTTATTCCACTAGTGGATTGTAGTGAAGCTTGGCCAGCTATAGAGGCGTTTCACTTTAAAGGCCAAGTCTCACATGTTTTGGTGCCCCCATTGAGGGGATAGAGAAGCTTAGTTTTAGAACTCTGATCAACAGGTTGGAGACCACTTGTAGGTCAACTCAAGACCTATTGGTGGCTGGCACAAGGTATGAGTTGTTTACAAGAGAGAAGGGTGTGGATGTGGATATACTTCTAAGAAGAATAAAATTAGCATCTCTTATTAATAATAGAGATGATGATGCCTACAAATTAAGGATGGTAGGGTTATTCTTGGAAGGAGCAATTAGGAAATGGTATGAGCATATGGTAGTAGCAGAAGAGGAAAAAGGTGATTGGGAGTGGCTAAGGAATGCTTTGAAAAGAAAATATGGAAAGGCTAATAACCCAAAAGACCTTTGGAGAGAACTCAATAGGTTTTATCAAGGGGAAGAAGAAGAGATTACAGCATTTTTGAGTAGGTTTGAAGGGGTTTAGAGAAGGATTTTAAGGACTTTGGGAGAGAATCAGATGCCACCAGACTTTTTAGTGAAGAAAGATACATTTATAGGTTGCTACATGGAGTTATTAAAGAAAATGTGGATCTTAAGGATCTTGACACCTATGCAGAGGTAGTAAGGATGGCTATATAATAGCAGAGGAAGTATCTAAGGAAATAAGAGCTGGATTGGAAAGAAAGAGAGGCAAACAAGCAAGTTAGTTATGACCATGGACCATGTGGGCACATAGTGGAACCTTTACCTATGGACACACATATCACTTAATACTGACCCCCTTGGCTCACGTTGCCCATGGGTCTAGTACCAAGCAATATTGGTACCTCTAGACTCCTGGACTCGTGTTTGTTTCATATCACTTGTACCGACCCCACTTTAATGACATTGGACATGGGGTTAGTACCAAGTGATACAAAGGCATCCGAGATCCTGTCTGCTTTATATCGCTTAGTACCAACCCCACTCTGAGTCATGGGGTCAGTTCCAAGTGAAACAAAGGCCTCCGGGATCCTGTCTGCTTTATATTGCTTGGTCGTTCCACTGTGAGTCATGGGGTCAGTATTACCAAACGAAACAAAGGCCTCCAGATCCTGTCTCCTTTATATCGCTTGGTGCCAATCCCACTGTGAGTCATGGGATCAGTACTAAGCAAAACAAAGGACTCCGGGATCGTGTCTCCTTTATATCGCTTGGTACCGACCCCACTGTGAGTCATGGGGTCAGTACCAAGCGAAACAAAGGCCTCCGAGATCCTCTCTCCTTCATATCGTTTGGTACTGACCCCACTGTGAGTCATGGGGTCAGTACCAAGCGAAACAAAGGACTTCGGGATCCTGTCTCCTTTATATCGCTTGGTACCAACCCCACTGTGAGTCATGGGGTCAATAACAAGCAAAACAAAGACCTCCGGGATCCTGTCTGCTTTATATCGCTTGGTACCGACCCCACTATGAGTCATGGGGTTCGTACCAAGCGAAACAAAATCCTCCGAGATCCTGCCTGCTTTATATCGCTCTGTACCGACCCCACTGTGAGTCATGGGGTCAGTACCAAAAGAAATAAAGGCCTCCAGGATCCTGTCTACTTTATATCCCTTGGTACCGACCTCACTGTGAGTAATGGGGTAAGTACCAAGCGATTCAAAGGCCTCAGGGATCCTATCTACTTTATATTGCTTGGTACCGACCCCACTATGATAACATTCACAATGGGGTCAGTACCAAGCGATTCAAAGGCCTCCAAATCCTGTTTGCTTTATATCGCTTGGAACCAACCCCACTGTGAGTCATGGGGTCAGTACCAAGCAATTTAAAGGCCTCCAAAATCCTATCTTCGGGATCCTGTCTACTTTATATCGCTTGGTACTGACCCTACTATGAGTAATGGGGTAAGTACCAAGCGATTCAAAGGGCTCGGGGATCCTATCTACTTTATATTGCTTGGTACTGACCCCACTATGATAACATTCACAAATGGGGTACTCAGTACCAAGCGATTCAAAGGCCTCCGAAATCTTGTTTGCTTTATATCACTTGGTACTAGCCCCACTGTGAGTCATGGGGTTAGTACCAAGCAATTCAAAGGCCTCCGAAATCTTGTCTTCTTTTTTTCGCTTATACCGTCCCCAATGTGATAACGTTGGTCATGGGGTCAGTACCAAGCAATACTACAAAGGCCTCAGGAATCTTGTTTGCTTTATATCGCTTGGTACCGACCCCACTGTGAGTCATGGGGTCATGGAGTCAGTCGTACCACCAAGCAATACAATGTACTCTGGAATCCTATTTCTGTTATATTGCTTGGTATTGACTTTTTTAAATGCGTTTCTCATAACGCTTTGTTTATTTGTTTAGATGGCTTGTACTAAGAAAACTGCTCGGAGGCATGAAAGACCTACCAAGTCACTGCAGGCGTAAGGCAGAACAAGGAGGTATCAAGCTCATAAGGCAGTTTTGCAAGAGCTTCGTCACATTGAGCGACACATGCAACCTACGATATCCAGGCTCCCTTTCGAGAGGATTGTGAGGGAAACTTGTGAGCAATGGAGTATCGGCATGCGATGGCAATCATCTGCATTATTGTGTCTTCAAGAAATCACTGAGAACTAGAGCATCGAGTTTTTTGAAGATGCTTACTTTCTCGCCCCACATGCCCACAAGCTGACAATAATGCCCACAGGCTCACAATAATGCCAAGGGATTTTGATACCCTTCGTCGATTGCAGTCGTCAATTGCAGTACAAATATGACCAGATGCTTGTTCCTATTTCTGTAAGCGATTCTCAAATGTGGCGTATCCTTACAGTTCTCCCCCTCCATCCTCGTACAAGTCCATCTAAGAGCTCCCGTGCTCCTCATGATAAGGACACCCGTTCTCAGAGTAGGTTGAGACGTGAACACTTCAGTGATGATGCCCCTCAAGCAAAACCTCACAAACAACTAGAACCGGAGGCACAACCACAACCGCGGGCTACTACAGCACAGCCATAGCCCTTCGCTGAAGTTGACATTGTTGCAGAAGAAGAAGATGCAGACAGGATAGAGAGGGAATTAAGTCTGATTGAAACATACAATATCAAAAAATTGAGAGTTTTGGAGGCTGATGCACTGGTTAGAGCAGCTTTTTCACTTCGGGGCCCAAGAGTTGTCAGGCGTGTGGATGCATAGGATTTAAATGTTTTGATGAGGAATGACGCATTTGAAATCACAGATAACATTGTCAATATTTGACTATGGTATGTATAGTATATACAATGCATGATGTATATAGTATGATGCATGACTGAGCTGTAAGTACCAGTGGACTAATTCTTTATTCTTTTCAGTGTTGCTTTTAGGTATTGTATATTACTACTACCAGAAGAGGTCTAAAATTTTATGTATACTGTGGATCCTCTCATTTTCGTAGCATTACAAAATGAAAGCTTAACATTTTTGAACCTTATGTTCTAGTTTAAACCAGTGAACCTCGACTTGGCAAGACTGGTTTTCATGGCAAACCATGAGGAGTGAGTCTCATGTTAAGTTTAAAATTGACATGTGAGTCTCATGTTAAGTTTAAAATTGACATCAAATATTTGGTAATCTATATGTGTTTTCTTTAATAACACCTACGTCCTCTTTGTTCTTTTCAGCTGACACTAGATTTTGATGTTGTACGATATTGAGCAAAACACATGTTATTTTGCTAACTCTGTTCAGCAATATAATGGCCGCGTTAGAGAGTAAGTCCCTATTGACATTTCCCTCTTCCACACATTGGAACATCTCCTAATGGAGCCGAACCTTGTTCAATGCATGACATATCATAAGATAAGGGTGCTAGCCCAACCAAACGATATCAGTTGTGGATGGAGGACGGCCCTAAATGCCTATCTTTTAATAAAGAAAAAAATTTATATTCCTGGTTTGTAACGTAGACTTGCATAATCAAACATAGCTATAATGTCCCTAGCAAAGAGTTTCTCTGTGTACAGAAAATAAGTCTGAACAAATATGCTCCCTTGCATGTAAAACAATTTAGGACAAAATCTGTACAAAGAATTATTTTGGCTGTCCATGATCGTGCAGAAGAAGAGATCAGGAGGGCGGACGAATTTGCAAGGGAAGCTGCAGAGAGAATACGTCAACGAGACGAGGAGGGGAAAAAACAAGTCCAAGAACATGTGGCTGCTCCCCCTGAATGAGTCCCCTGAATGAGTATGGCAGGCTGCAAGAGGAGGTGGATGAGTGGGTGGACTCCAAGAGGTAGGTCGAGCTGCTCTGCAGGCAGAGAGGGAAAGCAAAGAAACACTATGGGAAGAAATGGAAAGACTGCAAGAGGAGAAAAATCAACGGCCCCCTCACTCCCAAGCGCAGTCGACCTCTCAAATCACGACGTCGCTCCCATGCCCCCTGACTCTTCTGATCGACGTCACCACCCATCATTAGACTTATATTTACATTTGTAACATTAACATTAATTTTGTAAGAGACCTGACATTGTTTTGTAAGAAAAAAATCTTTCATATATACAATTGTTTTTGGAGTTACAATGTCTCAATACTGTCATCATTCAATGATTAATCAAGTGAATAGTATGAGAGACAGATTGTTTGCAAGAAAGTCGATTTCTCTTTTCGCCTTGGCACCTATAAAAAAGGGGTTTTGTTAGTGTTATATTACATAATGTTATGCACAGCATACTAAATGGTGAATGTAAATATAAATGGGTTAGCTTTTTAGTATCCATTATAAATGTATAATCTTTTGGAAATTGTTCAATCTCCTCGTATGTAAGGTCCTCTCTAATTTGAGAAAGAGATGTTTTAGATAATGTGTTCAGCATTGTAAGCAATTTCCCTTCCAAATATATCTCCATTACTAGAGGCGTATTCTTGAGATCTAACTCCAAATCTTGATCTATTGGAACAAGGTTGCCATTAACATAATGATATCTGGTGTAGTGAAAAGTTAAAATGAAGTTTTGAGAGCCAATAATGTACTTGAAAACTATTGACTTATTCTCCAAAATAGAAATGATGCCTTTTGTCTTTCTCCTGTCCCAACCATTGTCCAAAAATAGAAATGATGCCTTCTGTATTTCTCCTGTCCCAACCATTGTCCAAAAAGTCCAGTGCCTTACTTGAATTGCAAATAAACATTTTTGAAGTATTTCTTATTTCTTCATCAAAGAAGAAGTCAACAAACACTTTGATAGGCATAAAAAAAGTAAGCTTGACATTCTTTGTTGCAACAGATGCCTTCTTAAGAGACTTCTGTATGTCGTGATACAACCTGATCCTATAACTTTCACTAGTTTGTGGAGTTGGCAATGGCCAATCTTTTCTTCCAAATAATGGGAGGGGTAATGGAGTCAAACGACCCCATCCAAAAGACGTGTTTGGCTCTAAGTTCTACATATCATAAAAAAATATGCCATGGTCTGCAAGATCTCTATGAGTTCTTCCTTTGTAAATTTGTTCTCCTACATATGCATGGAAAGCGTCAAAAATCCCACTTATACTCTCCTCCACTGGTTACCAGTCTATCCTATTGGATGGATAAATATCTGCATAAAACCAAATGATAAAACATTTTTAAAACAATAATTAGACACTTTTAAAACAATAAGGAGACATGATTTAATGGATAAAAAACTACATAATAATAACAATTAAACACTTTTAAAACAAAATAAGCTTTGACTAAGATACTACTCATAGTTGGGGCGATATTGTGGAAGACCAGGAGGATTTTTTTCACCCTCAATTCTACATGCTGGAAAACATGTTGTATTAGTACCTCTATCACACGCTTGCTCGATTCACATACTTTGAACTCTTTAACTTGTCCCTTGAATGGTTCCACAAATTTATTAGCATTTGTCCTCTTCCTTTTTCTTCTCTGTAAAAGTACCCAGCTCCCGATTGTAATTGTAGATGGTATCCATGTTCCATCGTCCGTATTATAACTATTGAATATAGTAATAGCTGAAATGCTAGTACGAGGCTTTCTACAGGTTGCCATTTTGTGTAGCAAAAGACACATGGAAGAAAAAGATGAGAGCTTAATTTGAAGAAGAGTTAGAAAAAGAAAGAACGACTATGTTGGAGACAAAGACGATCAGAGCTAGTTTTCGGGAATGACACTTATTTCGACGCTTATTTCAACAAACAGAGAAGTTTATTTCAACTTTCATTTTGATGCTTATTTCAATGACGCAGATACCGTTGAAATTAGACGTCGAAGATTAATTTAGATCTTGTAGTAGTGTTTGGTGATCCTTGCATTTAGATGCAATTGAAAAAGAAATAGCTCCAATGATGTGACAGTGATGAGATATTTTAGTTGTAATATGTTGCAACAGAGGTTTGATCTGTGGCTTCTTTCTCTGATAGTCGTGAAATCTATATTAAACTCGAGAGTGTTCATATATGGAGAGAGAAGATGTCCAAAAAGTGTCATGTATCTCTCTAGATGTCTCTCTAGCTCAAGAATTCGGGCCCCCATACGAACTATGGTTTGAGTAACGCTCTGCAATACTATGACCTTTGCTCATCAATGCCGCACCCTAATTTTCTAGTGTAACAATGTTGTCATGTGCTGTGAGTGTAAGGGCAACTGGCATGGTCCATTCTACTATATTATTGCCTCTTTGCATAGTGGCACTCTCTTGAGGGTGACCTTTACCATAGCTAGCATTGCTAGGGCGAGAAGTCTAATCTATTGGACAATGAAAGATCTCTTGTACAAAGACCTATTGTACGAAGTAGATAGGAATTTGTCGGTTGTTGTTGGGCAAGGTCTTCTCTATCTCTTTTAGTCATTGTATGATAACTCATGCTAAGCTTGTGGATTGAAGATCTGATACCTTCAATGCTTCACATGGCTTGAAATCCGGAATAATGTATCGTGAATAAAATCATTTAGACATAGCTTGTTCACCTCTTTGAGAGAAAGAGGTGGTGGACCCTCCAAGGTATCATCATCTGGTTGTTGTCCAGAAAATTGTGTGACAAGTCTTGATAGCCATACCGCAAGTACTCTATCCATTGTGATTGAAATCTCGTCGATGACAAGCAGTAGTGGTGGTAGAGGAGGTAGTGGTGGCTGAGAAGGTAATGGTGGAGAGACGTTAGCTTTTTCTTCTTCCACCATATTCACTACAAATATACCACCAAAAAACCAAGAACTTAGAGATATGACCATGAGTTTTAAAAAGAAGTTGATAATTAACATTGCATGGTTTATATATTCACATTGCATATTAGTATTGCTTGCATGGTTTACATATTAATATTGCATGGTTTATATATTCACACTACACATTGGTATTTGGTAAACAAAAATGAGCGACTTCAAGAAGTTGATAATTTACATTGTATGGTTTATATATTCACACTACATATTGGTATTGCAGTAAATGAAAATGAGCGACTTCAAGATTTCAATGACATGTTGTGAACAATCAATAAGACACATATCACCATCAAGTGTCAAACTATAAATATTCATACTAATAGATTTACATATTTACATTGAGAGATTTCATACTAATAAGAGATGACATAACGCACATTAATTCAAGGAAATACACTGGCTCTTCAAAATTAAATCAAGAAGATTTGAAAAAAAAAAGATTGTTTATTTGTCATGAGGACGAAGCCCATAATAACCCTTTGAGATTTGAACACCAAAATATTGAGCACCACATCTAGTGATGCTAAAAGTTGATAGGCTTGTGATCGTTCAATGGGATTTTGGGCAAGGCTGCTATTATAAGCTTTCATAATATTACGGACTAAGAAACGTAGGTCACTAATGTTCTCAACCATGACATATTACAATAAGTGCTTCATATGATAACATAAAGAATATATGTGATTGCTTCAAAAATAGCTACATCATGAGCGCTCTCGTGAAGGGGGAAAAAAAAGCGACCGTTGAAGCTAGGATGCTGTGCTACGCCTAAGTGCCTCTCTCTCTCCTTTGCGACTCCTGCCCTACCCAGAGGCTTGAAGCCCTTTGTATACTTTACTCTCCACAGCACCCCCCCCTCACGTGCATGGGCACCGAGTGGAGGGGAACCCCTACTCTACTCAGAGAACAGGGAACCTGCTCTGGGAATAAGTCATCTCAGACTACTAAGAACACACAAGGTGCCTTTCAGCAGTTCCTACAATGGCCCCCGGCCATGGATGGCAACAGAGAAACCATGCTGAAGTATGAGCAGCTGTTAGAAGACTTCATGGACACCAAAAAATAGCTGGAAGAGTCCAGAGCCCAAGTGGAAGAGCTAAATCTGACGTTGCTGCAGAAACAAGTCGAAGAAGAGACTCAAATCAACAAGCAAGCTCCAGCTAAGGTAATGGACACATCAGGTAAACCCTCTTCCATTAATCCTGTGGTTTGTCTTCCACTTGAGCTGGTTCATTCGTTGGAAACTGATTACACAGCCCGTTGTTTAGTTGGGTTAATGTTTGGGCTAAGACCACCAGTAGATTTCCTTAGGGGTGGGTCAAAGACAACTGGATTTCCATAAGTATCGAGGTAGAGATCATCCAAGCCCTCCCTACCTCTTTCTATTCAAGGACCCAAATATGGCCCTTAAGGTCCTAGGTTCAGGGCAATGGATGTACAGGAATATCCCATTCTGTTTCTTCAGTTGGTCCAAGAACTTTAACCCTCAAGGTCCAAAACCCTCAGCTTGCCCGGTGTGGGTTGAGCTTCCTAACCTGCCCTTTTACTTGTACCCTTGGCTAAAAAAAATTGTCTCCCCTATAGGGAAAGTGCTAGGCATGAGACCCAAGAATGACTACAACCCGGCTTGGCATCCTCAGGTCCTTGTGGAAGTAGATCTAGATAGGCCCCTTATTGATGAGATTGAAATCAATTGCGGTGAGTATATCATCCAACAAAGCATTCTATACAAACACCTTCCCAATGCATGCTTCCATTGTGGAAAGCAAGGGCATGTTATCAGAGAGTGTCCTTCAAAATACCCCAATTTGAGTGCCACTAGTGTCCCTAATCTTCCCCTAGCCATCAACCAAGTTCAGCCGACTGGAGTGAATAAGAATATGACTGTGCCTTCTCCCCTTGTTCCCTCTACACCTCAAAAGAAAAAGGAGAAAAGTTTACAGTACCCAATAGGAAGAAGACATTTAGACAGAATAGGGCAGGAAACCAGAGGGCATTTGCCAACTTCGCCTTATTAGATAGCATCTCTGACCCTGATGATTCGGTTGACTCCCAAGAGATCAGTCAATCCACGCCGTTGGATAGATCTAGAATTCTGGCCGAAACTAATCAAATGGACCATGACCAAGTTCTCATGCCCCTCGCAATGATGGCTGGACCGTTGGGAGATGAGCAAGACAGGGGTGAGCAGTCTCTGTCTGATACAGAAAATGGCTTGCCCAAAGAAATGGAGATAGTCAAGGATTTGAAAACAATGCATGCTCAAGTTGGATCCACCACACCTCAAGTTGCATCCAAAGTGGGACCTAAAAAGATTAACTCCTAGAAAAAGGGCAAATGAGATGCACCACTTTGAATGTCAAGGGGTTGACTGACCTTTCAAAAGTCCAACTCGTGAAACAATGGCTAAGGAAACAAGGAAGATTTGACTTTATAGCTCTAACTGAAGTCAAAGTTAGCGGGGATGAGCTTGAAAAAAGGTTGCTCAACATCTCTAAAAGAGCACATCTAGATCTACACAGCCCACTGTCAGGGGTCTAGAGAGGAGTGGCTATGGGTATGCATGTGGACCGTCAGAATGAACTGAAAAACATGAGAATTGATATGTTGTTTGATCAATGGGCTGCATTTGAAATGGCAACCTTCTCCTTCATTGGGATTTACGCTGGAGGTCCTCAGGCGGTTAGAATCAGAACCTGGAGTACCCTGAGAAGCGTCCGTGATCCTATCATTCTAATGGGAGACTTCAATATGGTGGAATCCAAAAATGACAAATTAAGAGGGCTCGGACAGGTCATTAAAGGGGCAGAGCTCCTAGCATGGCAACACAGTGCTGATCACTTTGAGCTATGTGATGTAGGGAATATGGGAGACTTCACGTGGCAAAACTATGCCCATGGGGAATTGACCAGGAAAGCAAGATTGGATAGAGGATACATTAGCAAAACCCTCGGTAACTCCTACATCAGATGTGAATGTAGAACTGACATCTCTACTTGCCTCTCAGATCATTACCCTGTGATATTAATGTTGGACAACCATGACAAAAAGGTCTCTAATCAATGGTTCCACACGGATCCTGCCCTGTTCAAAATACCTATTATTCAAGAGGAAGTCAAAAGAATCTGGACTGAATTCTTCAGCTGTGGCATTACCCCGGCGAGGGCTTCGATTCTGGCCATCAAATCTACCTAAGCTCTTTTGATTTGCTTTAGGAAAGAGGTAACTAGAATCAGGAAAAATAGAAGAGATCTGCTATATCTGAAACTAAAAGAACTGGAAAGGGCAGCCCCAATAAGGAAGATGTGGCTATTCAAGAAGCTGTTCTTGGTACTAGGGCTACAATTAGGAGAGAAGAGGAGGTAACCCAAAAGCAAGCCCTTCTTTTCTTTAGAGATTGGTGGGCTGGGAAAGCTGACCTTCCCACTCTTGAGATGTTCAAAAGTCAAACAATGTAAGGACAATCCCTACATTGCATGATCCTAACTATCTGGATATCCCCTCTGAGGAAGGGAATAGATCAAGAGTCTTCCAGTACTTCAACAACATTTTTAGTAAAGGGGGAGGGGTGACCAATGACCAACTCAATTGCATTGCTCTTATTGGACAGGCCAGGAAGCCAACCATACCTGACACACTTGCTAAAGAGTTAGAAAACAATATCTCCAAAGAAGAGATTGGCAAGACCATTGACTGCCTAAAGGTGAGGAAAAGCCCAGGGATAGATGGCATGCCCGCTGAATTCTATAAGACGTTCAAGGATCTCTTGCTGTCTCCCTTACTGGCGGTGTGGCAGGAGGTTGTCTCTTTTGGGGTGCTGCCTCGCCCGATCAATGAAACTTATCCATAAGAAAGGGGAGAAGAATGAATTGGAGACCGATTACCATGTTAAATTGTGCCTACAAAAATATTTGCCAATTGGAGAAGAAGGGTGGATAAAACTTATCCATAAGAAAGGGGAGAAGAATGACTTGAGCAATTGGAGACCGATTACCATGTTAAACTGTGCCTACAAAATATTTGCCAAGGCCCTAGCACTGAGACTGTCCAGTCATCTAAAGAATTGGATCAGACAGGAGCAGAAGGGCTTCATCAAAGGAAGGTACATTCTAGATGCCATTATCACTTTGTGGGAGGGCATGGAGTATGCAGAAGAATCGGAACATGACTACATATTCTTCAAAATTGACTTTGATAAAGCCTGTGATAGGCTCGGTTGGCATTATGTTCTAGAATCCCTTAAACACATGGGTGCAGGTCAGCACTTCATCCAGATGGTGAGTACTCTTTTTGGGAATGCTACGGCTAGGGTTAACGTCAATGGTGTGCTCTCTGACGCTTTCTCCCTGACCAAATCTATCAAACAAGGCTGCCCTCTAGAACCCCTCCTCTACACTATTGCTGCAGATGGTCTGAACTGGCTGATTAAAGATAGGATAGACAAAGGGGAAATGAATGGTATCTCTCTTCCCAACAATAAACAGCTATGCACCCAAATGTTTGCTGATGATACTAATGCCATGGTTGCCAATACTGAGCTAAGCATTAAGTGCTTTTGGGAGTGCTTGGACATTTACTGCAGGGCTTTTGGCTCAGTCATTAACCATAAAAAAACAGGTATCAGGACCCTTATTGACAAGCCTCCTAACTGGCTGATTCAAGTTGGCTGTAAAATCTTGGAAGAGGGAGTAATTTTCAGATTATTGGGCATTCCCATGGGATTCAAGGTCACCCTTAAGCAAAGATGGATGTGGGTGCTAAACAAGGTGGAAGAGAAACTTACCAGATGGCAAAAAATGCATCTAAACCTGGGGGGTAGAAAGATGGTAATCAACCACTTCATTATCCCTTCTATCATCTACTTTCTTGGCTATTGGAGACCGCGCCCAATCTCTGATCTATTGCAGTTCATGAGGTTATGCATGAACTATCTATGGGGAGGGGACCCCTGGATTAGGAAAATCCCTAAAGTCAAGTGGGAATGGTGCTACTTGGAAACAGGTAAAGGGGGCCTTAGAATCAAAGACATGTCCAATCTGGCTAATAGAATGGCTGCCAAGTGGGTGCTGAGAAGCTTTCTCTACCCCTCTGAAGACTAGGCTGTTGATCCACAAGAAATCTGGAACAATTCTAGCTCAAACAATTCCCCAAGTGGAAGAGCTCCACCCGCTCACAATTATGGCTAGCAAATACTTGGTGAAACTGGTTGGCAGCCAATTGGTCCATTCGCTTTGGTCCGCTTGGAATGCTATCAAGACTGACCTTATCCTGTCTAAGAAGCCTAGTTACACATGGGGTGTACATGGGAGAGACTCTATCTGGTGGCCAAGCATTCCCCTCCCCCCAATTGATAATGCCCAAGCAGAAGCGGCTTTGAGAATGCACAGGAAAGGAATTTGCTATTGGTGGGATATTTGGGACAAAGACATCAATTCTTGGATGTCCAGAGCTGATCTGATCAGAGATTATAATGTCTCATATGCAGAATTAGACCTTATTAGGATAAGAATCAGATTATGGCACCAATCGGACACCTGGCTGCTTTCGATTAAAGATATGCCAGCCAGGGATTTCACTGACGTAAATGAGAACATGTGAACATGTTAATAACATATGTTAATAACACAAAAAATCTTGTGATCACATATTATATTCACAAAGCTTTCACAAGGGCCTAAAAAAATTATCTTTATCGGGCATAAAAAATCTTCTTAGGTGGCCACTGACCTGCTATTATGTGAAGATGGTAACATGAGAACATGTGAATAGCTTATTCCCATGTGTAGCCAAGCTTTTAAGGGGTTCCCAAATGGCAAGTGACCTGTTATTTTGTGAACGGTAACATGAGAACAGGTGAATAACTTGTTCACATGTGTTATTATCACAAAAAATCTTGTGATCACGTCAATATTAAATCCCTGATGGCAGCACACAAAGCTTTCCAATGGAAGAATCAAAAAGGACTTCTCCCTATTCCCCCCAAACAGAGGACTGATCCTATCCATTGCACTCTAAACAAGAGATGGGGAATCATGGTATTTTCTATTTGATAAGCTATGGAATAAGTATATGGAACCAAAAAAAGCATGCCTAGCGTGGTTGGTCATGTTCAAAGCTATTTGGACCCAGCTTAAAGCCTTCAGACTTAACATAGGGGATGGGAAGTGCCACAGATGCAAGGAGGTGGAGGATGACATGCACATTTTCATGCACTGCCCTATTGTTGCAAAGAAATGTTTCGAGTCAAGTGCATTCAGCTATGGAATGGTTACACCCTTGGCTGGAAAAACTTATTACTTGGAGAAGGCATCGGGTGCACCTTGGAACTATGGGCTGTCCTGAGAACCGAAATGTTATGGGACTTGTGGTTAAATAGACTTGATTCCATTTTTAATAGTATGCATGCTAACAGTTTCAGGCCGAAAGAGAACTTGATTCATGTAGGTGAAAGATGCATACAAAGACGGTTGAAAGACCTGGACACCAATCTTCATCGGCTGCAAGAAAAAGCTAAAGGAAAGCAAGTGGATTAGATAACACGGCAAATTCAAGAACTGTGGAAGATGAGAGAGGCTGTCATCTCCAAGGGTGTGTTGCTCATCAAAGCACTCTATGCCTTTTGAAAGTCACACTGACGAAAAGAGGGAAAAGCTGGTATCACAGCTTGAGAAACTTCTCAATAAAGTCAAAGGCAAGCTTAGGGCCTGCGGACCTGTATGTCATGTGCATGGACAGTGGTCTCATTAGAGTTCTCAACATGTAACCTGTCTCTTTCTAACCTCTTAAAAGCAGCCAGTTTTTGAAAAAAGAAAAATATGTGAGCTTAAAGAGGAGGATGAGTGCTAAAACGTAGTAGAAACATGCTTATACTTTCAATGATGCTTATACTTTTTGTATACTTTTTTGTGATGCTCGCTCCAAGTTTCTTGCCTATCATCCGGAAGGGTTGAATAATGCGTGATTGTTGTTGTAGACATGCTCATCCCCCAATCAATCAAAACCTATATACACATTATCTGAATGGATTGGAAAATGAATGAGGATGTTCTTCTCATGGAGATCATTGTGCATTAACTCGTTATCATGAAAAAACTCCACTGTCCCCATCAATTCATTGATAATGCTAAAAATTTGTCACTCGAAGCGCTCCGCATTTTCAACCTCACTTGGAATGTCCTTAAAGTCTCTTGGTGTAGGTTATCTCCCATCTGATCACATCAAGAACATCTAGCTATCTAAGTGGCCTCCATTCCAATATATCTATATATTAGGATAGGCTCTTCCTCATGCCCCACTAAACCAAGCGGCCCAATGATTCTTCGATGACAAACATGCAATCGAGTCACCTCGTTCAATGCATACATTTCCTTTGAAACCATGCCATCACTCCTAATAATGCATTCTTTTTAGACACGTTCACATTAAGTTACATACTTGAACAAAGGCACCTTCACCCAATCTTGTAGTGCCAAGAAAGAGATGTTGCTTTGCTGCAACAACTTCAGCATCAAAGCGAAGGGCATGTATGTAACACCTGGCCTTGCTTCCACCGACAAGGTTGTTGATGACTGCGAAGCTTGAGAGGAGAAGTGGCCTCCTGTATGGAAGATGTTATAGCCTTCTTTCCCTCAATAAAAGGTTTAGCAATCCTTTTCTTTAAATCCAAGTCGGCTAGAAATGCTGGGTTTGCAATGCTCTACAGCAAGTGAAGAAGTAGTCCCAACAAATAAAGACATTCCACACGCATCACTCCCTTCGGGAATACAAATTCGATTCTGTTAAATGACATCGCTCAATTTTGCTTAACTCTCTTCGATTCTATAGAATGTGCCATGATACCTGCATCGCCACATCTAAATTTATAAAGAGCCAAGACGCCATGGTAGCAGAGTGTCAATATAAAGAGCCTCTATAGAGAGGCTTGAAAGGGGCTACATGCCATGTATTGCCATGTAGAGAACTTCAAGGGCTAGGACACCATAGTCGCCTTGAGAACTTCAAGGGCTAGGACACCATAATCGCCTAGTGTGAGTGTTGCAGAGAGCTACTACTGGACTGTGGTGCTAAAGGCAATTCATAAAGAGCAAAGAAGCAAAAAGGCTATGGGTTGGCACAAGCACAAGAATTAAAAGTCGCTCTAACACCATATTAAGGTTCAAGTAGAAACAAGGGGTCGAGGAGATAACGTGCTTTGAGATTGAAGATCTCCATAGCTACGCAGAGGAAAAGTGAAGAGGATGAACACAACTACCAAGAACAAGAGGAAGTAAATGTATATTAACACTATTACAAGAGGGAACTCTTATTCTGGAGAGGAAGTGGGTTACAAAGTCATAACCTAACAAACAAGTGTCCGGTGGGCGTGTGAATGTATGGTGTAGTGTATGCGGTGTATGAACATATACATGGTACACCCATACTTGAAAAACACATCTGTGACTCGTCGATGAAATTCATAAGTGAAATGGTTGTTATGACTACCATATCGTATCAGCTCAGAAATATCATATATTATGATTCATTTCATTAAATCGGACAACACGCAGCGTATTGTCATGCTCCTCTCCACCATAGTCCAGACGAAGAAAGACAAGTACGGCGCAACCGACGTGAATGCAACACGCAGCTTGTTGTCATGTGCTTGCAACCCTCCTCTACACCATAGTCCAGACGAAGAAAGACAAGTACGGCCAACCGACGTGAATGCAATACGAACGGCGGTAAGATTAACGTGACAGGTACTGTGTAAGTACTCTATTTTTGCAACCAGCTAGACCTGCTTTTGCACGGCAGTCGGAACAGTGTTGGAGCTTGAGAGACGTACGACAATCGAAAACACGTCATGAAACAAATCGACTACTCTATTTTTGCAACCAGCTAGACCTGCTTTTGCACGGCAGTTGGAGCAGTGTTGGAGCTTGAGAGACCTACGACAATCGAAAACACGTCATGACACAAATGGACTACTCTATTTTTGCAACCAGCTAGACCTGCTTTTGCACGGCAGTCGGAACAGTGTTGGAGCTTGAGAGACCTACGACAATCGAAAACACGTCATGACACAAATGGACTACTCTATTTTTGCAACCAGCCAGACCTGCTTTTGCACGGCAGTCGGAACAGTGTTGGAGCTTGAGAGACCTACGACAATCGAAAACGTCATGACACCAAACGACATTCATTTTAATGTGAATTTCACCTTGCAAATTAGCCATACGAGAGAAATTCACCTTGCAAATTAGCCAGAGTTGGGACGCTAATCTACACTTTAAAAACGTCGTAACTGCTGACCCATAATTCATTACACGCTTTATGCTGACTAAAGGTCTTTGGCCTAATTCGCACCCATACATTTGTGAGAATTCACGCTTCCCCTTTTGCCAAGCGCATGGACAAATCGAAAATAAGAAGGTATTCAGAAATTTACAAGATCTGACATTTAATGATTACCGAGTCTAGTTCAATTGCTTACCAGCTTCCCAGCAACATCTTATTAGACAACAATACCACGATCAACAAGAGCGAATGTGTGAGTATCAAACACGAAAACCATTAATGATCAATGATCAACTCTCTGCCAAATACGATTCGAACGTCCATAGACCAATATGCAAGAGTGCTTGCGAAATTCAAACCCTAATATTGCCTCCAAAATTGTACAGTAAGAAGCCGATAAGTGATAGATACATAATTGTCTGGGCTCTCTTGGGGCAGTACCCAGCGGTACTCTATTTCAGTATTACAAAATGAAACCCTTGACAATGGGGACCGTCGTACCGAAAAGAAGAGAGAAGCTGTGGAGAGAGGCAAAGGTGGTTAACCATGCAAAATTCGAGATTAGGCACTATTTAGTATCTATATTAATGTCCGTTCAAAGACCTGTTACTATTCTAAGGTTGGTGAGCCTGCTGAGATGGACCTAGGGGTGGCGCAAGCAACGAGGGGGGTTTTCATTTCACAGGATAGTTCAAGCACTTCGGAGAGGTCAACCGGGTGTAGGGGGTGCTGTGACCAGTTGAACCGTTGGAGGAGGCGAGCTGTCCAGAGCTGGACAACGGCGTAGCCAAGGGCTCGACCCGGGCATACTCTCCGCCCAGCACCGAAAGGGGCCAGCCGCAGATCATTTCCCCTTATATCGACGTCGGCACCTCCATAGCACGCAAGAAACCTCTCCGGCTTGAACTTGTCCGGCTCAGACCAGATCGAAGGGTCGTGAGTTATTGCCCACATATTCACCATCGCCGTCGTGCCTGCCGGGACGTGATGCCCGGCCACGTGTACGTCAGAGATTGCAAGACGTGCCCATGACAGTAATGGCCCCGGAGGGTGCATTCTCAAGGCCTCCTTGATCACTGCTTGCATGTATGGCAACTGACCTAGATCGGACTCCCTTACAGTCCCTCTTGTTCCAACCACATTGTCAATCTCCTCTTGCACACGGCGTTGGATTGACGGGTGCAGCACCAGCTCCGCAAGGATCCACTCCATCAGGATGGCAGTGGTGTCAGTACCTCGGAAGATCATCTCCTGCACGCACAGTTCATGTAAGCCAAGATCAGATCTACGCTACCTCACGAGAAGCTAGTGATGGTTAACAACGTTCACTCACTAATCGCGCTTAATGATTCTAATGGCCTTACCCACAGAACCGCGACCATGTCTGCATCCGCGAGCTTCTCCGACGCGTCCAGAGACAGCAGCACGTCCACGAAGTCGCCAGTGATCTCATTACTTCGCTGCCCCGCAGGTGTCTGCCTATGCTCATCGATTATCTTCTGCACAAACACTCTCACCTCAGCCACCAGTGACTCACAGCGCTGTGCAATGCGATCCGTGTCGAAAAAGCTGAACCACTGGAGATGGTCACCCCAATTGAAGGCACCCAGCAGCTCGAATCCCTCTCTGATCATGCCAAGTAGCCTCTCTGCCTCCTCATGCCCGGCCCCAAAGTCGTACGTTTTGCCAAAAACACAGCTCATGATGTTGTTCACAGAGGCCCGCTGGAGGAATGTGCGAGCCCGGATACCCCCGTCGTGAGCCATAGCCGCACACATGGCATCCAGCATGAGGGTTGCCTCGAGCTGCATGCGCGGCCCATGCGCAGCAATCCTCTTCGGAGCAAACAGATGATTGGCAGCAATTCTTCTCAGATTGCGCCAATAGCCGCCATAAGGAGCAAATCCGATTGCCCGATCAAAGAGAAGCTGCCGAGCGGATTGTTTGATCGGACGGTCAGCGAAGGAGGAACTGTTAAGAATTTCTCGGGCGATCTCGGGCACGCATGTGAGGATGACGCGGGTGTTGCCCAGGCTGAAGGCCATGAGGGCGAGTGCAGAACATCTAGACGCTAGCTGAGCAAGGTGGACGTGCGCAAGCCCGCCCATATTTAGCAAGCTTCCGAGGACTGGCCAGCCGCGGGGCCCAGGAATGATGCTTGCTCTCTGCAAGCGGCCCCACGCATGGCCCCCCGGAGCAGCCCAATACCTCATTATCGTGCAAAAAGCAATGAGAACGACGGCGATGAGAATCGTGAAGAGTGATGAAGCCATTTGTGAGGAAGATAGTGATGGCAGACAAGCAACAAGAGGCAACGAGGCATGCCACCATGCTGCCTCCGGTGGTAACGAGTATAGGTAAGCTTCCATAGCCACAGCCATGGGAGCATGTAAGGAGCACAGCAGAAGAATATGCAGGAAGGTTTGACAGGGATGAGCCATGGATAGATCAGATAGAGAAGACGTCAAGCTTATTGACGTTGAAAGTGGAAGGGCGGACGTTGACAGCACTCTAACGAAGACAAGACACTCACAGTCACAGGAGAGTCGGGAAATCTAGCAGGATAGGCATTCACTTTCACCCAAATGATTGAAGAACGAGAGCCAGCGCCCGCTTTTAAAGTGCCAGCCGCCGTCGGACGTCAATCCTGCAGCTCTTTACGGCCGCATTTACGATTTCATTCTCTCATTACGCATCCTACTTAAGGCCATGATGGCCTGCAAAGCTATATTACAGAGTCAGACTACTCACCTAACCTAAGCTACCAAGCTACAGCACGGACGGTGACGGACGTTTTCTCACGTGGTTCGCAAATTGAAACCCATTTCGAGTAAAATAGAGCATAGAACTCGTAAACGTCTTAACGGATTGGTCACCAGCGCTAGGATTTGAAGGTTGCAGTACCCTTCCAAAGGGGTTAAAACCTTCACGAGGGGTGAAAACACAATTATCGGAAGGCAAGGGTTTTGAAAATTTTAGTTATATGCCCTTCCAATCTCTTCATTAAAAAAAATCTAGTTACAAAAAAACCCTTCAAAAGAAAAATAAGGGTTCCCTTAAAATTCTAGGCCTCTTGGTCACCCACTTTCTCATTGCTGAACCATAGGACATCAAAGTTCAAACCTTCGACTTTATACTATTTACTTCTCTTCTCAATTTTTTTTGTCTTCGTGGGCGAGGCATGGACTAAACATTGGGACCTAATTCGACATTCGTCAATGCTTAAACTATATCCGAATCTTGCACACCTTGGTGACCTCTTAAATAACTAAAATTCATTACTTTGTCAAAACAAATATATCAAAGGTAGCAACCCCTTTGTGTCCCTAAGTTGAAATTGAAATCATTTTTTTTAATGCAAGAGATTGTTTATATTACAGGTATCAAAATGATACATCACCCAGAGGTTACACCTTAATTCTCTTTAGCTTCTTGTACAGAAGCTTAGCTGTCCTAGATCTCTTTTCACTTCCATTATCCATGGCTAGTTTGCAAGCTTGAACTAGGAGGTCCCTGACATAAACTCTTGAACTATTGAGTGATCTGCCATGTGCATAATGAGCCCCGGCATTCCTATGCTCCTAGATGGCACTCAGAAGAACTCCTCTCATTGCATGCCACAGCTTAAAGATGGCTAGATTCATTCTACCTTTGCATCCAAGTAGGGCCTGTCTCCAGCTTATCCTATCCACAACCCCACATTCAGACAGGAGGGTCTTAGTCATAGCCCACAAGGGATACCTCCTTGCATTCCCACAATGCATGTCTCAGTGTCTCTGTTTGGCATTTGCACAATGGGCACCATGGATTGCCATCCTGCCACATACAGGTGAGTTGCCTAACAGGGAGATTATGATGGAGGACTCTCCATAGCAGCAAGTCAAGTCTCCTAGAACGAGTAGATTTCCATACAACCTTAGACCTTTTCCTGCACAATTGAGGTGTTAGTTTACAACCCAGCTTTTTCCACTTTTTAACTAGTGCATCCACCCATTTAGTGATGTGTTTTCCTCCTCTTTATCCTTTTGTCTAACCTTACTCCATTCACCACCCATTCCTTCAATTTCTATTCAGAGGAGCAAAAGGATGTGGAGGGCCAGTTTTCTTTGATGTTGCTGATCACATGTAACATATGTCTCTGCTCCCTGCTGCTTGTGAGAGAACGCCACTCATCATGGGAGACTGACCATTGTTGGGTATCCCTGTTCCATATATCCTTAAAGTTGACTATACCCTTGGCTTCTTATTTTTTAGCCATTCTTTTGTTGAGCCATAGTGCTAGAGAGCCATCTTTCATGGCTGCTTTACTTAGCCGAACATTCTATTCCAGAGATGAATCAACCCTGCCTCCCCCTATCCACTCTGCTTGGACTAGCACTTCTTTCCAATTACTTACCAACAGCTGAAGGTATCTAGAACCTTGTATTTGAATAGAGCCAGGGTACATGAGTTTGTCCATCCAGTGGGTTTGTGGCCAAGGCTTGTTTTCCACCTTAGCAATAGCAAGTTTCCATCTGGCTATGCATGCCCAGGGTTCAGCAATTGTTTGGCCTTGTCTACCAGATTAGGGATGCCCTAGCCACCATTCTCGCTGCCAGTACATACTTGTTCCCAAGATACAAAATTCCATAGCTTTCTATCCATTTGTTCAGCAATTGCTTGGCCTTGTCTACCAGATTAGGGATGCCCTAGCCACCATTCTCGCTGCTAGTACATACTTGTTTCCAAGATACAAAATTCCATAGCTTCCTATCAGCAAAGTCTTGCTGATCTTCAATGGAGAGTCGATGTGGATTTTTATAAGTGAATAATTTTTTCGGTACTATGAGCTAGGAACTATTGAAAAGGCCCCTGAATGAACAGGTGATGAGCGTTCTGGTTGCCAATGATGCCATAGGTACATGATGAAAGAATGATTGAAAATTAGAATTCAACCTGGATATTTTGGAGGATTATGATCAATGATACTATGGTTTCATTAAAAGATTGTTTTAAAGACAGCTGAATCTGTGAAACATGCAATTTCACATATACTATGGTTTCATTGAAGATAGCTGAATCTGTGAAACATGTAATTTCATATTCGGTGTATAAGTGGTGTGACTATCTTGAAGTTTACTTGAAGTGCCGGCTAGGGGGGGCGGGAACTCTTTTTCCTGTACCCTGGGCAAAACATAACCAAATTTCCAAATGGATCCTATCACTACAGTGATTGGGCGGTTGGCTAACCCATGGGACTAGGCTGGGACTGGTGGATCCCTAAAATGAGACTCAATTCTGTTATGGTACGATAGATGAAGTAAATCCCGAATAGTCTTTGTTCTATGGAAAAGAATCAATGGCTGTGCCTCTCTCGATGAGGAAAGAAGCATTGGTCTCTATGATCCAAGTGCAAGTCTTTTTCTTGATCTGATCATGTGACTTACGGGTTCGATCGGATCAGTTTGGTTAGTTAAGGTCTTGACTACGTTAGAATAAAATTACCCTGGAGGAATCACCCATACTTTCTGGGGGAGGAAAGTTTTTTCGGGTTCGGTTTTGGAAGAACCGAGGGATTAGTCTCTTGTCCGGATATCCGTGGGCGAGGCCCCAAGTAAGAGGCTCTACCCTGTACAAGAAGTGCTACTTTCGATGCTAGCACCCCTGATTTCGTTGCGCGGAGGGGACAGGGATCTTTTAGCTAGTATCAGAGCAAATTAGCTAAAGTGGATCAACCGAGAAGCAAGAAATATCAAAAATTTATGAAGTACCAGTAAAAGATTATAATTGTGTGATGAAATTCATACAAATTGACATTCAAAATAAAGATTCATAAATTGGTAATTGGGTCTTCAGATGGAAGTACCGCAATAGTATGGAATCCTTGACTTACTTGAGGCCTAGATATGATGGTATTTACCTTATGATTCCAAGGACCGTGACTACCCATATATACCGTGGGTATAACTGCAGCTCTTTACTGACAATATATACGAGTAAATCTAAGACCTTGAAATTATAAGCAAAAATGCTATCCAGATGATGAATTGGAATGCTCGTGGTTTTTTATGATTTTAGAATTCTGGTTGAGAATTGATGAGTTGATTTGGATTCTGATTGAAAGATAAGTTGATTTGGATTGATGAGAATTGATGAGTTGATTTGGATTCTGATTTGGATCCTGAATTCTCGTTGAAAGAAGATAAGTTGAACAAAGCCACAATGAGGATGAATGGGACGAATCCCAGTGATGATGTTAGTAACTAGAATGACGATTATGACTTCAGTAAATCACTATGAGATTAGTGGATTGTGCTGATAGATTGCTGCTGTTAATCCTTGACCCAGTGGATCTAATTAAGGGACGACAAATTGAAAACCTGCATAACTGAAATTCCTGGTGGGGAGGAATGATCAAATGGAATTTTTGGTCTGATGGACCATTATTGTGTAAAGAATATGAATAAATTATTCTCTGATAATGAGTTCTGTATGTTCTTCTTGTAGAAGGGATCTTTATCCCATGATTCTGTGGGGGGCTGACCAATCTAAAGAACCCCAGAATGAGTTGGATTCTAAAGTCAGATTTGAATTATAAATAAAGGGACTTAACAAGAATTTTCGTATTAATAGGATCATGGATCGAGGTCGTCATGGTAGGAATGATAACCCCCAACTCGATGAGGAAGAGCCCGACTTGGATGTTCGTAAAACTCTTCATAGATCGCAGCCTGGACCTTTCAAAGGTGAAGGGAAAAACTTGGGCGAGGCTGTTGAGAAGTGGATCGAGGCAATGGAAGAATACTTCGATGTCACCGGGTACAATGAGAAGAGTAAAATGGCTCTTGCAAGACTGAAGATAGTAGAAACAGCTAGAGTGGCATGGAAAAACCACTACAAGACAAGCCGTAAACCTTTGAATATCCTAAGTGAAGAATGCCAAGCCAGTTTCCATGGCCGAAGCAGTGAGGATGGAGAAGGATTTCGTCAAGGCCTTTAATGTCAAGGTCCCACCAAAGCCAGCACCATCATCTTTCAAAAGCTTTCTAGCTCCCGAAGGTGATTCAAACCTTCCACCACCTAAGAGACAATATGGTCAAGCTCAGGATATGAAAAGTTCCAGAATGGAAGAAAGGTCCTTTTCCCGGAACTCAATCCCCTGGAATTTAATTTCAGAAGTTCCACCCTTGAACAAAGAAGTGAAATGCTATAACTGTCAAGGATTTGGACATCGCAGTATGGATTGCCCAACTCCTTTTGGATCAAGGTTTTCGGGGCGGAAAAATCAGGGAGACCAAGATTCGAGACTCCAGCTCCTTTCTTCCTGATGAGTAATCAGGTTCATTTCCATCAAAATCAGGGAAATCCCAAAGGTAGACCCTCTAACCAACCCTCAGTTTCAATCCAAAGTAATGCAAGACCTCCACCTCAGAATAGGGGAAGAGAGAGATATTCCCAAATCGGCCGTCCACTTCCAAGGCAGTAACGCTGGAAGTGATTGAAGAAGAAGATGATGAAAGACATTATACTCCACATGCGAGATGAGGACATCTCACGTTTTTTAAGTGGGGTAGGATGTGAGATTCCTCCCTCCAGCTTTTGAGGTGTAAAGGTATAAAAACCTCACCCTCTGTTCTTGTAATTATTCCCCTCTTTGAAATAGAAGACAGATCTTATTTTACCCTGTTTTGGCCTAGAGAGAGAAAAAGTCTAGAGAGAGATAATCCTAAATTAAGATATCTTTGGACATAAAAATCCTCCTAGTGTGTAAAATGGATTCCCCTGAAACAAAAATTCAAAAAGAACTTTCCAATGTGCATTTGGAATTAATTAAAAATGTGTATAAAGGACCTTAGCCTAAGAGTCTACATTTTCAGAAATTTTTAGATTATGGTCCAATTAAGGTTCCAATGGGCCAATTGGATTAATCCAAGTGTTGGGATGAGATAAATCCAAAGAATAAAATAAAATACCCAAAAATGAGTAAATGCTCACATAAAGATGAAGAGTTGACTGAGTACAAGGTTTATTAGTTAAAAACTATGAGATATTACTAAAGAAATGAGATATTTTGGAACAATGATGCGTTTTTGACACCTTGGTAAGGAGAAGGAGACTCTTGAGGTAGGCACCTAATTCACACATGTGGATGAGTTTTTAATTTAAAAAAATTTATGATATTTTTATCTCTCCTCTCTCCTGGATTATACCAAATAAAAAAGGGAGCCAAACTGATCCAAATCTTGTCCAAATTGAGTCAAACTGAACTTGGAAAATTCTAGAACCCAATTGGACTTGGTTAGTGGCCTCCCTCACCTATAAATAGATCCTTAGTCTTTTGTAAAAACATCTGTGAACTATACCATGCCAATATTATATTAAAATAATGATATTTTCTATTATCCCTTAAAAATCATCTACTTTTGGAGAGATCGGAGCTTTTCTCTCTCTTCATCAATCCTTGGAGCTTTCTTCTCAACATACTAAACCAATTGATTGGTTGGGGGCTTCCTTCTAAGATAAAGAAGCAAACTAAATCTAGAGGTAAGAAGTAATTTCATGGTATTCATTAATATTCTCAAAAGATTTCACTTCTCAACCCCTCTCAAGCTTGAGAAGTTTCAAATTAATTGTTTTCAATGCAAATCAAGCTTTCTATAAGAATTCTCATGATTGATCATAAAAAAGTTAATCTTTATGCTTAATTAGAATGCTTTTTATGTATATATCTCTTTCTCCCAAAAGAATAGTCATTCCTATGACTAATTCTTTACCAAATGAATGCTTCTCATTGATAAATTCTTAATTCAAAATCAATCTCTAAGCTTGTTAAGCTAGAGGTTAAGAAAATGGCTTTTTATGCTTTTATGTTAATAAAATTATGGTAGATTTATGATTTAATTCCATAATTTGGATTTAAGATTAAGGATAGTTCTTCTATCCTAATTGTATTACAAAGTCTTAATCTTTTTAGAAAAAGTTAAAATTATCAATAATAGCAGCAAAGCTATGGTAAAAATTTTAGAAATTAATACATATCTTATTTTTATGTATAATGCTAAAAGAAGACTTCCTACCATATTCTAGGATTGGTCGTCCTATGCTAAAAGAATGATTTTCATCACATTCATGGAAAACTAATTTTTAGTGTTTATGCATAAATAATTAATTAAAGAAAAAAGAAATTTTTGATAATTTTATTTTTATGCAAAAAGAAAAATTTCCATGATAATGGAGATCCATGTAATTAAATGGAAAAAGAGAAATTTTGGTATATTAAAATAATGAACATTTTTATTTAAAGAGAAATTTTAGATAAATTTATTTTATGTATGAGAAAATTTAAATGATAAAAGAGGAATTTCCATGACATTTGGATTTCAATCATTTAAATGGTAAAAGTGGAATTCTTGGCAAATTTGAATTAATGGATATTTTTATTTAAATTTAAAGAGAAAATTTAGATAAATTTATTTCATGCATGAGAAATTTTTAAATGATAAAAGAGGAATTTTCATGACATTTGGAATTCAATCATTTAAATGGTGAAAGTGGACTTCTTGACATATTTGAAATAATGGATATTTTTATTAAAGAAAAGAGAAATTTTAGATAAATTTAGTTTATGACAAAAGAAGAATTCTTATGACATTTGGAATTCAATCATTTAAATGCAAAAAGAGGAATTCCCATGATATTTGAAATCCAAAAAATTAAATAAAAAAAGATGAATTTTTAGCATAATTCAAATTATAAGTATTTATCAAAAGTGAAATTTTGAGCATTATTGGGAAATATGGGTAGAATTGATTTTTGCAAATCCCATGAATATTTTACTGAAAAAGAAGAATATTGAATATATTTCACTTGAGAAGAATATGAAAATATCCATCGAGAAAAAGTACCTTTAACTAGGCCAAGCAATTGGTAAAAATTTAGAAAAAGTCCCATCGGTATCGAAAGTAGAAAATGTTACTAAATGTGATATGATGTAAATACGATGTGAATATGATGTGATAAGATGTGAATGCAATGTGATAGGATGTGTGTGGATGTGATAAGATGTAAGTGGATGTGATAAGATGTGATTGTGATGTAAATGGATGTGGATATGAAAAGATGTGGATGGGATGTGATGTGATGTAAATAGATGCAGATGTGAAGAGATGTGATGTAAATGGATGCAGATGTGAAGAGATGTGGATGGGATGTGATGTGATGTAAATGGACGTGATGTGATGAGATGTGATGTGATGTAAATGGATGTGGATGTGGATGTGGATGTGGATATGGATGTGAAGAGATGTGGATGGGATGTGATGTGATGTAAATGGATGTGGATGTGGATGTGAATGTGATGAGATGAAATTGAGATGTGTTGATATGTGAAAGGATGTGATGTGATGTAAATGGATGAGAATGAGATGTGGACGTGATGTAATGTGGATGGGATGTGATGTGAATCGGGATAGGTGTGAATGGATGAGATGTGATGTGATGTGATATGAATCGGGATAGATGTGAATGGATGAGATGTGATGTGAATGGATATGATGTGACGTGATGTGAATCGGGATAGATGTGAATGGATGAGATGTGATGTGAATGAATGTGATGTGATGTGAATGAATGTGATGTGATGTGATGTGATGTGATGTGATGTGATGTGAATCGGGATAGATGTGAATGGATGTGATGTGAATCGGGATAGATATGAATGGATGTGATGTGATGTGATGTGATGTGAATTGGGATAAATGTGAATGGATGAGATGTGATGTGATGTGATGTGGATCAGGGTAGATGTGAATGCATGAGATATGATGTGAATGGATGAGATGTGATGTGAATGGATGAGATGTGATTGAATGGATGTGATGTGGATATGGGTAGATAAGAATGGATGAGATGTGATGAGGATAGATGTGATGAGATGTAATATGATGTGATTGGATGAGAATGGATGAAGGACGATGGGAATACATATGATTGGATGTGGATTAAGCAAAGTGAATTGATGTAGAAGAATGTGGAATAACGAGAAATGATATGGAACAATGTGGAAAGATGAGAGTTCGTTAGAAACTGTATTTATGACCTGTTTTTAAATGATTGTTTTATGTCAAGAATGATGGGGAAACATTTTGACCATCTTGTGAATGAGGTCATGTGGAGACCTAATTGATAAAGTTGCAACAGCTGATGGAGAGTCAACGGAGGACGTCTCACATAGCAAGGTCCGGCCGAGGTCTTGACCAGCCTCAGTTCGATTTAAATGGTGAGCTTCCGGTACGATGGATGAGGGACCAAGGAAGCAGCCTATGAGTTAAGCGCTGGGTGACTATACGGTGCTCGGGCTCTAGGTGGCTGAAGATACCCACACGTGCGTCGAGGAAGAAAATGGAACAAGGAGTTAGAGTTGTTTTTTGAACTCGGGCATGGTTTTGGTTGATTGTCCTTGTTGGTCCTCAACGGATGAGTCCATGGCTCTTTTATATGGAGTGGTTGGTTGATCTTGCTGATCTTCAACGGCGGAGAGTCCATCTAGATTTTTATAAGTGAATATATTTCCAGGTACTATGAGCTAGGAACTATTGAAAAGGCCCCTAAGTGAACAGGTGGTGAGCGTTCTGGTTACCAATGATGTTGAGATATCGAGCTCTAGTGAGGCGGTGGACACTGATGACCCGCCTGGGGGATAGGCCCCACACTTACACCACTGGCATGGTTGGTGAGATCTTGGGTGATATGCGGCCAGTGGGATGACAGGCTGTGTGACAGCCACTCTAGAGACTGGCATAGTTATAGTGCCAGCTCATTTAGTCGGGTTCACACTATAGAGAACCCGTGTATGTATTCGGTTGAGTACCTTTCATATTGTGTGTACTCTTATTCTTGTGTATGGTGTGTTGAGTGTTGAGTAGAGAAGAAGAAGATTTTCAGCCTCTCACCTTGTGTGTTCTCTATTAGGGTTTTGTGAGTGTGTGTGTGTGCTTGCAAGAGCTCAAGCTCTCTTCCCCCCTGCATCTTTTCATGGTATCAGAGCCTGGTTCGTGCTAAGGGCTGAGCTGCAAGCAAGAGAACCACAGGAAGCGGTACGAGGGTAAGAGCTTCAACTACTCTTCCCTATTGTGTTAGTGACTACACCCTTGTCGGGAGCTCTACGGGAGGCACCGGCAAACGATCTCCGATTGAGGAGCCTTCTTCGCGGGAGTGAAGCTAAAGGGCAACTATATAGTCCTACAGACTCCATTTTCTGGGCCGAAAACGCGTTTCGGGTGCGTCTGGACCTCCGTTTTTCAGAAAGCAGGCGATTTCGAGCACTGCGGGTAAGTCATTGATTCTCTGCAGAACTCTGATTTAAGTACTGCAGGAAGACAGATTGACTGTGCAGACACTGTGGGTGCTGCAAAGAGGTCTACAGTTGCCATTGGGTGTATGTATGTGCATTGAGGTCACTGGTTGTGACATTTGAGTACTGCAGTACCGCTGTGCAGAAAATACAGCATTTGTGCAAGAAAAAAAAACCAGAGTGCAGTTTCTGGTAAAATTGTGTGTTTGGCAAGATGTCTAATGATGGCATAACACAGATTGTGGCTGAGAAGCTGGACAAGAATAACTTCCATGCTTGGAGGTTCAGGTTGACGAATTTCCTGATGGGAAAAGGCTATTGGGACTACATAGAAGGTGAGCATGAAGAGGCACCGGAGATACCGGATATAAATCCGACTGCTGCAGATGTGAAAGAGTTTAAAGACTGGAATCAAGGAGCCAGGAAAGTAATGTATTGGCTTTCCATTAGTATACAGGACACCATGATTGGGCACATTCAGGATGCCAAGTCCCCCAAGGAGGCGTGGGACACCTTGGTAAAGCTTTATGAAACAAATACCAAGGCACGTAAGATACAGTTGAAGAATGAACTTCATACTGTGGAGAAAAAGAGCATGTCTGTGAATGACTATGCACTGAAGATAAAGGGCATTGTGGAATCCCTTGCATCTATTGGTGTGTCAGTAGATGATGATGACAAGGTGGAAGTCTGTCTACGTGGTCTCGGGCCACAATACAAGGCGTTTAAGACGTCTATTCAGACTCGGGAAAACATTCCCAACTTTACAGATTTGGTGTCTATGCTGATTATCGAAGAGAAGAACTTGGGTGAAGACCAACAGTCTTCACAAAGCAAAAACAGTTCAGAGCAACAGGCCTTCTACACGAGTTCAGGAAGAGGACGAGGAAGAGGAGGCCGTGGACGCGGTCAAGGAGGTGGCCGAACAGGTAATCAGAATTATGGCCAGCAGCAGCAGCAACAACAACAGTCCCAGAATCAACAACAACAACAACACGCAGGTGGAAGAGGCAAATTCAGAGGCAGGGGGAGTCAAAGAGGCCGTGGAAATTGGCAAAGGCAATATAATGATACACGTGAATGCTATTATTGTGGTAAGCCTGGACATGTGCAGTCAGAATGTTATAAGAAGCAGGCTGACATGCAAAATGGAAAAGTGCAGCAAAACAACTATGCATCCTCAAGCAGAAATAATGAGGATAATGAAAGGTTGTTTGTTATGCAGCATGTTGTGAATGCCATGTCTGAAAATGTTGATGCAGCACAAAAAGATAATGTATGGTATGTGGATTCAGGCGCTTCGAACCACATGACGAGTCATGGGGAGTGGTTCAAGGAGATGAAAAACCCGGAAAGACCAGGTTTTGTGGAAACAGGGGATGACACTGCTCATCCAATTGCCCACGTTGGAGATGTGCCATTATCTATGCAGGATGGCAAAGTGAAGTACCTTGCAGATGTACTTCATGTACCGAACATAACAAAGAATCTGGTTTCAGTTGGCCAGATGATTGAGCAGGGGTTGCAGGTTTGGTTTAACCCTGATGGGTGTTATGTTGAAGATTTCAAAGACAAGTGCAGGTTGGTTGCAAAAGGCAACAGAGTGGGCAGAATGTTTACGTTGGATGTAGACATGCCTGAAATGAGTGCTGCGATGTTTGCAAATGGTTCAGGAGTTGTTGCAGACACAGACATATGGCATAAAAGAATTGGACATGTAAATGTGCAGAGATTGAAGTCTATGCAGACAAAAGGAATTGTGATAGGGCTGCCAAAATTTAAAGTGGAAGGTATGCAGAAAATATGTGAAGCATGCCAATTTGGGAAGCAAACAAAGCATGTGTTTCCACGTAACAGATATGTGAGCAGAAATGCACTAGATGTTGTGCATTCAGATGTATGGGGTCCTACGAAGACCGTGTCTATGGGAGGCTGCAGGTACTATGTCACTTTTATTGATGACCACACAAGGAAAGTGTGGGTATATTTCATGAAGGAGAAGAGTGAGGTGTTCACTCACTTTCAGAATTTCAGAGTTTTGGTTGAAAAGCAAACAGGAAAATATGTCAAGTGCCTAAGGTCAGATGGAGGGGGAGAATACTTCTCCAATGAGTTCTCTGAATTTTTGAAGAAGAATGGTATTCGGAGACAGTTCACATGCAGATACACTCCGCAGCAAAATGGAGTTGCTGAGCGGAAAAACAGGCACATTGCTGAGATTGCGCGAGCATTGATGGAAGAGAAGAATATGCCGCATTACTATTGGGCTGAGGCTGTTTCTACAACAGTATACATCATGAACAGGACTCCAACTGCAGCCATACATGATGTAACTCCAGAGGAGAGGTTTACTGGCAGAAAACCAGATTTGTCTCATCTGAAAGTCTTTGGATGCATTGCATATGTGCATGTGCCAGATGAGCTGAGAACTAAGCTGGATCCGAAAGCTGAAAAATGTGTGTTTATTGGATATTCCCTGGAGCAAAAGGGATACAGGTGTTATAACCCTGCTACACGTGAGTTGAGGGTAAGCAGGGATGTTGTCTTTGATGAGATGAGCAGCTGGTATGCTGCTGAAAAAGAAGCTGTTGGGGCTGATGTGAGTGGAAGTGTGGTTGCACAGAATGCAGGTCAGGAATCACAGTCTTTGAGTGGACCAGGAGAGTCCTCATCTAGTGGGTCTGTTGATAGACCATGGAGTGGCAGGCTGCGTCATAATACCAGCCCTGCAAATGTGATTAGTACATCACGTAAAGGAAAAGAGAAAGTGGTTGAGCCCCTTGGTATGCCTGACATTTCTGCAGGGCATTCTCATGTTGATGGAGAGTCTAGTGGCTCAGATATGAGCCTTGATGAGGAGCTTGGGATCCCAGCTATGAGAACACCTGGTGTAAAGAAGGCTATGGAGGCCATGAATGAAAAGCTGCGAAGATCAGGGAGAGTGAAGAACCCTATGCAGAGATTTACATATGATGGTTATGTGGCACATCACTATGCATATATGGCAAAAGTTGTGCAGGTTGTAGAGCCCACATGCATTGATGAGGCTGTTGGAAATGTGTGTTGGGAGAAAGCTATGGATGAGGAGATGGATGCACTATATGGAAATGAGACTTGGGATTTAGTGCAATTGCCTGAAGGCAAGAAAGCCATTGGATGCAAGTGGGTATACAAAGTTAAACATAACAGTGATGGAAGCATAAACAGGTACAAGGCTAGGTTGGTAGCCAAAGGATATGCGCAGACATATGGGATTGATTATGAGGAAACTTTCAGCCCAGTTGCCAAGATGGCAACGGTGAGAGTTGTGATAGCAGTGGCTGCGTCAAAGCAATGGTCTTTACATCAGATGGATGTAAAGAATGCATTCTTGCATGGGGATTTGCAAGAAGAGGTGTATATGTTGCAGCCACCTGGTTATAAGGATGTGGGTCACCCCGAGCATGTTTGCAGGTTGAAGAAAGCCTTGTATGGCTTAAAGCAAGCACCAAGAGCATGGTCTGACAAGATTTTTGAATATCTTGTCACTATTGGCTTTCATGTAGCCAATGCAGATTTCTCATTGTATGTGAGACATGGTGATAGAGGAGTTGTGCTTGTTGTCATCTAAGTAGATGACTTGATCATTACGGGGGACCATGATGCAGAGATCTTTGATGTAAAGATCTTGCTTAGACAGAAGTTCAAGATGAAGGATCTGGGGGAGCTCAAATATTTCTTGGGCATTGAGGTGATTAGGTCACCACATGGTATTGGATTACTGCAGAGACAGTATGGCTTGGACATGTTGTCCAAGTATGGTATGACAGGCTGTAAGCCTATTTCTGTGCCATTGGATCAGAATGGCAAGTTGAGTGCAGATTCAGGAGAGATCTTGGAGGATCCTACTATGTACAGGAGCATAGTAGGAAGTTTGATCTACATGACGATCACCAGACCAGATTTGAGCTATGCTGTTGGGTTGGTGAGTCAGTTTATGCAGGTTCCACGGAAACCGCATTTGGATGCTGTGAGACGCATACTGAGGTATGTGAGGTCTACTTTGCATTGTGGACTATTCTATGAGACTGGGACAGAGATATGTGTACATGGGTACACAGATGCTGATTGGGCTGGTAGTATCTCAGACAGAAGATCTACCAGTGGATTCATGTTTTCTTTGGGGAGTGCTGCTGTGACTTGGAGCAGCAAGAAGCAGCCTACGGTTGCTCTATCGAGTACGGAGGCCGAGTACAGAGGAGCTGCTATGGCAGCATGTGAGGTAGCTTGGTTGAGAAAGCTACTTGCAGATTTGGGTCTATCATTGGATAGACCAGTTGTCATTTTCTGTGACAACATTAGCAGTATACAGTTGGCCAGGAACCCAGTCTTTCATGCTCGTACGAAGCACATAGAGGTCCACTACCACTTCGTCAGAGAGAAGGTCTTGGCAGGAGACCTTGACCTTGTTTATGTCAGCACAGAGGATCAGGTAGCTGACATCTTCACCAAAGCATTGAGTACAGAGAAGCTCCACAGATTCAGGACTTCGCTTGGTGTACATGAGATGGAGTTGAGCTCGAGGGGGAGTGTTGAGATATCGAGCTCTAGTGAGGCGGTGGACACTGATGACCCGCCTGGGGGATAGGCCCCACACTTACACCACTGGCATGGTTGGTGAGATCTTGGGTGATATGCGGCCAGTGGGATGGCAGGCTGTGTGACAGCCACTCTAGAGACTGGCATAGTTATAGCGCCAGCTCATTTAGTCGGGTTCACACTATAGAGAACCCGTGTATGTATTCGGTTGAGTACCTTTCATATTGTGTGTACTCTTATTCTTGTGTATGGTGTGTTGAGTATTGAGTAGAGAAGAAGAAGATTTTCAGCCTCTCACCTTGTGTGTTCTCTATTAGGGTTTTGTGAGTGTGTGTGTGTGCTTGCAAGAGCTCAAGCTCTCTTCCCCCCTGCATCTTTTCAAATGATGCCATACGTACACCAATGAAAGAATGATTGGAAATTAGAATTCAACTCGGATATTTTGGAGGATTATGATCGATGATACTATGGTTTCATTAAAAGATTGTTTTAAAGACAGCTGAATCTGTGAAACAGGCAATTTCATATTGGGTGTGTAATTGGTATGACTATCTTGAAGTTTGCTTGAAGTGCCGGCTAGGGGGCATGGGAACTCTTTTCCCTTGTACCTGGGAAGGCTTTCACCGTCTTCATGGTTGTTGTCGACGACAAAGTAAGACTTTTGCGCTTTCTTTTTGAGAAAGCATTTATCTTCAGGATGATTAACCTTTCCAAAAACTGCAACCTTTCTTCTTGTCCTTGAAAATCCATGGAGGTTGCTTTGACTAAAACCTTCCTTTGTATCCACCAGCTTATCTTCATAAGCTTCCTGCCATAGTTGTTTCTTTTTATATTCTCCCATAAGAGAGGACTCATCTTGGACTTTTAGATCCTAAACATTAAGAAGTGTAATTACAATATTATCATATTCTTTAGGTATGAATGCTTAGTAATAAAGCTATTGTATCTTCATTATTGACAGGTGCCTTGATATCTACTAGTTATGCAATGATACTTTTCATCTTATTAAGGTGACTGGGAAATGAGTCTCCGGTCTTCATAGTGAGCCTAAAGATTTGTAAGTTCATATTTATGTCAGAATTCTTTTCACTAGCACCAAAGAGTCTATCTAGAGTTTCCCATATTGCTTTAGTTGACTTTATATTGGAAGTATGATGCAAATATTGATCACCAAGTCCAAGTGCTAAAATAGCTAGTGCCTTAGTGTCACAGATTTTCCATTGTGCTTTTCCTTCCCTTGTGGGTTTATAATTTTCAGGTGTAACAATTACTTTCTATAAATCTTTCTTTTGAAGGATAAACTTGTGCCTAGTCTGCCAAGTTTGAAAATCTCCCTTAGTAAATCTCTCTAACTATGAGGTTTTAGACATCTCATGACAAGGTCTTACTTGAGAGAATATCTTCAAGAAATGTCTAATACCTTATACACAAGATTAGTTAGCCATTCCAGTTCCATACACATGCATATTTGTTGCAAGGAAATCACCTAAACCAATACATTTGGCATAGTCGAAATACCATGGTTTTTCATCTATCCTTGGTTTAGGTTTTTTAATCCAAAGTTGGCCCTCTTAGGAAACCAATCTTTTCCTAGGCTTAAGCTTTCGTTTAGAAACTCTGATTTTATGTGACTTAGCTGGCTGATTGACTGAAAAGTCAATATTAGGTAATTTGGGAAAAATCTCATATTTTGGGAATCAGTTACTCCTTATAGTTTTGGACATATCTTAAACATACCAACTCTAAATTTTTCGGAGGTCATAGATTTAGATTCTACTCTTCAATATCTTTCCAATGATATGTCACATGAGGGGGTTTTGACAAACTTTTGGACAAGTTCACCATGATCCCATTTTGCAAACGGGAATGGGATTTTTCCCAAATTATCTAATATGGTGTTTGAAGCTTTTGAGTCAGATGAAATATGTATAATTTCTTTAGAATCTTCTAAAATTTGAGAGGAGCTAGTCATACCAACTAGGATTATTAAATCTAAGAAGATTGAGCTACCGGATTACCCTTGAATGAAATTGAACTTCAATCTTCAAATTTTGTTCTTCAAAGCTGGCTGAGCTGGGCGGAAGTGGTAGTACCACCAGTGAACTGGGTAGAGCTGAGCAGAGATGGGCGCTGCACCGCATGTGGATAAGGTGGAGCTACACACTTTGAGAGTTTGAATGTTCTACTATTTGATACCTTGCAAGCCATTCTTCGAAGGCAATTTGACGAAGCACTTATTGGAAAATTTTGACGTGGCCATGCTTTTGGAGCATCGCTACCAAGCTCTTCCACTAGCAATAGCCATTGTTGGAGCACTGCCTTTAAATTCAGGATAGAATTGGCTGCTTTGATGGTGTGCCCAATGCTTCGAAATACTTGTTGTAGTCTGCCTAATTGAGATGGTCGAAAATTTTGTATGTCAAAGAGACTGCCTTGACTGCCTCAGCTCCCTCGAACCATCAACGGCTCAACAACGTCAAAAATTGATGAGAAGAAAAAGAAGAGTTAGCTGCCAAATTGATAGCTGCAAAAGCGGAGGCAAAAGCATTAAGGAAGAAACTAGCAACAAGAAGGGCCAATAGAGATGTGGATCCGGCAAAACTCAAATCGGCCACCTCCTAATATCCTTATAATGAAAAAAAATAACCCATAAAACATCACACTTGAAAGGGTGTGTCTTGGCTTCCAAGTCAAAAACACACTACAAGAAGGGCAAGCCCATATACATCCAGGTGCTATCCCTACCATTATGTTTCTAGGAGCTTGGAAGTCATTAGGCTAATCAACAGTTATAGAAATCAACTATTATATTTGTCTCATAAATTGACGACGATAACAATGTTGGTTTCTGTGATAATAACCCTATGGAGTATATGTTGCATGATGCAAGTGCACTCCAAGGCCAAGTGATCCTCAAAGAAAGTGGATTGACGCCACTCAATGCAAAATCAGATTCTAAGAACATAGGACTACCCTAAATCTTAAAAAGCAAGGAGGTGACAATCCTCCTATGTGATGAAGAAGATATGGTTCTAAATCCTCACCAATTGATTGTGCCTTGCACTCAAGTCCCATCCTTAAACATCCTCAATCGATGGGGTGAGGGTTTTAAACCTTCATAATTTTGTTCCTTGCACTCAAGACTCATCCTCAAACATCCGCACTCTTCTCCTAGAATGAAGAGTAATCCTTCCTCATACCTCAACCAACCCTGCCTCACCTATTGATATTGTACATTTACTGGAGATTTAATGTATCTATAGGAACTAATAATCCAAGAATATTTTAAATAAAGAATGGAAAACCTTAAACATTTAAGGATTAGATTTGTAAAATATAAGTCTAAAATAACAAGAGTCTATATTGACTAAGCCCTTAAAATAAAGAATGGAAAACCTTAAACATTTAAGGATTAGATTTGTAAAATATAAGTCTAAAATAACAAGAGTCTATATTGACTAAGCCCTTAAAATAATTATATACTAAATTAGAACATAGAGGCAAAGATCATGCTATAGATTCTTTCCTTTAGTAGCTATATTTGATCAAATTTATTTCTAATATTTTAAAACAAGTCTTCCTACTTAAGGAAGCCACCTTAACATTTACAAGATAGAATAAGAATTCAATTAAAGAGTTTTCTCTATTTCTATAAAAAATTTACAAAACTACCATGTTTTCAATTGAAGAAAGAGGAAAATTTTACTCAAGGCAAAACGAAGAAAGAGGAATAGTTTTACATGAGGGGTATTCCCCCAAATTTACAAAAAGGTGCTTTTAGAATCTTTTTAAGCATGGTGTTTTTAATAAGCCCTTAACAGATGTGCTCTATAAGGTTTCTATGTAGTGAAGCCCCTAAGATATCCTGAAGAGTTGCTTTTCTATTACACAAAAAGATGGTCTACCTATGCACATCATTGTATATGAAATTAGAACTTAAGTTTTGATTTCTCAAATTTTATTTTAAAAGAGATATAGTTAATATGTTTATGTTACTGCTAGAGGCTTGAACCCTATACTTACACATTATCAGGCAAGGGTTCTACCACTCAATTTTAAAAAGTTATATCTTTAAAAAATATTTTAATTCTCCTGTGCCACTAAATATCCCAATCATTTAGATTTAAATATTGTATGAATGGAGAGGTGGCTTCTTTGCGTATGAATGGAGGGGGGTTTGTGAGAAGATTTTTAAATATGGTATGGATGGAGGGGGGGTTTCTTTATGTATGAAGGAGGTGTGGCACTTATGTCACTTCTATGAGGGAGGTGAAAAGACATGTTATAGATAACATTGTGGTGCCCTATCCCGTCTTTATTCCTCTAGGGATTTGTCTTTTGGGAATGGAGGACTTGTCGGAAAAATCGGGGCCTTTCTACTAATAGCTCACATCATTTTGTGTGTCTCCTAGATTATGTGGGTCACAAGTACTATCATTCCTTTTAAGATAGTATTAGAGTTTGATTTATCATATCGCAAGCCATTTTGTCCATTCTCCACTAGAAGGGAGTGTTTGAGGGTGCAAATGTTAATGAATTCTGGTGTATGAAGGAGCTAGGTTTATCCACATGTGTCTCCCATGTGGAATGTGAAAGAGCATAAATAACTTTACGATTGACTTTCCTCAAGCTTGGTATTTGTGGGTAAGAAGGGATGGTGAAGCCAAGTGAGTCCCTAATTGTTCATGATATTGAGAAGAATGTGGGGGCGGGGGTGAGCTTGAGTTTCTTTCAAGAAAACACACACGCACAAGAGTAGACAAGCGCGCGAGATGGCTAAATTTTCTTCTTTTCTTTTCTCTTCTCTTCTCTACAACCATAACATAAATAGATAAGAGTATATACTATAAGGGAAATTACTCTCTTACACACACAAAGGTTTCTCCATAGTGTGAACCCGACTATATGAACCGCCTATAAAGGTCACTTCGTAGTGTGAACCTGACTACATGAGTTGGTGCTATAACTGTGCCATAACTCTAGTACACCAAAGTGGCTATCATAGAGCCTGTAAAGCATTTCTAGAAGCATATCGCCCATAACCTCACCAACCCAATCAATGGCCTAAGTGCAGCCTATCATACCATACTTAGACTATAACAGCAAAATGCCATCAGGTGATCTCACCACGTCTATACCAAGAAAATTTTATAGCTGATCACCCAAGTTTTTCATCTCAAACTTCTAAATAAAAAGCATCCTGACATCATGTATGTCAGCATCACTATCACCAATGATTATCAGGTTGTCCACATAAATGACTATAGCATGATTTCTTTATTTGTCCTTTTCATATACAGCAAAAATACTCCTCAATCTTGTTTAACCATGCTCTGGGTGCTTGCTTCAAGCTATACAAGACTTTGCATAACCTGCACATAAAATCTAGATATGCAGTGCTCTCGTAACCTAGTGAGCTACATCATGTAAACTTCTTCTTTGTAAATCATCATGCAAGAATGTATTCTGTAAATCCATCATATATAAAGGCCAACCCTTTGCTATAGCCATACCAATGACAACTCTCACGGTGGTCATTCTCACAACCATGCTGAATGTCTCCTCATAGTCAATGCCATATATCTATATATGACCCTTGGCACCCAGTCTTGCCTCATACTTGTTCATAGATGCATTTGAGTTATGCTTGACCTTGTACAGCCACTTACATCCAATCACCTTCTTATTCTTAGTAAAAGTTACTAATTCCCATGTCACATTTGTAATGCTACCATCTCCTCATCTATGGCATCTTCCCATTTTTGATTTCCAAGTTTGCATATCGCATTTGTATTCAATTCTACCATCTCCTCATCTAATCCCCATGTCACATATGTATCTAATGCTATCATCTCCTCATCTATGGCATCTTCCCATTTCTGATTTCTAATTCCCATGTCACATTTATAACTAATGCTACCATCTCGTCATCTATGGGCATCTTCTAATTTCCAAGTTCATGCTCAAAACAAGTGGGCTTTATCTCCTATATTGCTTTAACCATATAAGCATAGTGATGGGTTGTATATCCATCATATTATCTCAACCTATCACAACAAGGAGTCTAACTCGAGTAGACTTGCATACAATTGGATCATTGTTGACTGTCCTCAAAACATCACTAGTATTGTGTGCACCAGGAGTAGCCACCACTGAGACGGAATGCTAATCTCCTTATTAAGGCTCTTCTTGGGGCCACTACGTCAGTCACCATCCACATAAGAGTCACTTGTTGATAGATCAAGCATGAAAGGTTGATCAATTATTTTGTTCCCTTTGCGTGATTCATGTGTACCAGCACCTGTAGTACCATGAGATGATGCATCTATATTCCTTACATTAGTCCTCAACCTACTTGACCATGGACTAACACTAAATCCATGAGAGGACTCTCCAAGTCCACTAAGCACCTTTGATTGCTTCTTTACATGTGGGACAACATCATTACCTCTTACATCTACATCTTCCATTGTCTTCACACTAGTGCATACCAATGAAAGCTACTCTCTTATTAAAGACAACATCTTTGCTTACTCATATGTCACAAGTGGTAGGGTTATAGCATCTATAACCTTTCTACTTCAAAGAATAACCAATGAAGATGCATTTCTCTACCTTTGGATCCAGCTCAAGGTTTTTACTTCATTAGTATGCATTTCTTTGCCTTTGGATCCAGCTCAAGGTTTTTACTTCATTAGCATGCATTTCTCTACCTTTTGGATCCATCGTGGTTCTTACTTCATCAAGAGCATGCATATATGTAATACATCCAAACACTTTCAAGTGAGACACATACGGTTTTTATGCCTAAAACTTCTATTCAAGAATCATTTCATGAGAACAACCGCAATGGGAGTTGTGTTGATAATATAAACAATAGTGGCTACTATTGATTCAACCAGAAAATAATTCGGCATATTCTTTTCAAACATCAAGGCATGAGCAACTTAGCAAGTTTTGAAAAAGTTACCTACTACTTCAGCCCAAAAGTAATCCCGCATATTCTTTTTAGACATTAAGACACAACAAGCAACTTCTGTAATGTGTTTGTAACACCATTCTGTTGTAAGGTGTATTTGCATTTGAATTGGCTCTTGATTCCTCACTTTCTCAAGAAATCATTGAAAGAGAAATAATCTCTTATCTTCTTAGGCATTTGATCTACATACCTTTCTTCCTCTCAACCAAGGCTATATATTTCTGAAAGTGAACAAACACCTCACTTTTTCCCTTCATGAAATAAATCCACACTTTCCTAGTGTGATCACCAATGAATGTAAAATAGTACTTGCAACTTACCACTGTTGCAGTCTTGGTCATTCTCCATACATATTAAGATTCATAATATCCAATGGCCTTAAACTAATGTGCTTTTCATGTGTGAAAGCACACTTGGCCTACTTATCAACATGGCACATGATTCACATACTTTGTGCATACCATCAACCTTAACTTTGATAAACCTGTATCAATGTTTTGGGCATGTATAGACTTCAGCCACTATATATTCTCATAACCAATATACTTGTGCCATATGTTAATATATGCAATGGCACTGACCCCATGCGTAAACATGGATGCCTTCACCTTAAGCATGTTAATATCCAAAGTAAATTTATTGTTACCCTTTATAACCAAGTGGCACTAATTTTTGAAGTCTTCCGCAAAAAGTACCCTTAAGGATTGAATCTCACCTTCTATACCATACTCTGAAACCATCTCTCTAATAGAAACCAACTTTTTTGTAATATTAGAAACATGAAATACATCAGCAAAGTACTTCATTTTATCATCCTGCATAGACAATGTCCCTTTATCAACATACCCAATAGGGTGTGCAATATCATCACCTATTTTCACATACCTTGGTTTTTTCATTTTCTTCATATCTCTAAATCACTCACCCATGATTGGTTTTATGGTTAGAGGCACCAGAATCCACATACCAAATATCTAGTGATTGAGCATGATTATAGAAGAGAGTGATACAAGCTTTCTAGCTTAATCATTTTATTAAGGAAGAATTATTTAGCTTAATCATTTTATTTAGGAAGAATTATTTAGTTGATTAGGAGTACAGAGAGGGCCTAAACAAGAGGGATTGACACACCTCTTGGCTTCTTTAGCCTCTCCAAAGGGACGACAAGTGGTCTAACCACTAATACTATGATTCCTTGCTAAAGATCAAGAAGGTTCTTGACTTGAACAATGATGATTAGCAAATTCACCTTACATGTATTGTGATATTGAATGTATCATGATGTATCACATTTTTCCTCTTAGCCCCCAATGTCCTTCCAAAAAGTAATTTTACACATTTAGAACCTTCCCACAACATTTTCAAATCCAAGTTCTCCACCTCAACTTATTATCAAAATAAGAGGCTTTCTAAATATAAGATATTTATGATACAACACATGGTGATATAATATTCACCATGAATCTAGTATTTTAAATTTTCAAAGGCCCATAGTTATTGTGGAGGATATCATGGGTGCCACTAAAAAAATCGTGTGCATGATAAAGGTGTATGATATTACTAGAGTGCATAAGAGATGATTTTTTATGGGGTCTACTTTTAGTTATTATGAGCTAGGTTATATGTTTTGATATTTTGTAACCATATTACATACTTATATGTTTTTCCTAGAGACCAAGAACTAGCTTTTAAAAACTACAATTCTACTAGGTTTCAACGCAATTTCAAACTAGTGGAATGGCACATATGATAATTGCTCGTAACTAAGATTTTACAATGCTACATTGAGGCACCTACTCTTAAATTATATCAATTTCCATGATCTCTATGAAAATTCTCATGCAAAGTTCTTTGATGGTTTTAAAGAGTGTGTTAATGGTAACATCTTTGAAGCTTTTTATCGCATTGTTATATGTAAATAATATTGAAGGTTTTTAGCTCACGTGTTGAACGTTTTTTATTTCACGTGTTATGTAAACAATATTGAGAGACATAAAAAATGACCATTTTTAAATGGAAGAATGATGTAGGTTCTCATGAGATTTTGGAAATGTTTTTATTTCATTTTTCTTGACTACTTTAAGATTAGAATATGAGACAAAAAATTTACCGCCACACCTAAAGATCTTTATAAATAATAAAAAATTATAAATTATAAATTTTGAATGTGGTTTCAATGTGTTTCTTTTAATACCATAGTGATTGTTGCATTAAAGGTTGCGCATTAGCTCTCCTCATGAAAGGTGCAATAATAAATAAAAAATTATAGATTTTGAATGTAATTTCAATGTGTTTCTTTTAATACCATAGTGATTGTTGCCTTAAAGGTTGAGAGTTAGCTCTCCTCATGAAAGGTGCATGAAGATGAAGCTAAAGGACGTGCATTGGAGTTTCCTCTAAAAGCTCTCCATGCAAATAAGAAAGGAAAAAACACCTAGAAGTATAGACTGAATATGGAAAGCTATGTATACTTATGATAATAAAAACTTACGTAGCTTTGTACACTTATGTTTCTTTTGAGACAATCTAGTTACATGTATAGAAGGTAAAAACCAAGGATAATAGTTCAAAGGTAGTAACAGAAAGAAAAATATGTTACGACATCTCAAGCACATGTAATCTCTATAGTTCTCATGGATGAACTATGGGTCACATAACCTGATCATAGAACAACTATGTATATGTTGTACTTTAGTTATTCAAAGTTAGTAGGGCCATGTTTAAACGAAAAAGGAAATGTGTTGATGATTAAGAAATAGATAAACAACCAAATAAGTTCTCTAGCAAGGAGAAGTAAGTGCATTTGACTTTATGTTTCTAGAAAAAAATATGAGCTTACTTTCTTGTTCTAGATGACTCACATGGATAGCAAAAAACTCATAACATGAAAGTGTAGTTTCGAAGTGAGGAGCACATGCGAGCCTATATAAAGAAGCTCTAATAATTTTTTGCATACTTCTTTGACCATAGATTATCAGAATAACAAATGCATGTTATTTTGCATGAGAGTTTGAGGTGGCAAGTACACTGTTTACAGCATCACAAACATGGTGTGCACAAAAATGATGTGCCCAAGACCGAGGCTACCTAGATGTCATGTGTTTGCAAAGAAGCGTGTGTACCTCGCAAACTTTGAGGAAATCCAAAGTATTAGGAATTTGGTCCACCATCCACACTTATGATAAGCTGGTGGCTCACTCTATACCGAGTGAAGAAACAAGTGTATTTGATTAGTTGCAATTGGTCAAGATTTTACTTTACTGGCCTAAGAAATGTAGAACTTAGTGGTATTTTCATTTTTTGGTTTCCAAGTTTTGAATTACAAAGCCCATGAGGCATGGGAGATCTCTCTCTCTCTCTCTCTCTCAAACTATATAGAGTAAGGTCCCCTCCAATGTTCATGAAACGTAAAATAACTCGAAAATAGGTCCTCATGTAAGTTGCAACTCCTATTTTCAATGGTTAGGATTCCAAAACTGAAAGCGGTATATATATTTTTCTCCCCAGGGAAAAAATAGGCAGCATTTTGGAGACGTTTTCGAGCATTGGACCCCGGCATTAAAGGGGATGCCTGTATTTACGAGTAACTACTACTGTTACTGCACAGATTGTAGGCTTCTAGTCGCTTGGTCTCCCATGAGCCCCATGAGACTTGAGTCCAAATCCTTGTACGTAGTACGTAGGTTGTTGGAGGAGGATTCTTGAAGGGCGAACTTTACATGTTTCCAAGACCAGTTAGTGTCAGTTGAGAGGCAGTTGAGCCACAACAGGAGGACGACGTTGCGAGAGAGGATTAGGGTTTTATATATAATAGAGGTATCAACAATCATCGAGAAGTGGAAAGGGCAGCAACCCAAGGCGCGCCGAAGGCGGGGGGGGGAGTTCTGCTTTTGACAAGAGCGTCTCACAAGTGGGTTCGAACTCCGACGCCAGCCACCCCACTGTGGCCGCCGAAATCTTGGTCCTCTCAATCTGGTGCTTGGAAATGTGCAAAACGATCGTGGGCCGTGGCTATCGGCCGGACGCACTAGCCGCCCGGCCCCTCCCCCATATGGGCAGGGCTCCGGACGTACGCTGGCGCACGTGGGAGCGAGATGCCACACCGCGTGGCGGCGCCGGCGGCATGCAATTTGTTTGTACTAGCTTAGATTTAGGCGGGCAGCAGAAGGGTTAGCCTCTAGGCTTTAGGGATTAGGGTTTGGTCAGTAGTGTCTGTGTCACTCACTGCCTGCAGCAGCCTCACTTGGAGTCGTGACTGACTTGTGACTCGACGTGTGTGAAGTTCTAAGATTTCGGTGTGTACAGTGTCGGCGGCTAAGATTGGAATCCAAGCTTCGCACGGACTGCACCTGCACAGTAAAAACAGCGTAACGTACCCATCAAGTATTAACGCTCCTCTCGTGCCTTACCAGTCTATCTGCCACAGTGCCATCGTATCCACCAACGGCCGGCCCGCCGCTCCCAAGTTCCAAGTTTCCGCGTTCCAGCTGAGCTCGGACCGCACTCCTACGATACGGCAGGAACCTCCGTGCCACTACCTTATTTAAATAGCAGCTCCGAGCAAGCCAGCTAGCTGCCAGCCACCTCTGAGTGACCCCTGTGTGTGTTTTGTGTGTCGAGATAGAGAGCGCGGGCTCGCTTTTTCGGTAGAGGTATTATTTATTTACTCTTTATCTAACCACGCCCCAATAAAGCAAGAGAAGAATTTCTCTGTAAAGTCGTTATAAGGTTTGTTGAGTAGCGCATAGGAAAGCACTTTCCACCTCATATATATATATATCTTTCTAACGGCAAATTGAGGACGATCACTTCTCTTGCCTCCACGCAAAAAATAATCATTCATCGGCATTAAAAACAATTGTCTATCTTTATCCATACCTCTAAAGTCATCCTGCACTACAGCAGTTCTGATAAGTTCAAAATAGTTTGCAATTATCTTTCTTCTTTATGATCAAATTAGGACAGATTGAGGATTTCTTAGTTTGACCAAAATTCATCTTGTCTAGGTTTTCTCAATTTGACCATGTGCAAGCAACATGATCTCCCTACAACTTGATCTTTTTTCTCTTTCTTTTTTTTTTGGGCTTTTAGCACATCCAAGCATGCATCGTTTTCAATCAAACTCCACCAAAATACACTTGTTCTTCAAGACACTAGGTAGTATACTCAAGTTCTCGGAGCACCTTTTCTAATCTTGATACCTAGAAGAACTTCAAGTCAAAAGACTACACACATTCGTTCACATGTATTGAGTTATATATATACATATATAAATAAATGAATTAAGGAGAGAGAGAGAGAGAGAGAGAGAGAGAGAGAGAGAGAGAGAGAGTTCTATTAACATCTACAAAAGATCAAAGAGTCTATGAGACCAAAAGTGCTACAATATGTCCCTCGAATTATGAAAAAAACATGATTTAAAAATCCAATTAGAGCTGAGAGAAAAAACAAGAGCCATGTAAGTGCCACTAGTACAATTGTACAATGTGAGGGGATCAAAGAGGGTCCTCAACATCTATGTAACTATATATAGGCTCTCCACACAACTACACACACTTGATGGAGCCCTCTTGATTTTCTTGGTCAAGTTCGGGAACAGGTTCCTTACCAAACTCAGAAATGCCCATATCCTGCTGAAGGGCTTGAAATTCTTCCTCTAAAGTAAGAGAAACTTCATTCTCCTTGGCTTTATTAAAGCACAAGGACATTTCTTCTGGGGCCTCTAAGAAGTTTTCTGTCACTTCTGTGTCCAATGCGAGAAGTTCATCCCTTATGCTCATTCTCTACATCGAGAACACCCGGATGCAGCTTCACAATCGTCTGCTATTATAGCAAGATAGTAATCCTCCCTAAAATTGTAGAGTTTTTGAATGTGGGAGAGGAGGTGGTAATACTTCCCATTAATTAGGAAGGAAGATAGCCCAGGAATGACAAAATTGGACGTCAATTGCTCCCCATGGACGGATGACGTTCCTTCATCAATGATGGTGGAGGCCTTAAACTCTGCCACATCAAAATTTGTGCTGAGAAGTTCCTCCTCCTTCTCGGTCACAAGATCCAGGACCTCTTCTTCTGCAGACTGAGCACTTGAAAAAAAGGACTATTCTAATTTATTAGTCCTTCCTTTGAGCTCCTCTTTTGTGTAATCCTCCTTATCAGCATGAAGAAAGAGATAGGCAACAAACCCAAAATGATATTCTAGCAACCTACATTTCCTGTCATGCACTGCACAAATCTTGATACGTTGATCATCTGAGTAAGTGTCCCACCTCTTCAACATGCTTGAATTCTGAGACGAGGTGACTGTGAGGCTTGACATGTAGACATACGTAATGGACCCATAAGAGACGGTCCCTCCGCCAACCAACCTGCAATAGTTTGTCCACTCTCCCTCTAGGGATGTCCTTGCCATGTCCTTGATAATCTCCTCCCAGACTGAAAGGAACGTTGAACATAGTCTCTACGTGGCAAAGGGATTTCTCCTGCCCAGCCCTCCTTAGCAGATCAAAGAGATGCTCTATGGCTCTAGGCTCGTCGTTAATCTCCTCCAGTAATAAATCATCCACATCATCTGCAACATTGTACAAGTGAGAACCCTTAACCTCCATCGCTTCTCTGATTCAGGGGGAAGATGAGGAGTAGTCGAAAGAAATGAACACGAATTGGAGCCTTTCGTAAGTAACTTGAGAAGCAACAACTATTAGTAATAGTACTGGGAGTAATTAATCCAAATGAATAATAAGATATTCTACCACTTCCCTCGTATTTTGCACCCTCCCCACCAAAAAGGCTCGAAACAATAGTTCCATTGATAATTCCATCGTTTACCCATTGATCAAAAAATACGACTAGCTTACTCAGAAAGACCATAGTTTTGAATGCACCTATCGCACCGTGGATGGTATGGTCGTGGAAAAAGTTGACTTGTACCGTGGATGGTATGGAAAGCGAGAAAATTTTGAGCGCAAAGAAAAGCAGAAAAAAAACTCACACCATCTTTATATAGGTCAAATAATAGGGCTCACGTCACATGATTGAGGATCAAACGCCATGTGTCAAAGGGCTTATGTCATCATCGATTCACGAATTGCCATGTGTAGGGCTGGATGCAGTCAACGCATGATTATGTTTTGCTCTATAAAAAGAAGGAATATTTTCTTTTCCATGCTTTTTTCTTCCACGATTTTTTCCAATTGCGTTTCTCCACACTTTGCTCGTGCAGCTCGCTGAATCCATCCATCCCAGCCCTTGTTTCAAGCGCCTATAAGTTTTTCTCTCTTCCCCTTTTCTTTCGCTGATTTCGTTCACGGTGCAATATGGCAGTTCGCCATGTTTTCGAATCGACATATCGCTCCGTGGACAGTTGGGTGAATTTTATTGATAAATTCTCTCTTCCCCTTTTCTTTCACTGATTTCGTTCACAGTGCGATATGGCTATTCTCCATGTGAAATTGAATCAACATATCGCTCCATGGATGGTTGGGTGAATTTTAATGATAAAAGATTTCATTCATGATGCGATATATCTATTCTCCATGTTTTTGAATTGAAATATTGCTTCGTGGATAGGTTTGAAATTTTTTTTGATAAGTTCTTGTTTCGTTCACCGTGCGATTTATCTATTCTCCATGTTTTTAAATTGAAATATCGCTCCATGGATGGGTCTAAAAATTTTATTTATAAGTTCTTGTTTCGTTCACCATGCGAAAAGAACGTTGGTCCAGATTTAGATTCTGCTTATCGCGCGGTGGATGGTGGTCATGTGACTTAGCTAATTACTCTGCCTTCTCTTTTCTAGTGCTATAATAGCGCACACAAAATAGACCGTCCAAAGAGTTTCAGTGCGCCAGAGCCAGATCCAACACCTCATCGAGCACCAGATCTAGTTTCGATTCTAGATATTCCAGAGAAAATTCCAAAGAACGTCTTAAGTGAACCTATGCTTCCTGATGTTAAACCCATCACCATCAGGAACATTTCAGAGGCCAGGGTCACTTTGCAGAGGCAAAGAAAAATGTTTGCAGAGATAAGGAAGGCGCAGGCAGCTATCAATCTCCACATCCCCAAAGCTCCTTTCTTGAGGATTGTCAGATCCATAAGCAACAGAATAAAGTGGAAAGGTTACTTTAAATGACAGAGTAGCATCGTCGCATGTCTTCAATAGTCATGCGAGGACTTCCTTATAGACTTATTAAATGATAGTAACATTTATGCTGCCCATGCTAGGAGGGTCACACTAATGGACAAGGACATGACATTAGTATAAGCAGAGTCTCAGCAGAGTTAGGAGAAGTGATGATAACTTGACCATATCAAATCCGAATTTGTCAGAGGTGGTTTACTTAGAATCTAGTTTTCAATGGCTTTCTAATGGTATGTCACATGGGGGGGATTTGATGTAAGATACATAACATTCCTACCAGCCCCTTTTTTCTAGAGAAGCGATGACATGAATCTCCTTAAGTTCAAAGTTTTCCTAATAATGATTTCATTTTAGTCCTCTTTTATGATATTCTAGTGTACTCCAAAAATGTTGTTGATATTTTGGTGTACTCTAAGAATGTTGCTAATCATGAGAAGCATGTACATAAAGTCTTGGAAAACCTTAGAAAGCACAAACATTTTTCCAAGAAGAGTAAGTGTACCTTCTTTACCAACTGGATTAAATATTTAGGGTTAAAAGTGTTAAGAGATTATATATCAACTGATTTCACCAAGGTATAAGCTGTTATCAATTGGACAAAACCAAAGATGATAAAAAAAGTCAAAGAATTCTTAGGAATTATAGGATGGTATCGGATTTTCCCCCCCTAATATTTCAAGATTGCTTCTCCTCTGATGGTATGCAATGTCCCAAAGTGTATTTGATAAGCTGATGGGTTGCTTTTAATGACTAATCCAATGGTGCTAAAGCTATCAAGAATTTTAAATTCCTTCAAAGTCATTACTGATATCGATGGGATTTAGTATTGGAGGAATCCTAATGCAAGAAGGACATACCATAGCTTATGAATCTAGAAAATTATGACCTCATGAGAGGAACTAGATGTCCATGATCTAGAGTTGGTTATAATAGTGCATGCCTTGGAGATTTGGAAACACTATATTCTTATACAAAAGTTCACCTTAGTTACATCATTAGAGCTTAAAAATGGATTTTCACTAAGATGATCTTAACATGAGGCAAAGAAGGTGGATATAAACTTAAGCTTTTGATTTTAAAATCAAATATAGATCAGAAGTCAATAGCCCTCAAGAGAAAACAAGCAAAGGACTTCCTACCCATGATGGTAGGTCCTGATGGCAAGAAGGCTGAAACAGTGGAAGAAAACATTAGGGTTATTTCAGACCACTTTGTTAATATTTTCAGCCCCCCCGGAGGAAGATGAAGAAAAGACCAGGTGCAAAAGAATAATAGTAGAAGCCAGGGAAAAGGTAGCCCCTACTTCTCTGGCTGCCCAGCTAGATTCAAATCTGCTCCCGTCATAATTTGAAGAGGCCATTGACTCCCTCCCAAATAACAAAAGCCCAGGCCTAGATGGACTCCCAGCAGCAGAATTCTTTAAAAAGTTCAAACATGCCCTCCTGAAACCATTAGCCCTGGTGTGTGGGAAGAAGCCACAAGGTTAGGTGCACTTCCATTTAGCATCAACGATGGAGTCATCAAGCTTATACACAAGAGAGGGCAGAAGGAGAATATCTCAAACTGGAGAATGGGAATGTATTTAAAAAATTTATTTTGGCCATAACTTGAACATGCAAACTCCAAATTTGTCGAACAAAGTCGATTTAGATTCTACTTTTCAAGCTCTTTCCAATGATATGTCACATGAATATGTTTTGATAAACTTTTGGATGAGTTTACCAAACTCCCACTTTTTTCATGGGAATGGGATTTTTCCCACTTTATCTAATATTGACTTTCAGGCAAGGAGAATGTAGTCGTAGATATGATTAGAAGGAAGGATTTTTTACTCATGAATAGTAATAGTAATTCTAAACCCTTTACTGGTTGAGCTAAATGAGAAGATTAGATCACATAAATTCTTTAGTCCTATTATTGCATTGCTTAAGCAAGAAAGTAAGATGACTCGAGAAGTGAAGAAAGTTCAAGGATTCAAATTAGAAGATGGATGTTTAAACTTCAATAACTTGTTATGTATTCTTGAAGATGGAAATCTCAAGAGATGAATTTTAAATGAAGCTCATGATAGCTTTATAGTAGCGAGACACCCTTGCTGTGCGAAGACTTTCATGGTTGTAAAAAAGAGTTTCTTTTGGCGTGGACTTAAGAAGGATGTCCTATAACATGCTCATCAGTCACTATGCTTAGGCTGCAAGAAGATTAAGGCAAAAAAGGATAAAAATGCCAGGAAAATTGCATCCTTCAAATATTCCACAAATGAAATGGGAGTGCATAAGCATGGGTTTCATCTGGATTACCTTCAAAAAATGTAGGATATGATTCCATCTTAGTCATGGTGGTAGATGACTTTTGACAAAGGTTTCTCATTTCATTCTAGTGAAATACTTATATTTCTTTTTTCAAAGAAAATATTCAGACTTCATGGTAGATCGCTTTTGACAAAGGCTACTCATTTCATTCTAGTGAAAGACTTATATTGCTTTTTCCAAAGAAAATATTCAGATTTCATGGATTAACCAAAAGGATTATCAGTGATCAAACTTCACATCCCGCTTTTGGGTTTCATTCTTCAAAACTATGGGAACCTCTCTAGATCTTAGTACTACCTATCATCTAGAAATTGATGGCTAGATAGAGAGAATGAACGAGGTGATTGAAGATATTCTTCGAGTGTAGACCGACAACGTAAAAGATGGATGAATTATCTACATGTTGTAGAATTTGCTTATAATGCATCTCATCATCAAAGTATAGGAATGAGTCCATTTAAGGCAATTTATAGATAAGATTGTCTAATGTCATCCATTTAGTTTGACTCATCACTGATTAGAGTGGAAGTATCAAAGCAAATCTGTTAAAACCCTAAGATCTCTCTAGATAATTGTTATGCATAAATATGCATAAATCACATATAAACTCATCCATCTGACCACCCCCGAGCCCAAGGGATGCATATATGAAATATAATGAAATACATCATACCTTTACCTTGATGTCCCATACCATCAAGAGGTATAACTCCAATCCAATAGCATGTAGCTATAGTGGGAAATGGTAGGTGAGTAGTTATGATCCTCTACACACAAGAGAGCATAACATAACCTAGACTCAAGCTAACATCAAGAGTCCATAGCCTAAGCCTCAAGATAACATAGCCTTGGCCTCCAAGCCCTCAAACCCCAAGCCTCCCTTGAGTGTGCCCCATGCCCCTATTATATAGAAGGACCCTTAAGTAACTCTTGACTCTCCATTTCCCATGTGTGACCCTTGGATGCCTAACCCTAACCTTAACCCTTAAGGTTAGTCCTAACCCATGCTCCACTAGAGCTTGTTCCCATACTCCCTTCTTCGACTTCAACGAGTTCTTGAGGAGTAACTGGGTTATCCTCACCTCTTAGTTTCCCTTTCAATCTATCAATATGAAAGACTCGATGAATTCTGACAATTGGAGGTAGTTTTGGTTCATACGCAACCGTGCTAATCCGATGTATGACTTGAAATTGGCCACAATATCTAGGAGATAAATTCGAGCATTTTTCTATTGACAAAGTCTGAGAATCTTTAGGAACATTTAAATAAACCAACAATCCTGGTTCAAAAGACCAAGTTGATCATCATCTATCAGCATAGGACCGTGCCCAATCTTGAACACTCATGATAGAATCCTGAGCTTCGGTCAGCATTTCTTGCATATCACACAAGAAATCCCTCGATGCATCAAGCTCAATGTCCTTAAGCCGACATCAATAGGTGCCCTAGGTTGATACCCATACATAAGTATGCACGAACTAAAACCAAAAGCCATATATTTAAGACTGTTATAGGCAAATTTCATCATCGAAAGTTATTTTTCCCAATATGATGATTTTCCAGAGACATGCACGAAGCATATCCTCTACAATCTGATTCATACGCTCTGTTTGCCCATCACACTGCGGATGATCATAGGAATTCATACTCAAAGTAATTTCTTCGTTGTAAATAGAGAGTCATTAGCGTCTCGATGAGTCACATATGTCCATCCGTAAACCATCAAGTTGACTATATAAATAACCTAAAGTACAGAACTAGAGAAAGAAATGCCAACAAAGGAAAATTCCAAATTTCCTTAATCCAAACACAACAAGATAAACTCGTTGAACTCTAAAGAAATAGATTTCAACAAGTGAAAATGTCGACGAGATTACACTCATCAATACATGTAGGCTATAGATAAAAGAAGTTTATCTAGAGAATGCCCACACTATAATTTCTAGTGAATTTAGAAAATGAGATTGTCTTTGAATGTTGAGGTCAACATGCTAAGTGATGTAAGAAAACCAACCATCTTGAGCCCAAATTATCCCATAAGATAATATATGATGTGAGGGATCACTAGCGTCCCATACCACCATGATGTGAGGGATCACTAGCGTCCCATACCACCATGATACCACCCATACATACCTTAACGATTTGAAACTCCCTAGTATGCCGTCTAGGAAATATGAATAAAATCCTATATAAAAGGAATAAGATGGCCTTATCCTAGACTTTCACATACTAAAACATGTCTCTATATACTTGAGACTACATCAAGGAATAACTCTTTCCGAGTACATCATTAGAAAAGAATTTTGAATTATTAGAGCCTTTCTAATAAAAACTACCCAATAAACATAATAAAGCTAGGGTAGAAAAATAACTCACCTAGATACATAAGCAACTAGGTATCCAAGTTGGAATATGTACAAGAGTATAAGCAATATACCCCAAAATTAAGTGCAAAAAATGAAGGCAAATGCTACCTTCAAAGCACATGATATTATCCAAAAGATCAAAAGATCCTTGTAAAACCATGGATAAAAGCATAGAAGCTCCTCGAAACCATGAAAACCATAGTTGATCATAAAAATCAATGCATACCATCTAATGGACATTAATCATGCCAAAAGAAGCATTAAAATTGGTGGCCAACTCATCAATCCAGAATATATGAACATGGTGTCATTCAAGGAAAACTCCAAAGTAAGCAAGTGAAACACATGTGTGTAGCACTCAATAAAAAAACCCTAGACATAAGTGATCTAGGCAGAACCTGACGAGTCCATATAAAACTTGAAAAACATCCCAATAAAATCCACCAAAACAAACGGATCAACTGACCTATAGTAGATTTTGTCTTAGGCTTAGAAAATGAAGCATAGACCACACTTAAATAAGTGCAAAATAAATTATCATGTACAAGTGTGAAAGGTGAAACACACTTTGAACGCAAATTATAGCCATCAAAAGAAATCAAGGAACATGTCCAAAAAGAATGGGTAAATAATGGCAAAAAAATCATGCAAACATCGTTTAGAATTAATCGAAACACAAATATCTACTAATATGAGAAACAATTGTATTAATAATATGCGAATAACCCGCATCGATCTAATGTCAGCACGCGAAAACGTACTTCAACATTAAATAACCCTCAAAAATATTAAATTCTCGAGAAAAAAATTATCATGATTTTTTCCTAATTTTATAGGTCCTCAAAATACGATAATTTTGAATTTCACCAAATCTATCTTATGGCATTTCAAACCTATATTTTTCCAAAAAAATTCCAGCAAATAAATTTGCTAAAATACCATTGATATTTTAAAAATGCCAATTTCCAGGATTTCTAAAAATAATTTCTAAAAATTCCTAATTTTTCATGAGAATCCCATCGTTCACGAAATTTCCAATTCTGCCCAACAATTCTCAAATCCAATGAAAATTTTCAATTTTAATGGATTTTTTAATTTTTTGGGTCAAAAATATATTTTAAAGGAATTTGAATGGTCACAAGTGCTCGAATGGACACACCACATGCCAAACACTAACCCCACATTTTCTCAAAATTTAAAATAACCTTTGTCTAATTTTTAAGATTTTTTAAAAATTTTTAATTAACCCCGAACATATTAGAATACGAACGGTCAAAAAATTTCGAAATCCCAACGATTTTCCCGGAATACGGAAAGCCAAAAGTTTCAGGAAAATGAAAAAATCGGAATGTGAAAGGTCAAAAGTTTCCAGAATACGGAAGGTCAAAAGTTTTTCCGGAATTCGAAAAGCCAAAAGGTTTCCCGAGAATGCGGAAAGCCAAGAGTTTTCAAGAAAATAAATTCCAAAAATTTTCAGAGAAATTTTTTTCTCAAAATTCAGATTTTCCTCTCTTTTTTGGGCTTTTTTCCTAAAAAGCTTTTAAAAAGGTTTTTTTAAAAATAAAAAACTCATTTTAAAAAAACAAAAAAAACTAATTTCAATAAGCTTTAGCTTAAGCTTATATAAAAAAAATTTAGGGGGGGCGATTTTTGCTCGGCGGGCTGCCCCCCCCCTCGGCCCCGTGTTGCGCGCCTGTTGAAGATGAGGGAGAGGGAGTCCTCTCCCCTCTCTCCTCTCCTTCTCCATCCAATACACCTTCCTCCTCTCCACTCTCTTCTCTGTTAATGAGGGAGAGGGAGTCCTCTCCCCTCTCTACTCTCTCCTCTCCTTCTCCATCCAATACACCTTCCTCCTCTCCCCTCTGTCCTCTATTAACAGAGAAGAGCCTTAATTTTTAATTATAATTTTAATTAATCATAATTAATATTAATTATGATTAATATTTAATTCAAAATCCCTTTTAAAAGGAGTTTACACGAGCGGGAGAAAAATAGACGAGAAAAATCAGATTTGAGAGACGGAGAGGGTCCCACGCACACGAGAGAGCATTTCATGCATCAACATGCTACCCCCTACTGAATTTCAACAGAAAATTGACAGAAATTTGATCGCATACCCGTTGGAAAAACCCACAAAAATGTATAAAAAATACATTTTTAACCATAAATGCTCAAACATTTCCTAAAAAATTAGAAAAAAAATCCTAAAAATTCTAGAAATTTAGAGAATCCATTCTACCAAAAATATTCACAATAAAATATGTGGTATTTTTGTAGAAATTTCCATTAATGCTTGTTTTAAACCACAAAAAATAGAGAAAAATAGCATTAAACTCACAAAATTTTTTCGCAACATCGATTCGTCCATTGAATTGTAGTAACACGCGTTCCAATCACCATATTGACAATCCACGTGTAAATCATCAATACAAATCAATAAAATAATATTTTTATTAGTAAATATTAAAATTTACTTCAAAAAAATACCAAAACATTGCAATAAAAGAAAAATCAACAACAATTAACTAGAGATTGTTGTGATACCACTGTTAAAATCCTAAGATCTCTCGAGATAACTGTTATGCATAAATCATGCATAAACTCATCCACCCAACCACCCCCGAGCCCAAGGGATGCACACATGAAATATAATGAAATACATCATACCTTTACCTTGATGTGCCATACCATCAAGAGGTATAACTCCAATCCAATAACATGTAGCTTTAGTGTGAAATGGTAGGTGAGTAGTTATGATCCTCTACACAAGAGAGCATAACATAACCTAGCCTAGAGCCATAGCCTAAGCCTCAAGATAACATAGCCTTGGCCTCCAAGCCCTCAAGCCTCCCTTGAGTGTGCCCCATGCCCCTATTATATAGGAGGGCCCTCAAGTGACTCTTGACTCTCCATTTCTCATGTGTGACCCTTGGATGCCTGACCCTAACCTTAACCCTTAAGGTTAGTCCTAACCCATGCTCCACTAGAGCTTGTTCCCATGCTCCCATGCTCACAAGCCTAATGTGGGTTAGCCTCCTAGTATATGTAGACATAATGTGCATATAACAAAATCTTAGATGAAATGGATCATCAGACATAGACTATAAATAAGGATATAAAAGCTGCTCAGGATAAATAAAGGAAGTATGTCAATATGAAGTGGAATACACGAGAATTTAATGAAGGTGATATGGTCTTTCTTCTTGTATAACCCAAGAGAAGTTTACTCTCTTTGGGAAAGTACAAGAAGCTATCACCTAGATACTATGGATTATATGTGATTACAAGGAGAGTTGGAGATCAAGCTTATGAACCTTTTCTTCCTCCATACTTTAAGATCCACAATGTCATGTCATTTTCTTGAAGAAGCATGTTATAGATCCGAGTCATATATTAGGTGATGAGTAGGTTCTTTTCCACTCAAGGTCAAGTAGAAGTGGAACTAGAAGCAATTTCGAATGTTAGAGAAAAGCCCCTCAAGAATAGGATCATCTAAGAAATATTTGATAAAATAAATGTTTTTCTCGGTTGAGGATGCTACCTGGGAGAAAGAAGAAGAGTTGAGAAAAGATTATCCCCAACTTGTGAGATGAGGACATCTCAGATCTTCAAGTGGGGGAGAATGTAAGATTATTCTTTACTTATCTTGGTGTAACTGAGAAAATTACACTCTAAAATATATTTCTAGTGAGAGAATATGAAAATTTGGTAGCGTGAGCATTTTTACTGAGAAATTTGAAAGACTAAGAAATTATAAAATTATAAAATTAAAATTTAATAAAAATATCATAACTACCATCATTTATATGTAAACATGTGCACCCCCTGCACATTGAGGATAAAAATATAGAAAGAAAATAATAAAAATAATATTATATTTTTTAAAATAAATAAAATAATTATTTTTAGAGAAATAATTAATGAGAGTTATTCATAAAAATATGTAAGGGAATATTTGTGCATTACCCCTAGCAACAGATATGAATAGTGTGCATATTTAGATAAATATTAGGGTGAATGGGTAATAGATTAAAGTCTAAGGTTGAAAATGCATATATATTAGGGTTAATTTTTTAAAGAAAAATAGTAATTAATATGGAGATAGACCAAGTGAACTAATAGAAGACTCACACCATGCATGGATACTAGATGTATGGATGGATGCATGTAAGGTGGTTGAGTGCATGGGAAAAGAAATAGATGCATGAAAATTAAGGTGGAGTTGTCTAAAGACATGGTGGGACTACTATTAAGAATGCAAAATCATCTCAAGAGATCATCTGGAACTGGTGGCATCAGTGTGTGGATACTAGCAGTGTGTGTGGATAATAATGGACGTGCCCAACTGGCCAAGTGTGTGGACATTAGAATTAGGTTTATTTTAGTGTAAACTTATCATTATGTAATGTGTTATGTTTTGTGGAAGACAATGAAGGAAGGCTATGGAGCCTCTCTACTTGGTTATGTTCATGGAATGAGAGCAATATGTGATTAGGTGTGTCTCTTGTATTCCCTTCTATTCTCTTTTTATGGTATGAGAGATCCTAAAAGGCTATAGATGCCATAAAATTCTAATACATGATTAACAAAATGATCTTTATCTTTACGCCACCGCTCAATTCACCATCCATACGACACCTCAATCGGTACCCTTGTATAGTGCAACACCTCATTCGATAATCTTGCACATCTCATGGCATATGACACCTTAATCAGTACCCTCGTATGGTGTGGGTACCTATACTCATAGACGTAATCCACATTAGTTAAACAATTAATTAAACACATCAATTAATCCCCAACATCATCATGAGATATACATGAGATATAGGCAACCATAAAATCAAAATACACATACCAACAGGCACACGTGGCACACACAGGCGTCCCTTATAAAATAACAAATATAATTCCCAGTACATAAGAGTTAATTCTGATATCATTCCCTCTTTTTGGGGTTGCAACTATCCTTAGCTGCATAAATCCATGAGAGCTGCATAAATCCATGAGAGGATGGCTTCATGATTGTTGTGGAAGATGAGATCAACACATAATGCATATGCAATGAACCAATCAAATGAATGTATGTGAAACGAGTCTAAGTGTCCCATACCACATAGGCGTATTGCACATACACACATGGGATGGTAAAAGATAGAAGACATAAATGTGTCTAGAGTAAGTATATGAAACCAATCTGATGTCCCATACCACCATATTAATTTCATACATCACTTCCTTCAGAATAGAAGTTTGAGACAAAGTGGTGAGTTCTCTCTGAAATTTAAATTTCGACACAAATTTTCTTTATCTTAAAAATTTGTTTTACTTAGCAAATTTGAAGTAATCTTAATATTGAATCTATTAGGTTCTTATGTTGTAAAAATAAGAAATATAGAGCAAATTTGAATAGTGTACAAGAAGAAGTAAATGTATACATACCTTGGTCGTTGGTTAGATTTTTTATGGTGATACCCTCTTTCTTGAGATGTTGGTCGTCGTCGTGAGTTGTGGATGTGGATAGAAGCTTGTTCTTGTTTTTTGTTGGACAATCTTTAGCATAATGTCCTTTTTGATGACATCTGTAACATATAAAGGTAGATTTCTTGCACTTCTTGTTAATGGAGCTATGGTTGTCTATTTTCTTATTTTTGTTATCTTTTGTTTCTCTTTTAGTGCTCCTGCTTAGTTTTCTCAGAAATTTCTTCTGGAACTTATCACGAAGTTTCCATTCTTTATATAAGAACACGCGAAGAGAGTCAATCTATTCTTGAATTACAGGATGTTGTGGTAAGTCTACAATAGTTGAAACTAAATAAATAACAAAAAATTTAATAAGAAAAATTGGTAGAGAGTACATATCTTATTGTTGTAATGTTGTTGAAATTGTCTAGCAAAAATAAATTTAGCACTCCAAAACATGTGAGTTTATGCTTCTACATTCATAAAGAGTATGAACTTAAAATAAATTATTGGAGGAGTAACACTAATAATTAAATTTAGAGTTAAAAACTTGCTTTTGCACTAATATTTAGAAAAATAATTGAAGTAACAGTAGTCACCATAAGAATAAAAGACAAGTTGATTATGGGTCTAAAGATACGGGCATACCAAACCCGATACGAAAAGTCATTTGATAGCAAAAAATAAAATTCAACATGAATAAATATAAGAAGTTGAACAACAATTTTAAAATCCTCTAATGATCCGGGTGTGGTTAGGTACAATTATTTTCTCTGGAGGTAATTTGGTTATAAGGTAATGAAGTCAAATAATAAACTCTTCAGCAGATATTTATGAATCATTGTCTATGCTATATCCATGAATAATGTTTATCCGTTCCAAGAGATGACAAAAACATATGTTTGGAGTAAAAACTATAGTGTTTCCAATGGGTATGAAGACAAAACATTCTTCATGGTAATTCGTTCAAATCTTCAACCATTCATCCTGTTGTTGATTGTTGAAGATCTATAGTAAATGTTAAAATAGGGTACGATTCGGTTTGGACAAATACGCTAGGTGGCTACACTCTACCATGAGTTGTAGGAGCTCCGAAGGTGGATAAGGATCATGAGGTGATGGTTGATTCATAATGCTATAGATATAAAAATTTTGACATGAGAACTTCCTGAGTCTAATTGGTGTGGTGTCTTACAACTAATTTTGGTCTCATTTCGGAGGTTTTAGAGAGTTGAGTTTTTTAGTACTTCCAAAATTTAACCACAATTATAAACATGATGATAATAAAAAACTAGTATCAACGTTAACAATTTTGATTAATGAAGAAATGAAGAGATATATTCTAGAATTTGTGGTTCAAAATAAGTTAAACAAATTAAACTTGTTTACATCTTTCACCTAGGGCCAAGTGTGCCAAGAGCCCTACTCATACAATCTAAAAAAGATAACGGGGAAAAGTCTTCATAAGGTTAGTAATAGCTATTATCAAAAATGTTGCCAAATAGCTAGGGATGTGGATACAAATTTCAGATATCATGTTAAAGAAAAATAGAATGTGCAATTTAGATAAAGCATCTTGAAAGGCATTATGGGTCATAGCCGTGATGTCAAACTTCACAACTTTAATAGTTGAAACCCAAACGATTCCATGCACCCATAAGGTAATAGATGTCCATCCATCAAGGAAGGACCAAGGAGGAGGCTCGTTGTTGATGAGTTTCCACTAGAAG